>NC_091864.1:8827878-9130909 GCF_019399895.1 Cardiocondyla obscurior
CGGGGAACATCGGGGTTACCGACCCGTTCGAGGCTCGTAACCCTTTTTCATCGTTGGCACGCTTGTTTCCACGCATCGAGGCCGACGAACCCTTTTTTTCGGTGATCGGTTACGACCCCATAAATCGATCGGCCGGCACGTGGAAGCGCGATACGGAAATACGATAGATTCGACGGGGCCCCCTCTCGTTGATTTTCGGCCCGCGAGCTCTCGTCGCGAAACTCGGCGCGAGATGGTTCTATTATTACACCGCCAGCCGTTATCGAGCTCGAGACTCCGCGAAAAGGGATTCGTATCCGGTCGGTGGATTTAGAGGGGCTCGAAGGTTAAGGTTGGAATCGCGAGATCACCGGCTCTCCCGCCTCTTCGGCTTCCGCGGACAAAAAACTCATCGAGCAGAATACTTCGCCGGCAACTTTTCCTCTTTGTCGCTGCCACCGCGTGACGAGCTCTAATTTCGGGCCGGCCCGTAATTTTTCTCGCGGGCTCAACCGAGCATAATTTATTCCCGATGCCTGATGAGACCCATTGTCGCCGAGACGATGCCGGTGCTCGTTCGCTCGCTTGCTCTCGGCAGCGAAAGGGGTTGAAAACGAGTTGAGTTCGGGCGAGGCTGAAATGAGGGGTTGAAGTGGTCGCCGCGTTCCTAGTCAAGAAGAGACGAAAAAAGGAGAACAAATTATATAAGACACCGGAAGAGGAGTACAACACGCGGCGCCTGCTTCCTCCACCCGTCCGCATCCGTCCGAGAATGGTTAACGATCGTTTCTGGATGCAGGACAAGATCATCGTCCCCTTCCTCCAACGACAATCTCTCGTCGCTTAACAGGCATTTCGTCGAGACCTTTTTTTCCTTGTCCCCTTTCTCGCTATCTCTTTCTCTCTCTCTCACCCACCGTAGAACGACGAACCTCGAGTCATTAGGCAGACCAGGGTAAAAAGGGGTAAAAATTAATGTCTCAGAACGAACGCTCGGCCTGTCGAGTGGCCGGAGCTAAGTCCTGATGGCCCTCGTGTCTTTACGATTTTTCATCGCGAGCCATTTATTCGTAGGATCCTGACTATACTCTCCCTCTCACCCCGAGTTACCAGTTGAACGACCTTTGATTCCTCGATGAGGTTGACGTACAACTGAATTAATAATGAAGCCACCATTCCGAACGGCTCTAATTATAGATAAAATTCGATTAAAAAGTGAAAAATTTTCTCGGGTTGCAAGATCCAGTCTTGTTTTCAGAACGCTAATGTACTTTCGCGCGATATCGCACGTTGCGAAATAAACGTTCGCGAGAAAGCGAGCGCTCTCGGGCTCGCGCGCATCGTCGAAATCGTCGCCCTCGAGTCTGTGGCGAATGTTCGCGTACGTAAAAGCGTGTGCGGAGCGCGAGGGACGTATATCGTGCGCACAGCACGCCGTGCCGGGGCCCGAAGTTTCCGACGTGTAAGACGCCGGAGATCCGCCGCGTTCTCGTATACCGTATGGCGTCCCGCGCGTTACCTCCCACACATGCCATGTAGAAAGTTTACTAGATGGAAATCTATATCTTATTTTACGACCGGCCGTGCTTAATATTCTTGACCCGCCGGCCTCGAGAGCGGCCGATATAAATGGTCCGCGTAAATCTTTCTGCAGCCGCGCCGATAAAGAGATGCATCCTCCCGTCTCTCCTCGCGAAGATGGGAAATATTATCGGCGCTGTATTATCGCGAAACTTGGACGCGCCTTAGCGGCTTCGGATTAATTATATATTCTCCGCAGCGAAGGAAAGTGCGTATTTTCCAATCGACGAGCGACGTCGCGCATTGTCGAAACCTGACATCACGTTCAATATCGCGGTCCGCCGGCTTCTCTCGTTTGATTTGATCCCTTTCGGTATTCGGCGATGAATAAGAGTCATTTTGTAAGAACGAAAATTTATGCCGTACCGTAATCTCAGACGCAACGATTAATATTACTGTGTCATTAATAATATTAATAAGATACATAGTTAATGCGACCGAAGCTTCATGTTTTGTAATCGTAACGCTTCTGCGATAATCGCGGTGCTACATCAGCGGTATTTATTTGTTCCACTTAAAGATGAATTTTTATTCCGGGCTGCCGGACGGTTCTCATTTTGTGCGCGGCTTTCGTTCTCTTTATTGGATTATTGGACGGCTGGCGCGATAGCGCGCGGGGACGCGTCATCGGTAATCAGAGTAATTGCAGATGCAAAATAAATATATGTCGTCGCGCTGGCGGTGTGGATCGCCTATCTCGCGTGCGCGCGCGCGCGCTACTAATAACTATCGATAACGCGGATAAATACGGGGAGGGAAAAAAAAAAAACGACTTTGAAAAGAGAGAAACGTTCGCGGCAGCGTCGTGGTATTTGCTGGCGCGAAGTTATTGCATTCGAGGCTGAGGAGCATTAAGTATCCTTAACCCACTGACCGGTTCTCCAGCGCTAAAACGTGATAGCGCTCACGGTGCGCCGCGCGCTCGAGGATCGTATCTGATATTGCGGGAGGGGAAAAAAAAATGCCGGCTTTCGTGCCAGATTAGAAAGTTAATCTACATTTCGTTAGGTGTAGGCACCGTTCACCGCGGCGTGGCGTGTAAGTTGTAATTACACGCGGCGCGTATCGCCGGGACAAATACGACGGGAGGAATTCGCGCGGCCGGCAACGCACATTCGTAATTCGGCTCGCCGCTCTCTCGGACCGTTTCTCTGTCTTTCTCGCCGTATGGGGACGCGCGATTTTTATGTCTGCGAATAAAATAATCGTGGATATTATTACGCACAGCCATTCATCGGCAACGAATAAACATCCATTAGCGAGCACTTAGCAGGAATTCAATTACGAATAACTACCTGTGAAACATTATTTTAGTACGTTCGACATCTATTTATATACATTTTTCGCAAGGCTCGTTCTCTCTCTGTTTCTGTCTCTCTCCCTCTTTCTCTCTCTCTCTCTCTCTGTGCGTCGACGAAAATGATATGATTTTCGAAAACGAAGTTCTCTGCGGAATAACTAATTCCACACCCGGAAGAGGCTGGCGCGGATATTTTATTTGTATTTCAAATATTCCTTTTGTTTCCGCGACGTGCTTGTGTCGCCGAGCGCGATTTTCGTCTCGCTAGGAGAATCTCGGAGGAGCCGCGCCTCCGCTCGCGAAAGGGTTGCGAAAGTAAGTCAGTAAAGCAAGAGGGTGAACTTTCGACCGAATTCAAAGATTAAAACGGCGGTGCCTCTTTAAGCGTCTTGCGAGAATCGCGTTTCTGGCGTCGTGTCATCGTCGTCTCGATTCGCACAGTCTCCGGCGTCATTTTTAATTGCTACTTCCGAAAGATGCGAACGTTTATTCAGAAAATGCGATCGTTAATGCGAAAAGCGGGGCGATCTCGCTTTTACGTCGCGCTAAATAAACGACGAGGCCTCGCGGGAATCGTGAAAACTCAGCACGGCCTTGCTTTTTATATACTCGGAGCGAATACTTATTACTTCTAGCTGCATCTCGGACTATTCTATATCAGCTACGAGCGATAAGATAGCCGCGGCGAAAAAATCACTCTCATGGCAACAATCTCAGGACGCGCCACGGATTTGCGTGTTGCAGAAAAAGTTGATGAGCGCGCCTTGAAAAACGCTATATATACGGCGGCGAAATATAATAATCGTTTTCCGCTTGCGCGTGGGTTTTCGTCGCGCGTTTAAAATCGCACCACTCGCACGCGCACACTTAGCAATTTTGCTTCTTTAACTTTAATTAAATTATGGAACCGACACGTTTTGATACGGTAGTGCTAAAATATCAAGTATCCGATATTAAGCCGCAATCCGATTATTAAATCGGCTCGCGCATTAAACGCAAGCTATTCCCGCGGGGAGCGTTAAATTCCGTTCTAAAAGTATCTCGCTACCTTTCTTCATAACTGAACCTCCGCGGAGAGCTCTTGAGAGCCACGTGATTTGTCCGGCTAGGCGAGCACCGCGGTTTCCCGTCCCATTAAATTTTAATTAACTGCGGGTGGGAAAAAACGAAGTGAGTGCACTATACCCCACAATATGCATACTGTAGCCCACGTTTTGCCATCCCGCGTAATTAGTTTCATCGACCACTAACGCCGTGCAAGGTGTTGGACAAAAAGATGGGAGCCTCCGTGAAAAAGGACTTTACCCGCCGTTCTTCATTCGCTCGTCCCCTCGAGGCAATTCGAAAACCTGCCATTTATATTTATGAAAATAATAATAATAAAAGAAAGCGACAGAGCGCCGTAATTTCCAAGATCGACCTCGCTTACGAACGAGAATTTCGTGGCTTCGCGCAAATCGTTGTCGTTCCCGCGTTTTTGATTCGCGCCCGTTTTTCGCCGAGTTTTTCTGTCGTCGTGGCGCTGCGCAAAAATGTCAATTTACCGGCTATTAGTTCGCCACTCGGATCTGTCAACAGAACGTCGTGCAAACATTGCGCTGAGATTCCTTATCTCGTATCACAAACAGATGCGTGGTGACAATCAGCGCGCGGGCGGGCTTGCAGCTTACGAGCTGGAAAAATTGCCAAGGCGATGATGATTCGCGATCCCGTCGTCGTTTCGTCGCGGTTTCATAATCAATCGCGGAAGCGATCCCGAAATTGGCGTACAAAAAGAGAGAGAAAAAAGAAAAAAACAAAAAAAAAGATTGTCGGTCAGTTTATTTATTCGTTCGATATAGTACAAAGGCGAGACGCGACGAAAAAAAGCGTAGGCGTATATATCTCATCATTCTGCTTTTCCCCTCGTGGTCCCGGTGGACTCTATTCAAATTAACCCTCACGGAAAAAATGTTGAGCCGCCGCGTAAGGGTTAGAGAAGGATTAGAATAGGCTGATGCGCACATCGATAAGCTATGCATATGCGCCGTGACTATACGTTCATTTCTTCGACCACGGACCATACGGCGTTCCTCCGGTTTAATCAGTTTTCTTTTCTCTCCTCTTCCCCTCCAATGAAAATCGTGTATTTTCTCCCCGGAGTTCGTCGATATACTCAACGAACTTTTAACATGAGCAAAAGGGAACTTAACGTAACAATTATTTTTTCCTGCCGCGAAATAAATGTAAAGCAATTGTGAAATAAAGAGTAACAATGACACTATTTTTAAGCGCCGCGTATGATATTATTTTGCGATTAACGTGTTGGTTGTTCTTGGCACGGCGAAGTATGTAGTCAGATTGTAAAGAGAACGATTGTAACGACGCTCCGATCCATCGATAATCGTGTCGTTTTAAGTCGCTACGGCGCAGCCGAAGTTGAGTGTGTTAATTACTAAATACGGGCCGGTTACATCGCTCGCAAAATTGCATGAATGCATGAATTCTGGCGTACGAGTAATTTACGAGTACGCCGTGCCGAACGCGGGCTGGTATTAGAACTAACGCTCGTTCTGTTAAAACATTCATAGCGGTGCTATAGGTTGGCTGGCTGATTAGCCTGCGATATTAATCAACGAAAATTAATCAACTTCCGGGTTTAGAATATTCTCCAAATGCGAAGATTTCGTTGGATAATTTTGCCGCGAGTCCGTGGGCGAATGCGGTTTGGAAAAAGGTATACAGCCGTGCAAAAGAGATCGTTCCGCGACCTGTCGTTTCCCTCGTCATATCTCGCTCGTAATTTTTATTTCTCGTGCTCAAAGCCGCGCCGTTGTTTAATCTTTCATTCCGCGCCATTTGTGATAAAGGGACCACCGGCGTCGCTCTTTTCCACGGTGCTTCACGGTCTCCTTCTCCCTTCCCGCGCGCACGCTTTCTCGTCGCTTTGATTTTTCTCGAGACGTCCGCCGAGAGGCATTCCGCCGCATGAATTCTTAACCGGCGAAATTAACGAATTAAAAGTGCGAGAGGGATGGAAAAACGGGCCGGACGAGACTGCCGCCGGAAGACCGCGAGGAAGCGAGGCGGCGGAGGAGAGGCAGACTCTTGGAGTCCTGAATCTCGGGAGCTGGTTCTTTTCCTCGTTTTACCGCGGCACCTCGTAAATACGGATATGCAGGCTCGTTTCCAAACTGTTCCACGCGGGCGCGGTGAGAAACGGCGGTCGTGGCGGAGAGGCCCTTAATTTTTATTCATGCGCCGACGAAACGGCAATTTTTCGCAGTATTAAGTGAGCTTTAAAATTGTCCGGTCAATTTCTTCGGTAGGACGTGCTCCTTTTTTCAAGCACCGCTATCGCCGTCGCGACGACGCCCCTATCGGCTAGATTCCCCCTTTTTAACGCGTCTCGCCGACGGACGCGAAATCACGCGTACTCCGTTCCGCGGGAAATCCTTTAGAAATTACACCGAATGGGAGTGCGTAGTCGCTCGGGGGTGAATACCGATGTGTTATCGGTAACACAGCCATTACGCATCGGCGTCTTTCATAACGTCGATTACGCTCATAGACGGATCATTAGGTCATAGATGTTACCAAATGGACGCCCAGATTACGGGCTTTCGCCGCGTTTAACAATCGCGATCTCGCGATCCTTTGAGACCGTCATTCTATATCCGCGCGCGCTTTTCGAGCGGCGATTTTCGCAGCCAGCACACGCGCCTAGTTAGCGGCTCCGGGAAAACCGATTAGTTTCTGGCGCGTAGGGCGGCCGATCATTAGATTTTGGCCGGGAAATTGAGTTTTGCCCGCTGCCGAAGGGATAATCTTTGGTAGCCCCTGGCATACTATGCGCACGGACTCGTATCTGTTCTTCCCTCTCTCACTCTCGCTGTTTCTCTTTCTCTCTTCGGGCGCATCCTGATCGTCGCATACGCTTACGGGTGCACGTGTGCATCTGTGCACGCGTGTGTACGTGTGAATATACATACGACCGCGTTTATGCGCTCGCGCGGCCTTGCTCGCGACGGTGGCGGCACGTAACTTCGGCTCCATTATTGAGCGATCGGGCGATCGAAAAATTCCCGCGCTTTTTCGCACGCGGAAGCCACAGTGGGGCGAACAGGGTTTCCATTGGCTCGGTCGTTTGGTCATCCTCGCGCGCCGTTGCTGCAAGAGGGGGTGAACGGACTCGCTCACCCTCGTTCTCTCGTTCCCTGTCTCTCTCCCTCTTTCTCTTGTGCTCCGCACCCTCACCAGGTATTTGTCTAGGCTACAGATATTGACCAGCTATCGATATCGTGGACACTCGTCGATATTATATTCTCCGTACCTCGTCCTTCTCTATCCCCTGTATCCGGTTCTTTCGCCTCGGCCCCCTCTACCCCGCGAATTTTACCGGCCGCGCGTTCTCGTGTAAATTTCGGTTAATGAATTATATCTATAATATATATATATATATACATGTATATGAACACGCGTGTGCATATATGCGCACGAACGATGTAACTCGTGTGCATATTTGCGGAGCGATGGAACGACGAGTGGCGAGGGGAAAGGGGCCAACGTCGGCACGCCGGCAAATTCCCGCTGATTTTTGAACGCGAACGGCCAATCGCTGCGTGCCCCGCCGCGCCAGAATTTCATCGAAATGAGAAATCAATACGCGGTGCAAACGCTATAACGGGATTGTTTCGTTGCAAAAATGCGCATTTCCGAGTACGTAGCTTTGCATTTGCGTTATTTCGATATTAATTAATGCTTACGATCGTATTATTGTTTCCTCGATTTATATAAACAAAATTAACGAAAAATCACATAAATGTAATTTTGTCCTGTTATTTTTATTCGACGTGAGATGCAGTCTAATAAATACGCGCGACACTATTTTCGGTATTTTTCAGCTTCTATGTTTGATTTTTGGCAATTATTTTAAAGCATGCCGATAATGAAAAAATAACGAGAGTTACGATAAATAACAAAATAGCGACTAATTAACATCGATCAGCGGAGATTATCTGGCGCTCGCAAGAAGTAAAATTTATGATTTACAGGGAGTCAACAAGCTCGTTAAGTTTGCATGTTGCGTGGATATAAATTTCGCACCGCCCAATCATTTCTCCTTAAGATGTTCAAAAATAGAAATATTTCGATTTGCGGCTAAACTTGGCTCCGAGCGCTCGCGGGTCGTCACGAGATACCGTTGCAAGGTTTTGCACCCTCTCCCTCGGCGCGACCGAGGTCGGGGTGTTCCGCACATACGGGCGCATTTAAAACATTTTATCGGTAGAAGTGTAGAAATTCAAAGCGACCCTTTACGTACGCGCGTGCATGCACGCCCAACTCGAGCACCACCCTGTAGAGAACGAAGGGCGGGATATGTGGGGAAGGACGGTTATTAATGTATGGGGTGGCTGAGCAGTAGTTATTCGGACGTGGGCGGCCTTCTCGCAACAGAGTACGAGAAAAAGAGATCGAGGGAAGGAGGAGGTAACGGACGAGAGGAAAAGGGGAGACAGGGATGTGGAATAAGGAGACGGGAGGTCGAGAGATGGGCCGGTTAAAATCAATGCGAGTCTTTCTTTCGCCGCTATTTACGGTTAAGAAACAGGCGAGCTTGCCTCGGCAGAAAGAAAAAGATAAGCGCCAAACACAGCGAACTATATTATGCCGGGTATTTTTGTCAAATTCGCGACGCTGCGTTATTACAAACCGTTCGCGATCGAAGAGCGACTCCGAGTGAGAGGCCTCGTCGAGATGTGCCTGCGAAATGGTACAGCGAGTCCGCGTCCCTAGAGCGACAGCTCTCTTTGACGATCGGTCGAAGAATGGAAATGACCCGAGAGAACGACGGCTCGTTACGTTAGTAAAGAAACGTCGGGGATCCGGTTTACTTTGTCAACGAATCTTTTGGATCGATTGTTAACCTGGGGTTTCGTATCTCTCTTTTACTCCGCGACGATTCGGACGATTCGATTAAATAGCTCGAATACCCGACGCGGGGCATCTCGTTTTCTGTTTCTTTTTTCTCTTTTTTCTTTTTTCTGATTGCCTCGGCAAAGCAAATCTTCGTTAAGGTCAACGAGATTTTTCCAAGGGGCCAGCAGTCGTGCGCGGCGCGTGCTGACCGTTCGCTTGCGAGGCTAATACCTTCCGAGTGACTACGCTCATCCCTTAATGAAATTCTTTCTGCCCGGACGCGAGCCATTGTCTGCCTTTGGAGCCAGATCGGGTTTTCTCATTATTGCAAATCCTCCGCGCCCGGTCCGATCTGATCGATGTTATTTTAGTCGCGAGCTGCCTCCTACGCGGCTGCTGCAGATGCATCGTTATCTCGATATCGGGGGGTCTCGCAGGGCGCGAAAGAGCAGTCCCCGCCGGAGCGATAGCACGGCACCCGTTCGTTTATTCGTTCGTTCGCTTCGCGTCTACCATCGGTAGGAATATTTTACTTGCACGCATGCCGCATGCACAAAGCAATTTCGCACCAGCGCGCATTGAAGTTAGTCACAATCGGGACGCATGATTGCCCGTATAGACAATAACTGCATATTAATTTATTGATTATTGGCTATAGCCCGGACGATATAGTATTCATAGAATTTACTATAACAGCAATATATTCGTGTACTAATTTATTGACCAATAACTCGGCACGAGTTCTATAACGACGAGCCCTGGGCAGCGCGGCGTGTGGTGGGGCCCGCCAGGGCTTAGCGCATATTATTCTGCATTAATTTACGGGCGGTGCCGATTACGCGGCGGTCGACTTTAATCGGGCGTAATCGAGGAAAAAGCTCGCCGACCCGATGTCGTTAGCGATAATTAGCGGACAAGAGGGGGGTCGTACTCACCCGTATGCAGTCGTGTATGCTGTTGCACGTGGCTGAGCTGCTTGAACCTGCGGTCGCAGTAGCTGCACTTGTACGGTTTCTCGCCGGTGTGGACCCTGATGTGTTGCACGAGCTGGTGGTTGCTGGAGAAGGACTTGAGGCACTGCTGGCACTGGTGCGGCTTAACTTCATTGCTGGTGATCATGCCGCCCGGTCCGACGCCGACACCGACACCCAGACCGGCCAGACCGCCGGCGACGCCGCCGCCGGGCCTCCCCGTCAGTGCACCCGCGCTCAGCTCCCTCGCGTGCATCTGCATGGCGCTCTTGTGCATGAAGATCTGCGAGAAGAACTGCCGGGGTTAGTTGGTACGCTGTACTTTTCGCCGAGCAACGGAGAATGGCAAATCGACCCTGACCGCGTACATCTCGTGGTCGATCGCCATCATAAATTACCTAGCCGAAACTGCAAAGGTCCCTCGCCTCCTCCGACATCGACGGTTTTGCGATAACTTTACGGACTAATCATTTAATTGCGAAAGCAAAATCTTCTTTTTTCGACGAGTAAGAGGCGAGGTGACCGCAAGGCGGACAAAAGAAATATCGTATCGTGGAATCTTTTTTTTTATCTTTATTCTTTTTTAAATTCTTTTTATTTAATTTGGAGAAGTTAATTAAATAAGTTTGATTAAATCTTACATCGTGAAATTAATGTTACTGAAGTTTTCAATAAATGAGTAGAAAGAAGCACGCTGCTCCGAGATACGATATTTTCACTTCGTAGTTTCGGCAGATTTCGGAACAAGCGGTCCGATCGATCCTCATGTTTCTCTTGCGTCAGTTCTTACGGTTGTTATTAAGATTGAACAGCAGCGACGCTGCAAGTCACAGGGAGCGCGCAAAATTGCGGCGTTATATCGTCTGATCCGGGTAACGGCGGTTGAACTTGACGATTAGAAGTTACCAAGGTCGTGGTACTGCGCGGCCGAGAGCCAACGTTTATAATCGCGGAACGAAGGCGCGGCGCAACTTGACCTACTGACCGATACTGCAAGCTCCGATTTCGAAGCCAGCGTGAGAACTTGGAACTCGGCGAAATTTGTAATTTAGCTCGGTCGCGGCTCGATTTAGAGCGTCATAGCAACGCGGATGTATTTAATGAAAACGCGACGCGAACGAGACGTGCAACTTAAGCTTTATAACACGTTAATACGCTCGCACGCATTCGATCTTTATCGTCAAAGGCGTACGTTGGTTCTACAGATTATAGACAAATTACTCAGGTTTTTCGGGTGCTTACAATTTGTTGGTGACTTCGCTTCCATTGATGTCGATGCAGAGACAAAAATCTCAAAATAAAATAAAATAAAATAAATAAAAAAAAAATTGTTTAATAATTAGCGTTCGCGCGACGCGAAGAGTTACGCTCGGCGGTACGTGGAAGAGCGACTCAATCACTACTCCGGTTCTTCCTGAACGCCGTGAGGAAGAACCGAAACTGATAGAGCGGCAGATCGAGCCGCGCAGCCAGCGGAGGAACGTTCAATTTCGGGTTCTCGTTCGGGGAACAGGTGTTGCGCCAGTATACCGCGGGGTGTGGGTGTAGGTGAACGAACGAAAGGGTTAACGTTAAGGCCGTACAGTCCGCGGCGAAAGTAGTCGGGCGAGCGAGATTCAGCGCCCCGGCAGTAGAAGGGCCGAAAACTTGGCGGAATTAAAGCGAAGGGTGGCGGGGAACGGAGGCGGGCGAAGGAACGGACGGACGGACTCGCGAAGACGACGGAGGATTTTATTAAAATATGTTAAAACTGTAATTAAAATCGAAAAATCTCGTGAGAAGTTTTAAGAATCTTAGGTCACCCCTTTCGCGACGAGAGAAGCGCTGGGCGCCGTGAGAGCGAGAGGGACGGGCGCGCGGGACGAAGAGAGAATTGAAATTGTCACCGGGGGTTCTCAAGTTTCCGCGAGTTCAACCCCTTTCTTCCGTTTGCCGTTCGACGTGACTGCGGACACTTGACAGGGCGACGACGATCCCGGTGCACGCTGGGCATCTCTGAACTCTTTAATCCCCGTGGGAGAGGGTGAGGCTGCTGCCCGACGCGATTTTATTCCGCGCCTTTTTCCTCGGCTTTTTCTACCTCCGCCCGGACACGGCCGGCCGGCTGTTGTTCGTCACCGATTTGAATGAAATCGCTCCTGTTTTGCGACACTCGGGAGGGAGGAATTGTTACGAGCGGCTCCGTTTAATTAATGTACAAGCGCTGATACCTAGCGAGCACCGGGACGCATCGATTTTCCACAATGCGAAAAATAGGAAAAAAAAAATTATTAATGTCTGCAAAAATTATTATTTTTGTCACACGTACGACAAGAAATCCGTTTACATAATTGCTTTATTTCGCGCGAATACACGTAAAGTTGGAAAGAAAATCTGTTGCGTCGATATAATCTGTGGGTGCTTTTTGCGTAATCTCAATTTAGTTGTTTGATATTTTTAACGTGTAATTGCTTGCCAACACAAGTCCCTTTTGAATTCTTTGCCCCTCGTAAACGGACTTTCACGATGATTAACCGAGAGTCGGGAGTGACAGAAGGGTACGTGGAAAAAAAAAAAAAAAAGAAAAGAGAAAAACGGTTTGGCGCGGGGTAAGATCGCCTCGCGAATTTTTAACGACTGTCTCGAGTGTCCCGTCGGGATTTTCTTAAACTTTGAACGCAAGACGTTTCATCGATCAAACATTCCTTATCTTTATAGCCTGATAATTATTGAATTTCCGCGCGCACCTCGCGTTCGACTAGGCGTAGTGAAATGCAGGAATAAAATATATACCACACATCCATATAATTCCACGAAAATTCTTTAATTTTGAACGTATCGTTAGAAATTAAATTATAACTAATATCGCAGAAACATAATTATTATTTTTCCACAATTCTCGGAGATAACGAGACACGAAACTTTCGGCGGCATCGACACCCGAACAATGTCCGGCTATTATTCTCCCTGGAACTTTTTTCGTCGGAGAATTCGGTACGCCATGGCTTTCTTAAATTTCAAAACTGTACGGTCATTAATCAAATTTTTATCTCCCGGCAGACGGAAAATTGCGTCCCGACGCCCGACTATACTGGCGGTTTGAATCTTTTTTTCTGATTTATCGCCGTTGCTAACCGCGAGAAAAAAAAAGGAAAAGGGAAAAAGAAAGGGAAAGAGAGAGAGCGCAAGAGAGAAGTCGCGGTGTCGTCGCGGTCGGGGCCCGCGTAGAGAAATGGAAAGAGGAAGAAGAAAACGGAAAGGAGAGAATTGGCCCGCGGGCCGTCGGCTTAATGTCCTTAATAATGGAAAAATATATCAAGTGACACCCACTGTATTTCCTTAGGAGCATCTCCCCCGTTCCGATTCCACTCATCCCTTCGTTGCGCCCGACCTTCACGGCAGTTGCATTTTTGTGCCTGCTTATTTTTTTATTAACGCCCGGATCGCTCATTAAGCGTCTATTCGCGTCCGCTTCCGAGTGCAGCGAGATCTCGCAAAAGCGGGACCGTATACCTATTCTCGGTGATTTATTAACGCGCAATAAGGGCCCGGCTCGCCTCTTATTTCATATCTGTTTTACTTCGGCGAGTCATCTTTGACACAGTTGCGCCGGGGCGACTCGCCGCGGGATTCTCCCATAAAAAATGCACGACCCCGTTTTTCCCGACGTTCGAATCGCGACGGACGGGCTCGCAGCTCGCGCGCCCGGGCAGAGGGACTCCTCCTGATGCTGATGCTCGAAGGGATCGTTAGCATTTCAGGAGAAGCCGGCATGCAAACCCTTTCGTCTTTAATTTTTTTTTTTTACCTTTCCCCCTTTTCTCTATCTCTCTCTCTTCCTCTACACCGTGAGTTACGTCCGTGAGTAACGTCGGGCCACTCCAAGTGGGCTACTTTATACACTTGGAATACAAAGCGAAGGTCTCACCTGCTGACCATATGCCTTCTCTCTACGCACCTATACGCGTGCACGTGCACGCACACACGTGACCCCTCTGTCCACCCACGCTCGCTCACCGTACAGCGGCGGCTCACATATGGTATATCGTTGCACCGACGTGCAGCAGGGCACGTGTATGCGTTTGTATATATAGCGTGCGCACACGCGAGCGCATACGTGTACGGAGACAACGTCCAATCTAACCTAGCATGACCTGACTCATTCGCGGACCTACCTACTCACCTATCTATCTAAACTACCGTCGCGGACAGCGTGTGCGCTGCAATATAAAGGAAAAGGGGGATAGCCGCGCCACCCTTTCTCCCTCGGTTCTCTGTAATTGTCAGCTTTAATCCGCCTGAATCGTTGCACGTTGATCTGCCGCGCGGTATGTTGTCCGCTTCCGGTCGGACAATCGTTCGCCGATCAGCTGCTTAAAAAGGAGCACCCGACGATGTGATTTCCGCGGAACCGATTTCTGCGGTCTGTCCTGCTTCGCTACCCTCCCACCCTGCATCTGCCTAATTTTAGAGTCGAATATATGCGCCAGTCCTGACATTATTTTTTTTTCTCTTTTTTTTGTTTGTCTGTTATATTTCATTGGAAAAAATTTTGCGTCGATTAGTTGTTCGATGGATGATCAAATATTATTTAACAAACTACCGTAATTAAACTTGAAAATTTTACACTTGTGATATCTAAATAAAAATGTCACAAACAAACTTAATTAATTTTACAAACAAAAACTTAATTAAAGAAATTTAGATTTAAAAAAAACGTACCGATTAAATAGTTAAAAAAAAAGATGAAATTTTAATAATGCTACATCGAAGCATCTTTTCACTTCCTTTCGTAACAGTAAGCAAAATCGGGCTTCCGGTCGGCGGATAGGATCAAATAACACGACGCGGCACATCGAAATTAAGGATGCCGAAAGGTAGTCATTATCCTACGGCTTGTACGGGGTGAGTCGTAAAAGGAAAAAAAAAGGGAAGAAGAAACGAAACGGTCAGGCTGCGCGCGATCGCGCGATAGCGAGACTATCGATCGTATTAATGTGCGTCGGCGGACAGCCAGCCAATGTCAAGAGTGCAAGATTGCTAGGCGAATATCGGTGATCGAGCGAAAGTCTATCAATGATCGGCCTTGCGGTCTTGTCTCGACGTCGTTGGTAACGCTATATTCGCCTCGGTTCGTATGACTCGGCGATATAACGGACACAGGGTCGCCGTTGGAAAACCAACGCCGCGGACGACAAGAAGAGCGACGTTTACTTTTGCGGAAAAAAAAAAGGACAGAAAGTTTTTTAACGCGGACCGCGCGAGCCAACTTCCGCGAAGAGACTCGATTAAATATGCAACTGTCATTTTTTAGCGCGGCATCTTCGGAAGGGTTGATTTATTAACGAGCATTCCCGGGCGCTTCTGTCACGTCGATATTTTGGGAATTATTCGAGCGTTCATCGTGACTTCAACGCGACACGTGACACCTTAAAGACGAGGTACTCGAGCGATCGAAGATTGCATGGGGCTCTGGAGGTACGAAACGGGTCTGCGCTTCGATCGCGGACGATTGTCCGGCGAGCACCCTCCGTTTAACGGCAGGTAAAGACACTCGCGCGGGTATAGCACGTAATTCGAATCACGTGGATAATTTAATAAACGGTCATCAGGCGGCGATCTTCACTTTGTGATTAATTGTCGGATTAAGCGAGCGAGTGAAGTGTGTATCTGGAGTAGCTTGCGAGCGTATAACTGCTTATTGTGTATAGCCCTCCCTTTCGATTGACAATTTGTGAATGAAACATTGATTTTTCTTTCGAAAGCTGACTCGTCAGTGATTTTATTTTCACGTTGACATGATTTTGTAACATTATCTTTCCCAGAATCGTATTCTTATAATAATTATTACGGAGGAAGGGGGAAGAGGGCATTATATTCTGCGTTAGAAAGTATATTTTAATTCTTAAATGCGCTCCAGACATTTCTCAGGCCTCGTAATTGGATTCATTAGGGTCGTGGCCGTGGCTATTTAGCACGCGCGACAAACGCACCCTCGGAAATAAGCTCTTTTCTGGTACCGCGTGGTCGCCGCTCGCCTGGCGTGAATTTTCGATCACCGGCCTCAAACTAGCCGTGGAATATATCCATCAATAATTACCTGGGGCGGCAAGTGGTGATGAGGATGCTGATACGCCGGCGGTACGTACGGCGGGTGGCTCGGCGGATGGTTATGGGGGTGAGGTCGGGGATGGTTTTGATGCTGGGCTTGCGGCGGGAGCGGTTGGGGCGCGGGGGGCGGTGTCCAAGGCCCGTGGTTCGGCCCGTGGCTTTCATTGGTGCCATACATCTTCAGGGAAGAATCTCGAGCACGCAACCTGAAGAGTCCCACCCGCACCGATCCACACGCGACGACACGAAGGGCCCCGGCGTTGTCGGCATGATCGCGAGCACTCGCGTGCCCCTCGGCGCAAAATTTTAACTCGTGTCCCACGGCCGTTTTCGCACGCGATAGCACTCCTCCGTTTCGCGGGCGGGAATATCGTTGTCCACTCTCGTGACACGTGACTTCAAAGTTGGCGCCGCGATCGTAAGGACAAACGCGCGAAACGAGTTCACGCCGTGGATCGCTATTGTCCTAAAGTTCACAAAGAGTGAGCTCTCCACAGAATTACGTACGACTAGAATGGACTCGGAGCGAACCGACAGCCGTAGGATCTACGGCGTTCGATCTCTGACTAGCTGACTGTTAACCGTTTACACTCGCGCGAAAATCATCCGCTGCGAACGCGAGTCGATCGCGTTCCGGTCAATTTCGCCGACCGATCTTTTTCCCAAATGACGGCACTTCATTGCGCGCGTGTCGAGCGGGGCGAAGCCTCCTTCCGATCCTGACGCGGCCTTACGTAATCGGGAATGGGGAAATCATCGCGTGAGGAAACGACAACGGCTGCCTTCGCACGCGTTTACGGAACCCCATGGTTTCCCCACTTTGTTTTATAACAGCGCGCGTGAAAGATATCGCTTGTCGTTTGCCGTGATTACTTTCCCGATCGGCCAATTAATGCTCGCGCGCTCCATGGGTGTTGCGCAAGCGGCGGGCCGATGCGAACCCAACAATCGTCGGGCCACCTTATTAATTCTCGTTAACGATTCTCTTTGTTGAGGTACACGGCGGTGGTGTAAGCCCGTTGCCGTGCTGGTTAGCGAACGGACGGACCTTACCCCGACTGACCCGATGATCGACCGATCATCCTTTGCGCAACGGTACCGCTGATCGTTGCGTAAGCTTGTGCCACGGCCTTGCACTCGCGAACAAAGTCCTTGGCGCCAAAAGCGTCTCGGTTGCCTTAGGCGAGCGATCGACGAGATTCTTTATCGTCTCTCCGTGCACTTTTATTAATTTTTCTTTTTTTCTTCGAGTTTAACGCGGGTCCTTGTTGCCCCGTTTCCCGATGATACGTCACACGCGCTCGCGATTTTACGAGGCCCGACACAAGTTTCTCTAGATTTCGATCGTCTCACTGTGTGTTTGAAATCGGCACGGTGGTATCGTACTACTTTCGTTCACCACTCGTTGCGATCGGGTACCGCGCGCGCGGCTAGGCGACGCTCCGCGTTCGGGGGGGCCTCCGCGTGACGAGAGATCGTTGGACTTCCGCGCGAGACGAGCCACGATCGCTAGGAAACTATTCACTTTTTCCAACCGAGAGGAGTTCTTTTTTATGTGCATCGGGGGTAAATCCGCGCGTAGGTTAAACCGGATGCAAAAAGCGCGGACGTAGCGCTGTGCGCGAGCGCGCGGCGTCTCTCGCAAACTAAACCGGCCCAAAGGGGGGGACACGGCGATTTCTCGGTCTCCGTCCGCCGTCTGTGCGTGCGTGCGCTAAACGGGGGGACGGCGGTGAAAAAATACGCGCGCGGTGGAAAGGCGCGCGCTGATAAGGCGGCCGCGCGGTGAACGAAAAATCCATCGTCGGCTACTTGAAGAGATATCGATTGAAATAACACGATATATTCCGGGGGGGAGAAAGGCAGGCTCTCCAATCGGCGCGGACGACACGGCGGAAACGGCCAATCGCGCCCGCACAACTTTACGGTGCTTACGCGAGCTATCTCTCCTCTTTCACGCAACCCCCCTTCGCTAGCTGGCCCCCCTGCTCTGCCTACCGCCGCGACTCCTCGTCATACGCGTCTTTTTCCTTGCCCCCTGCCTCGCCGAGCCGTCTTGTCCTCGTGCTAGCTTCTACTTCACCGCCGTTACTTCTTTTCCTCCACCCTCTGCTCGCTCGCGGGCGCGCGACCAGAGAGAGGAGAACGAGAGAGAAAGGCGCGCGTATATACGTTCGCGCGCCAGGCGAACGGCGCAGCGAGGGGACCTAAGGGGAACGGTCCGGCCGGTTCAGGAAGTTGTGCGCGCCGATCGAGGTGTCATCCTCGACCCGGCGGACTTTTCCACTCGTCGTCATATATTTTTCCTCGTGTGTCATCGCGATACGATAATGATCTTCCCCCCGTTAATCCGTCTACCTCTCTCGCCTAGCTAAAATTCTCCCTCGCCCGCCTACCGACCGGAACTCGCACGGCGAGGAAGTCTCTGATTCAAAGGGTGACGCATTCACCGACGTCGCGATCAGCGCGCAATGTGACGGGATTAGGGACGCGGAAATTATCGTCGAACGATGTGCACGAGGGGATAATTCGCGTCTTGCCGCGGAAGTATCGACCTTTGCGCTTCGATGAGACGACCTCGCGGTGGAAGGGTCGCGGGGGATACGCCGACCCCCCTTTCCTTCCCCTCTTTCTCTCCATTGCTCTTACATACGTTATAATATTCCATTATGCAGTATAATATATATTAATACAGATATTGATTATCCGATTACGGTTAATTTCCGAGTGGAAAGTCCGATATTAAGGTTTAATTAATTGCGAATCGCGTCGAATTTTGGAGTAATTTAAGGACCACATGCCAATGGCCCTTTCGGGCAATCGGATAAGCTCCACGGTGAAGTGAGCCATTCAATTCCTGGCACCTTACCAATCATTCCACCATTCGTGCATGATGCATGTGTCTAATGAATTGCGAAGATAACGAACTGATCGATATCAAGATAAAAGTGCACGGAGAAGCGCGGCTTCTCGATCGATTTCGCAGAACCGTTTGAATCATCTTCGTAATTTGCGAATGGCAGTCTCGATAACGACTCTTACTCGCCTTTCTATCGAAGTTATAATTCCGTTAAGGGAGCCGACGACAATTAATATTTTGTTTCAAATAACTGGATATTAATTATAACGTTTGATCTTCTGCGGTTATAAATTATTACATTTTATAAATATATTCAACTGGTATGAACCCCGTCTCGTTGACGACTTTAATTAATTCAACTAATTATCCCTAAATCTCATTCATTGTTTATGCCTTATGTCGCTGTATATTATAATATTCAATAATTATAATTGAGGAACGAAAAGCTCACATGTGAGATTTGATCGCGACTGAGAGTTACGATTTTCGACGGATTTCTTTCGCTGCGCGCGTTCGCCATACTCTTCCCGGCCTTCGGCGATTTATTTTGGGCGTGGAGTCGCGAAGGTTAACAGCGTAGAAAAGTGCGTGCTAAAAGCGCGTCCGCCTAGAGAAGGAGAGAGAAAAAAACAGGGCGGAGTCTGCGGTAGAGACTTCTTCGCCTATCCATCATGGCTGCTTTATCAGTGACGCGGCGCGATAAGACACTCGCCGCTCGCGCGTGTATGCACACGTTCGTGAGAATTCTCAATAGGGCCGGAAGAAGAGAGCATGTGACACGATCGTGTCTTTTTCTCCAGCTGATCTATTTCTTTTTTTCTTTTTTTTTCTCCTACCTTCTCCTCCTTCGAGAAACGGACGCGAGCGGGATCGCAAAAGTCCCCGAAAGTTGTTCCCGGGGCCAAAACTTTCAATCGGATTATCCGCATCGGCGAGATCTCCATTTTCTGCTGGATGAAGGTCGACTTAACGAGATGGATAAAAAACATTTGGCAAAAAACTCGCCGCGCGAATATTATTAAAAAAAAAAGAAAAAAAAAGGGAAAAAAACGATAGAGAAGCGGGCTTTAAATACAATCATGTACGTACAATTGCTCGATGTGCTTTCGTACATTTCGCGAAAATATTTTGGTTATATTTTATGCATTTACCCAATTCATACCTTGGTGTCTGTTTAAAAATTTCAACTCGCGCCTACATTATTCAGATCCGCCTCGTTACCCGGCGCGCCGTTCAATATTTTACTTTTCTATAAATTTTAAAAGCGATGCATACTACAGGCCGCTGCGTGAGCCTCGTACTTCACAACGCATTTATTTTTCCCGTCTGCGTGCCATGCAGAAATGCTCACGATTTTTTATAATCGCGGTTCAGATAATCGAAAAATCGTACGGCAAATCTTGTAATAATAAAGTTGTTAAACAGCGGCGGAGACTTGTATTAAAAAATCGCTGGAGATAAAGAAAGAAAGAGGGAGAGGCAAACGAGAGAGAGAAAGAAAGAGAGAGAGAGAGAGAGAAGGAGAAATAAATGCACGACTATGAGCGAGTTGCGCAGCGTGTGGCGGCCCAGTAGAGCAGCCGTGGAGAAAGTGTCTCGGGGAGATATCGAGTAATATAAGACGATCGAGATATCGCATTTGCGGGCCGTTCGAGCCGACGTGTTCCGGGCGCGCGTTATTAAAAAGTCCGGCAAGAACAAATCGCATGAATTCATCGCGGTCATTTTCGCGTTTCGACCGTCCCGTTTATTCTGTGCGTAAACGCGCAAAAAGAGGAGCGGTGTATCAAGCACGGGAACAAGACGTATCAATTAAGTCCATTAATACACTGTCAGTAATAAGACCGGTTAATCGGTGACTTCGTTCGCAGCGAGTCGATTCCCTGGAGCGGACTCGCCGGTCGAGGATTATTTCGCGTCACTAACGTTTTATTGAATCGCTCCGCTAATGCTTCGCGACCGCTAGACATGTTTGAATAATTGAATTTATCGATATGCTCGCTCGGGAGACGAGATTTATCGGTGCGCCGCGCGCGCGAGTTAAGTCGGAGGGGGCACCCGCCGCGTGTCGAAATCGCAGCCGTGTTTTAATTTAAGAGCGATTTCAGCGTTTCGTTCGATCGCGCGTTAACGCGTGTGTATCGCGGTATCGCCGGTCGATCGTGCGATCGTCATGTGGATAAGGAGCGGGCCATTAACTCCACAAATATCCCCGTCGTATCGTGGCAAACGAGAGCGCGTTGTACACAGTCGGTGCTTTTCCCCGTAGCGCAACCGCAACGCACAGAGAAAAGAAATAAAAAAAAAAAGGAAAAAAAGGGGGAAACGAGAAAAGAACCGAAGGCGAATAAGAGAGGAGGTCGCGGTAGAGGGAGGAAGCGGCAAAAAGAAGACGCCACCGCGCGAAGGCCGAGGCGCGCATTCTCGTCGCCACCCCTTCGCGAAATTACTGACCACGGGCAACGCGAGTAGCACGGAAAGAAAGAAGAGACGAAAGAACGCGGGGGCAACGTGAATAAAAAGAACTCTTGCAACGAGCGTCGGCCGCGGTCGGGAAGTCACGGGGAGAGGAGCGAGATAGGGAGCGACGGAGGGAGGGACGGAGGGACAGAACATCGCAATAAAAATAAACTGCTCCGAGGGGCTGAAAAGCCGGACGGAGTTGCAGTCGGGCGAGGGGATGCGTATTGCGTGAGAGAAAAAGAGGAGCGAGTGCAGGCAGAAGGGAGGCGATGGCGGCGTGGAAGAAGGAGAGCGGCGAAAGAAGGCAGCGGCGGTCGTTGGCGGCGGACGGGAAGGAAAATAAGGGGAATAACGAAAGAAGCAAATAAGAGTCTCTGTGTGAGCCTTCTTCTTCCTCCACCGCCGCCGCCTTCGCCGCACCGCCGCCTCTTCGTGCTCCCTCCCGAATGGTGGGGCGAGAGGCAATGAACAAGAAGGCGCGAACGGGGGGAGGGCGCGCGCGCGGGAGAGTAGAAAGGCCCGAGCCAGAGAAAGAAAGAAGCGGGGAAAGAAGAAGGGACGAAGAGGGAAAAAAAACGAAAGTCCGGCAGGCCTTGGCTGCTGCAGTTGCCGACGGCCGCGTTGCCAAGTCTCATTTGTTTATCATAGTTCTCCAGCCTCCAGTCTCTAGAGGCTACGGGAGAAAAATTAAAAAAAAAAAAAAATTTTTTTAACAATCTCGCCAATTTTCCCGGTTACACTTTGCACTCGCGTCCTCGATTTTTGCGCACGTCTCTCGCCACTGGCGAACGTAACCGTGTGATTTCGATGTCCGGCTCCGAACGGCACACAAATGCAGGGTTCGAGTAGTTATGTAAGAATAGAACGGTATGCGTCGACGCCGCGATTAACCGCGCTGCACTTGTTAGTGCGATCAAAAATAAATAATTAAGCCGCATGACGCAATCACGCGCGCGCGTCATTCGGGGATTAAATGTGACCCGATCGTAACATATGACTTATGTTTTTCAGTCCGTGGGTACCGTTGTGATCCGTGCTCGAGAGGATCACCGGAGGAAATCGCACAACACGACGACAGAGAGGAGGGAATCCGCGCCGCCGACGTCTACGGATGGTCTGCACGTGAGTCACTTAAACTTTACGCGCAATCTGATTACTCGAATAATGGAAAGCAGCGGTTGCGCTTATCACCGATCTACGTAGATTACTTATAAGACGACGATTTACATATTCCGCGCATCGGGCCATCTGTCGCACATTTACGCACGATCTGCTCGCGAGATATCGGCCGGACGATCACAATAGCCAGCTAACAAAAAAAAAAAAAATAGCGGTAATTTTATTTTATAATTTTTTTTTTTTCGCAATTTAAACTCGGCCGACTTAGACGTCTCTGCGAAGGAGAGATGCAGATTCAAGTCCGAAAGAAGGGAAAAGCTCGGAAAGTCGGTTCCGACTTCATTTAAGATCCCTCTCGATCTCGTCGCGGCAGTCACGTAGACTTGTCAGCTTTCTGAGTCATCGTGCGTGCACGCATTCACGCACACGCCGATCTCTACTGCATGCGTTCGCAATGTGCACACGCGCGTGCTTTACACTCCGCACGCGTATAAATATGTATACACGCCGTCGCCGCGCGTACCACCGACGCCGACGCTCGTGATCGCGGAGTCGCCGCGCTCTCGCCGACCCCCTTCTTCCCCCCACAGATACGTCTTTCCCGCGCTCGCCCTCTCGCTTCTCCCGTCGCCCTCGTTGTCGGGCCCTCGTGCACTTACAAACGTTTGCATACAAATATACCGGGTATCCCGATGGGTGGTATGCTGATTAGGGAATCCACGCGCGAAATTCTTCCATTATTTATGGTTTCTCATTTTTAGGACGGTGGCGTTACGCCACGCCGCCCGGCTCGATGTAATTTAACATTTCCCCGCGGCCGGGATATTTTAGTTTTAATCGTTCTTTATCGATTCGCGGCAACGGTCGATGCTGTCCGGCGATGCAACACGCCGCTGACGCCGGGATTCGCGAGGACTCCGGTGAAAAGAGAAGAGTACACGTAGTGGCTAAGATCATTGCTCTTTGGGATCATCGGGATCGGTCTTCCACTCGCCTTCGTCCTACCGTTAGCCCTCGCCCTTCGCCTCGCCTGATAACGAACGCGCAGGAGGAAGCCGGCAGCTTCCACGCAGGGATTTCCAACGGCGCTCGATATTTCCGCATTCTGCGGGATTACGAACGAGGACGCTCGCGCATTGTAGAACGCGGCTGCATTCTTATGCCGCAATTGTTTCGGCTTCGCCCAACTGTCCGCAAGTCGAATGCGACGGCGTTACATCACGGTCGTGAGCGCACGTCATCCCGTCGCCGGCGGTGCGCCGCGGTCCGATCCGCGTCAGCGGGACTATTTTTCCATTCGCGTAGGAATCCTTAATAAGCTGCCTCTCGCACGCGTATATTAATAACAACTTGAGCCCGGGGATTCGCGCAAAACAAACGAGGATAATGGGAGCAGAAGAGTTACTCGGGGGGGTCGTGACGCGAGCGTCGAGCATGCGGTTTGGAATTTAGCTACTCGGAGAAGACGCGACGATAAGTGCCGAGACGGCGATGCGTAACGGCGCGGGACTCGCGCGAGTCATTCCGTCGCACTTTTGGGCGCGATGAGAAAAAGGGCCGATAATACCGGATTTAAGAACCAGCTGTATCCGTGCAAGACCGTGTCAGATTACGCGCCAGTTCTCCGTCCTCCTCTGAAGGCCCCTTCTACCCGCCGACTTGAATCCCTCCCCCCTGCCGACTCTGCCGTTGTCTCCGGGTCCGAGGAGAGAACCGTGCGGCGCGACGCTAGCAAACGAGCCGCGATAAATGGACTTCGATATTAATTAAGCCGACGTTCAAGTGACGCGCGACGCGACGTTACAAATCGGTACGCGCGGTGCGCATCCGTTTTTACACGCGGCGATCGAAGCCGCGCTTCGCGGGCCCCTTCGCACGACGATAATGCGATTCCGCGGCGCCTCCGCTCCTCGGTTTCTTCTCGCACGCGTGCCGGCCGTAAAATGGCCAGCGACGAAATCCTACTTTCACGCTCACAAGACATGTCGCTCGCGAGAGGCTGCGGACGCCTGGTGGGGTCCTCCGCCCGCCAGCGTCATGCAGACGTATCGGTCGGCCTCGCTTGTGGCAGTAACCTTGCGCTCTCGCGTCACGTCATTTTTTTTATCATATCAAACGTATGCTAACAGTCGGCGTGACGCGACGCGACGCGACGGGGCGGGCTCACGGTGATCGCGGTCGCGGCTGCGGCAAGGTAAGACAATATGAGCGGACTTGTCGGTGGTCAGTATTGCCGGTACAGTCCGTGGAAAATCATTCTTTCTCGCTCTCCTTCCGACTCTTTGTTTTCATTTCCTGCGCGTCTACTCGTGGCCGGCACGTACGAGCCTCGGGTGCCCCGGCACGAGAAACAGGGCTCTCTTAGAGAGCCTGCCGGCGACAGCTGGGGCCTGCGCCGATAAGTCGCGGTTCGATAAGTCGCGGAACGTTGTAGCGACGATCGCCGAGCGGGAGGCAAATTAATCGCGAATCGATCGGCCGCGTCGTTCAACAGGAACGATGTTGTCGCAGAACGGGAAAATTATCTTGCGCGCAATTAACGTCACGCTAGAACGTGTACGTGCGATAAATTGGCGGCCCTCGTAAAACTCTAGCGCGAAAATGCAAATATTGAAAGTATATCGTTCGCGCGAAGCCGCTGGAACGCCGTCGCAGTTAGCACGCTGGCCACGTTCGCGGGTGTTCGCAGGGGCCCGGTCGATCGGTGCCGACGTGGCATTAACGTCTCGATATCCGCGCAACCTTGACCGAGTAGACGACCGATTGCTGAATCCTCGACACTGGAGACGACCCTGATCGCCCGCCGGTGAGAATCGCGCGCGCGTTCTCGACCAACGGTCGAGCCTAGTTATCTTATCGTCGCATCCGTGAGCCAAGAGTTTTCTTGCGGGACAACACGTCGCGTCGGATGATCTTTGACGGTTTCAATTATCGGAGAATCTGACTTCTTGCTATACCGCGCGTCGTTAATATTTCATCGCTTCGCGATTTTTTTATTATCTCTCTGCTATTTTTTCTTTTCCCTTTTTTTCTCTCTTTTTCTTAAAACGATCTCGCCGCCCGAGTCGCTGATGAAAGAAAGCCGGCGAACTGTCTTTGATAATCTCTAATTTATTTTAATGACGCCGAAGCGTGACTGGGAAAGAGAAAGAGAGACCGAATCAGAACGGGACGGGAGGCTCGGCGAGACTTGGGGAGAATACCGAACGCCTCCGACGTAGTCGGAGGTCAGGTTCACCAGCCGCGAGATGTGCTCGATCTCTTTCTTCGCTCCTCGTTTTCGATGCGCAAATGGAGCTTGGAAGATAACTGCGATCGGAGCTGCGATAATCTGTTTTTTTTTCTTTTTTTTCCTTTTTTGTCGAGAGACTTACGTAAAACGTGAGAAACAATATTGCAAACTGGTTATTAATAATTGGCGATAAAACGATGCTAGTTGAAAAGATTTTTGCAAATCGGTCAAAAGATATCAAGATGCATTCCAAAGAAAGAAAAAAAATATATTAAAAAAAAATTAAAAAATGAATAAAATGAGAGCAATTATATTTTCCATCCCAACGCTTAATATGCATACGTGATAATGTTTGTTTCCGGCGTGTCCCCGATTTTTTTTCGCATCTTATATAATTGTCCGCTAGTAGCGCGGCATGCATTACTTAACATTAATTGATCTTTGATAGATGCGGTCGTAAAGCGAGCGGGAATGGCGATTAAAGCGTTGATACAGCTTCGCGGCGGCCGGGGCGCGAAATATCGTGACGCCATGTGGCGAAGGTCGCTGTAACGACGCGTTCTTGCGAAGGTCTCGCGCGAAAGCGGGATCAACGTTCCCAGGACGTAAGAGGATAGTCAAAAGTAAGACCGAGTCAAATCGCGTGGAATCTGAAGGCCCCCGGGAGCAGCGCGATGCAGCACGTCGCGGCTCACGGCCGAGCCGTCCCGCGAACGGCGCGCCTGGCAGAGAGAGAACGCAGGATGCTGGCCGCCGCTGCATCTTGCATATATGTATGTTTTATGTCAGCGTGCATTCTGCATTCGCGCCGTTGCCAGATCCTCCTCGAGTTCTTTCTTTCTCTCTCTTTACTTCTTTCCCCGCCAACCCCCCGGTTCCGTCCTCCCTTTCTCCGCGGCATGCACCGCGCCGTCTTTTCTTCTCATTAAATCCCGTCCGCCTCGTCTCTTGTCTTTCGTCTTTTCTATCTTTTCTTCGGTACCACCCGCGCCTCGTGAATCCCGACGACGGTGTCAACGAACTCGGAAAAGCGAACGCACCGAAAAAGAGGAATCGGGGGTCCGAGAGAGCGAGGGGCGGGGGCCGAAGTGGAAAGCGCGTTACAATATAGCGTCGGTATGCTTAATAGATCGCTTGTCGAGATAAATAACCGTTTCAGCTGTACCGAACGAAACACTAAGCAGCATCGAGTACAAGCTTCGATTGTTGCCCGCCGTTGATCAACCGCGACGATGTAACAAGATGACTGGTTATCGCGGCCCCGGCGATTTTTTCTCCGGAGCGCCGGAGCTCGTTATTCTGTCCGAGCGAAACGGTGCTCGTTCGCTCATCGCGAAGGTTTTTTTTTCCTTATTTTTTTTTTTTTTTTGCAGCTCTCAGGTAACTTAAATTTCTCCCCTCGTCGAACCTCGGCGAAATTCCCACGAGAGGCACGCGGAGAGAGCTTGGGCTTTTTGCCAATAATTTTTTTTCCGTGCGTACACGCGACTCGCGGCTTGTGCATCTTTCTCTATTCGTTTCACCCCTTAACGTTCGGCGGATCTTCCCTCACGTTGCTTCAAAGAAAACTTCGGCATTTACTTTTATTTCCACTCACGAACAATGTTTTTTCTTCCTATTTCACGGCAAACGCGCCTCGCCCGCGAAGTTTATTAGCATACAAGTAATTTCTGTCTTCCACTCTCTCTTTCTCTCCCTCGTTTCGTTTCTTTTCCTACAAAACTCTCGCCTCTCGACACTCGTTTATTTCTACACGTAAGCGATCCCGCCGTCCACGGCACAGTCCGCCGTGCTCGGAGTCGCAAAAAATATCGATACATAGTATTATACGCGGAACTTCGCGTGGCCGAGTCCGTGCGCACGAAACCATCCGGGACAAGTTTCTCGCCGACTGGCAAGTGAAGGCGTCACGGGAGGTCGATCAGTCCGTCTCGACGTTGAGTAGGTCGGAACCGCGCCTCGAACCTCTCCCCGTGCGACCGGCATACCCCGAAAAAGAGACGTCGCCGATCGCGATCTACATTTCCATACCCGTGGCTCGCATTTAGCGACCGTCTGATCGCGTGTTTTATTTATCAAATCGCGAAAATTGCACGTCAGCGTTGTCGCCTTAGGAAAGACGGGTTCTTATAACGCTATGTATGGAATAAGCGCGAATCAAAATATCCCGAATCGACGTTTTAAGTTTGCGCGGCTTTTACAGATTTATCCATGTGGCTCGGAATAATCTTGTTAGTGAACGGATTTAGGAAACCGGTCGCGAAAAAGATCGAGCGGGCTGCCGAGGTGGGAGGGAAGGGGCCTCGAGTTCTCTTTGTCTCCGGAGGGAGGAAAAATCGTGGCGAGTTTTACGCGAAGCTCTCACGAGGATCTCTCTTCTCAAACGTCTCGGCGTCGCGTCATTCAGTGGGCAGTGTCGTTCGCGCTCGAAGGAGCGCGTCGTCCTCGTTCCGGAATGTGTGACCGCGCCGCGCGATCCTGAGGAAGGACGTGTTCTACCTGGGGTACGATTTTAAAGGTTAAACGGTTTCGGTGCGCAAACGGCGAAGAGGCGCGGTGAACGACGAGAACGGTTCGCATGTCGGCCAGCTGGTCCCGCTCGCGATACAACTACCGGCGAATTGGCCATGCTCGCGTCACAATAAAGCGAAATCCGGAAATGAAACGAGGTGCCAGGACATTCGCTCGCCGTCCGCAACCCCTTCTCCCCCCGCGTGGCGGTAACCAAGCCTGCACGCAGTCAATGAAGAGATCGGTCAAGTACCAGTTTATTTGTTTACCTCCTCTGTCACTTTTCGCCGAGGAGCGCGAACGAGTGGCTCGACTTGCATTCCTATTGACTTTGTGCATTCACGGTTTTCTATGTTGCCTCTTACCTCTCGTGCGCGAGTCTCTACAGTAGGTGGATCACAGTTAAATCGCAGTGGTAGGAGCTAGGTAAAAAGATCACAAAATATGGCACACTGTTGCCCGAGTTCATCGTTCGGCACTTCGCGGCACGGCCGGTCGCTTTGGTGGGGGTGGCGGATCCGGTAAAGGAGGGTAAACGAAGAAGAAGAAGAAGAAGACTGTACGAAGATCAGGGAAGGGAGCCGAGAAAATGGAGAGAGAACGAGGAAGGAGCGTTTGGGGACCGACAGAATTGAAATACGTAGAAACGGGAAAAGAAGGAACGGAGAACGAGGCGAGACGACGAGAGGATCTATCCAACGCACTGTCAGCTGTCAACCGCGTACACGTTGTCAATAGTTTTCTTTCACAAGTGCTATTGCTATTCAGTCTGAGACGAGGTAGATCGCCGGTTTGACGTCCTCGAGGCTCCCCCGCGGCCCCCTCGAAAATCCCCACGTTAACCCCCTCGGAAACGACTCGGCTTCCTCGCGGAATATCTCTTCTTTCGTTCTTTTCTTTCAAGAATCCATTGCCTTTTATCGATCGGTCCTCACTGGTTGTTTCACGCGGTTGCTCGGCTTTGGCGGTCCCCAGCTCGTAGCTCCTTTCTCGTCATTCACATTGGTCCCAGATTCGTCCAGACCGCTTACTAGGTTAACAGTGCGTGGGAGAGGAAAGGGAGATGAGATGAAGCGAGAAACGTCACCGGCCCTCGTGGTCGGGACTGTCGTGGTCTTCGTGGTGGTGATGGTCGTCGTCGTCGTTGGCGTCGTCGTTGGCGTCGTCGTCGTCGTCGTCGTCGTCGTCGTGGTCGTGGTCTTCGTCGTCGTCTTCGTCGCACTTTCGTCTTCCCGTATGTATGTGTGACGCGGTACGCGCGTGGTGTCGCGTGAAGTTGATCGTGCGTGCGCACCTTGTGCTTCGTTAAAGAGTCTTTTCCGTATAAAATGCTGGGGCGCTGGCGAGAATCGGTTTGGCTGTCGCCGCGTAGGCTTCATGCCGGCGTCCTCGCTGCGGATTGGCCGCACATCATACGGTGGGGAGCACTGGCGCGAAGGTCCGAAGGTAGAGTACTCGCCTCGAGAAGCCACCAGAGCGGATCCAGGAGAGTATGAGAGTGGGGTAGCGCTTACTGCTATTGCCGGCAATGCATACTCTATCTACAGGGGGTTTCAGGGACGGTTAGGGTTGCATAGATCTAAAACGCTAAGTCAAGTCGAGAAACGCGCTTCAAGTTGCTCGGAGGTCAGCCGGGTTTCCGCGAGATGCAAGTTTCTGTAATATAATAAAAACCGTGATCTCGCGCGCGTAACAGATCTCTTACGGTCCGCGCCTCTGGCTTGGCTGGACCGAGCCGCGAGCTTTGATCAAACGGTGACCGAAGCGGCTCGCATCCTGGTCGGCGATGAGCGTTGCATTGGTTTCGGGAGCGGCATAAAACGCCTAGCTCGGATCGTCAAAAATAATGGCCGGCACGGAGGCAGTTCCTCATCTGGAAGTAGCATGCGATCGACCAATGGTCTTTCACTGAATTTGGGACCGCGTTCTAGTGGGGACGTAGGCGCATAGTAACGCATCAGGATAGTTTTTAGTGGGGAGAGAGGCTCGTGGAAGACACGGTCAGATCCATGAAGCGAACTCGCCGAGCGGGCCTACCTTCTGCGCCTATCGGCGGGACAAGGACACGATTAAGCCGAGAAAGAAGCGGGGAGATAAGAGCGAGAGAGAAAGAAAGTACGGAGAGAGTTGGAGTATCTCTATCTAGCGCCTATCTTTTTTCTTTTCTCTCCGTCTTTCGCAGTTGCTCCGCAACTCTTTTGTCGTCCTCGTCTCACGCTAGTTTTGCACATGTCGCTGTTTCCTTCTCTCTCGCTCCCTCTCGTTCTCCTTTGTCTCTGTCTCTCCGTTTCTATCCGTATTTCTCATTTCATCTATCGCCGGTTACCTCTCTCGCTCTCTCCTTCTCTCTCTCTTTCTCTTGCCGCTCTCGCGCTCGGGAAGAGCCAGGCTATTCACCCACGCATGCACGAGATGACGATGATGATGATGCCGGGAACGCTGGCTGCTGTAACATGCAGGCTCCGAACGGTCGTTGCTTCTTCGTTTGCCCGCGTCGTGTTATAGTTACTTCAAACGTAAAAATAAAATACACGCCGCGGAAAGAAGTATGCCTCGCACATAAATCGTTCGCAACGCGCCGGCTCGCCTTTCTTAATTAGTAATTATTCATAGCCGCTCGATTTTCCGTTCGCATCGTGTACAAGCTCGATATATGTACGAGTCGTTCGTGCCAATTCTTTCAAGACGTCAGGGTCTCGCGATAAAGGCACTCTCTTTTTCGCGGAAATCGCAATTCTTTTTTTTTCCTTTTTTTTTTCCTTCCTTTTTACAACCGACCGAATTAACTTCGCGGCCGCGAGGCAATCGGCTCCCCTCTTTCTTCTAATCGCTTGACCTCCATTTTTAATCTCGAAGGATAAAAAAGCGTTGACTTCTCCGTCGTATCTTTAGCGGATTTTTTTTTCTTGCAGCATGCGAGTGACATTGGTGCACCGCCGTTGTTGTCGTCGCCGCCGACGTTGAACGGCCTCGCTGACACAGATTCCGAATCGGCTATTTTTTCCTTCGGCCCGCTCGCACTTTTTTATCTCCGTTCCTTGGTGGGCGCGCTCGCTCGCGCGCGCGTCTTTTTTTTTCCTTCCTCTCTGCGTCTTTCCGCTCGCTCGTTTTACCTTCCTCCTCTCTCCGCGCGCTCATTCTCTTTCTTTCGCAGTCTCCTCATCCTCTTCTTCTCAGCCAAACCCGACCTACGACTACGTTTCGGGCCAGCATCTGAATTTCGACGGTCGGCCCACTGGAGCAAATAAAAATCTCCTCGGGGGATTGCATCATTTACGACCTGTCACGTTAGCGATACATTTTTATTTGCTCTTATAAAACCTTATGTAGCGTGAAAAGAATTTAATGAATATCAAAATTAAATTCTTTACTGATCCTTTTTATCTCTGTATTAATTTAATTAATTTCATTAATTTTGTTAATTTTGGACCGATTTTAATTGTCAATTAGAATTAATGGCTTTTGTAATAGTTTTGCGATCGCTTTGATTGTTTTCGAAAAATTACACTTTTTTTCCCGTTCGTTTTAGCATAATTTCTGTCGCGGAATTATATCGTAGGAAACTCTCCGAAAGAGCGAGATATATATTTGTCTAATAGCGTTAAGTTCACGCGCGTGTACGAAAAAGGTTACGAAAACCGCGGTCGTTTTAGCCGCGTTGTATTTCGACGATCAGCTCCGAGTGCACGCAAAATGCACAGATATATCTGTCTCGCTATCGCTACGAGGGGGAGGGGACTCGGCGCACAGTTGCCCGTCTCGCTTACTCCCGCGCGCGTTTTTCTCTCCGTCCCTCTTATTCTTTTTCTCCTTTCTTCCCGCGCTCTCGCAGACAGAACCTGACCTACGACTACGCTTTCGTTCTGTACGCGCAAATTTCGGCCGAAAGTCGAGGCGACTGAAGGAGTGGATTTGCGGGCCTCCGAGGTCACGGAGTGACAGTGGGGATCCGGAGACCGTGGGTTAGCGAGGGGGGTCGCGGCGTGAAGAAAGAGGGCAGACGAGAGGGAGATCGAGGTAGACGATGGAGGTGGACGTAGTACTCAGGGGGACGAGGAGAACGTCCAGGAGGATGCGGTGGTGGCGGAGGACTAAGCGACATGGCTCACGGCGGGATACAGAAGGGGAAGGAGACGGAGAGAGGCTCGACGAGAAGGAAGATGGACGGAGAAGAAGAGGAGGAAGAAGAAGAAGAGGATGAAGAAGAAGAAGAAGAAGGGGGCTGATCCAGCGGCAATATACACACGAAGCGGCGCAGACCGCGGCAAAACTCTGCAGTTTTGCTCTGTTCGATTTTGCAAACTTATATTTAGAAGGGCAACGATCTTTTGCCGCGCTCGCGGCGGCCCCGGCGAGAAAGAGAGAACAGAAGAGGAGAGGAGAGGTTCTCGGATACGTACGCGGTCTCTCTCTCTTTTTAACTCTCTCTTTCTCTCTCTCTCTCTCTCTCTCTCTCTCTCTCTCTCTCTCTCTCTCTCTCTCTCTCTCTCTCTCTCTCTCGCGCGCGCAAGATAGACCTCAAGATTTCTCAGCCGCGAGAAAGCTACGAAATGGCTACTCTTGCTACCAATGCGTTCGTGCCCTTTTTCTGCCAGCCGTGTCTTTTTTTTTCGTTCCCTCCTCATTCCCCTTTGTCGCGGATAATTTTTCTTTGTCTCGGAATCGTCGTCATTATATTACGCTGACGTTAGCGATCTCGGTGCATTCGGTTCGAAATACCGTTGCCGAGTGACTGCATGCGTGGATAAGAAACCGTTTGGATGTTCACGCAACTCGTCGTTCGCTCGATCAACGCGAAATCGATGTTGATTATTGAGAAATTTAAAACCGCACCGCGGATCAAACGCAGATTTATTTCCGTCACGTCGCGTCATTAACGTTGACGAACTTGTAGACCGGAGACGCGCGATTCGTGACGTACTTATATCTCGGCAATATCGCTACCGTTCACCGAGGCCGAAAACTGCCGGTCCCTACGTTGCCCTATAATTGCGCATGCATTATGGGAAACTTCGAGGTCAGTCACCTCGTCGAAGTGTATGTGTGTTTCGCCGTCGCCTTTACTCGCTCGCGGCGAGTTTCGCGCGGTCTCGCATGCCCCGCTCAATAACAGAATTCGTTGGTCCGTCGCGCGAATACGTGCCGTTAATTGACATAATTGCCCGCAACAAATATTCGCGTGGGCCACCGGAAAAGTTCTCTCCCGGCCGGCCCCATTATCGGGCGGGCCGATGTTTTGTCGGCGCTCACCCTTCTGGCTTTCTTGCCCACTTCGCCGCGTAATGTGCGCAATCATTACGGAAATACCGGCGACCGTTGTTGGTATATATATGCATACATCATTAAAAAGGAGTTCGCGCTTCTGGAATAGCCGGTGTATTTCCGTCACGGAGCACGATAATCGCGCAACACGTGTCTCCCCGACGTTCTACTCCATATATTATCGCGAATTTGCGCGCGAAAGTCGGATGATAATCGGCGAGATCCGTTCCCGCCAGTGCGGTTCCCCGCGTGCTCCTTCGGGCGAGCCTACCGTGACGGGATATTTCCGCGACGTACGCCGCTGAAACGTAATATAAGCGGCGGGTACGCGTGGCGTGCGCGGGCGGATTTCGCTCCGCGTCTCGTGGAACAAGGTTCTCTCTATCTCTTTCTCTCCCGGCTGCCCCTGCGCGAGTGCAATCTTATCGTGAAGCCGGCTCCGCAGCACTCTCTCGCCACGGCTGCAGCGGAGCGCGGAGTCAACGAACGATAAAAAAAAACCACGAAGAATAAACTCCGTTCCGCGTGCCCCTCCTCGTTCCGCGCGCGCCCTTCCTTCCTTCTCTCGCGCGAGAGGCTCTACTCCTTGCCATCCGCGTGCTGTAGCCTCTCGGGTGTGTGTGGGCGCGAACGTGGTTCTCCACCGTTCTCTCGTTCTCTTCTTTTTTATTTATTTATTTTTATTTTTTTTTACTCTTTCTTTCTCCCCGAGTCTTCCCCGTGCTCGCCGCCGCCCCCGCCTCCCGCGGTCCCGGTCGCCGCACCGCTTCTCTTCTCTTTTTTTCTCGTGGTTTGTTTGGGGTAGGTCACGACGAAGCCGCGTACGAAAGACGGCGGGGAACGGAGAGGAAAGTGAGACGAGAAAGAATCGTGTGCGCGCCCGCGCGTCTTCCTCCGCAAACTACTCTTTGTACGATCCCGCGGTTTTGACATGTCATTTGCTCTCTGGTAGCTCTGACTCAGCCTCCCCGCCGCCGGAATGCATCCACACGGTCTCGATTACACGCGAAAACGGAATAGAAAGTCATCGTCATCCTAACGGGAAAGCTCTAAGCCTTTTGTCGTCCCGGGTGCGCGTCAGCGTTGCCTCCGTTTTGGTATTCCGCGGATTCCTCCCTCTCAATTATGCACAACAGATGCGTCCGGTACTCGACGAGGTAGGAGGAGGGAAACTTTTTTTTTCTCTCCGCGCGTTACCTCTCTTCCGCCGTTACGTTCCGTTTAATCGCGAAATGGCGTTCCAAAGTTTTATTCCAGCCACTTTTGAGCGGACGTTTTTGTTTCTGCTCCTCCCGGAGAGAAAATTAGATTTCTAAAGCTCTTCGCCACCATTATCGTCCGTCATTCCTCCGTCGATTCACCGACTTTCGCGTAACGATCGAACACATTCGATTAGGGCCGATTTCGAGGAGGCCGCGGATGCGCGCGCGTTATGGTTGCCGATCATGCGATCCGAAAATCATAGAAAATTACTGAAAAGCCAAGAAACTCCGTGACGATCCGCACGGGACCGAGCGAAGGGGCACGGAACGGGGGGGGGGAAGGGAAGGAGAAGGCGCCCCTCGTCTTGAGACGTCGTAATTCTGTCTTTGCCGTAACGGCTATCCGGCACGGAACTTGACCCCCGCCCTTTCCACCTCGGCCCGTCCTCCGCCCTTTTAGTTTTCTTCCGCGATTCGAAACAGAACCACCCCGTCTCACCTCCCTCGGTCTTTCCCCGGTAACCGAAAGGGTTACTTGCTGAGAAGAGAACGGTGAAACAATGACACGCGCGCGAGAACCGTTATTTAAATAGTACACGGGGAACCTTCCGGGCATGATGAGAGGAGAAAGAAAAAAAAAAAAAGGCTTGCGCGCTCTTCCAAGGGACGCAACGTGAGAAAGACTCCTTGGGATTTGCATGTCGGAACGAAACGCATCCACGCCGGCAAATAGATAATATGCATTTCTTTTTGTTTCTTTTTTCTTTTTTTTTTTATCCTCTCTTTCTTGGTGCTGCGAGAGGAACGCAACTATTATTTGATCGTTTTGCATCGCGTCTCGCTTGACTGTTAAATCATATACCTTGCGATTATCGTTACGCTTCGTGCGCCTGCATTTTATTAATTTTCTCCGTTATATCTCAAAATAATTAGAAACCTATCGATTTTCCGTAGCAAATCGAAAGTAAGCGATTAAATTTCTATTAAACTATCTGACCGAAAGCTCAGTTAAGATATATTTTTAATAACGATCCGGAGCTTGTAACAACGTTGGAGATCAACAACGAAAGGATTCGTCGCACCGGCGAGTCTTCGCATTGAGACAATAACGCACGTCGCGACAAATTAATATTCGTCGGAAAGCGGCCCCGGTCTCTTTCAAATTTTCCTTTCTTCTGTCTACTTTCCCATTCTCCCCGTCCCCTCTCACGATTCTGGTTTCTTCTAGCAGCTGTTGGCTCGATCCAAAATCGTAGTCCCGGATCGATCAAGGGTGAATCGTGGTCTGGATGCAACTTGGTGAATGATCGTTGCGCCGAGCGAACCGGTTTAACGCGCGTTGAAAGAACGAATTGGGGAGAAGCGCGGGCAAAAAATTCATTTGAATCGGGCCGACCCGGGCCGAGCAGAGGCGACGAAATAATTGGATTTTAATTTTCGAGGTAGCGCGAGGCGGGACAAAAAAACGCGGGTGCACCCCCGGTCCTGAGAACGATTCTCCGCAAATGTTTATGTAATATCGTGGTGTACTCATCGCGTTCTCTTCGGAACCCTTCTCTTTCCCACGAGCTCACAATAGTCGAGAGTCTCGAGATCTTTTTTTTTTTTTTATTACAACGACGCCCATCGTTGTCAGGGAAAACAGCTGATCGCGCTAGCGTTGATTTTTATCAATTTTTCATTAAGCCGATCGAGCCAATTAAAAGTTGAATTACAAATTTTTAGTCTCTATGTTTATTTTAACCGTTGCGCAAACGGCTTTTGGGACTTTGAGATTAATGAACCTAAATCTACGGAGCTAAGAATCGGGTCTATCGAAAGTGCCTCATATCATATTCCTGTCGCCTGGACATAATAAAAGTACGATGGCTCGCTTCGACGGCTCGGTCCGCGCGCGGTGCGTGGGGACGGCACAAAGGAGGCGAATGTTTTAATTAAATCTCAGGGAAACGTGGAAACTTCGCCATCGCTCGGCGTTTTTGCGATTTTCTGAAAGTTTCGCTTCGCGCGCGCGGCGCGGGACGGCTTTTAAGGTGGCGATGGAAGAAAGAGCGAGGTGAAGCACGGAGCGGGAGAACGGAGATGCAGCCCCCATTCGCATCTCCCCGTCGCCACCCGCTACTTCCCCCTTCCCCGCCCGACCCCCGTTACCTTTACCGCCGTCACTCCGACCACCGGCGCTATCACCGCGAAAATAAAAGAAGCCGCAAAAACAAAAGAACGCCGCGGCTACTTAACGAAACAAATTGTTGTTTCGTCCCGGGGTAGAGAATTTTAAAGTTTCCTCCAGGAAGGGGAGAGTATCTCGCCTTTTTACCGCGCCGCACTCTCCCTTCCGGGGACCTCCGTTCATCAGTCGACAGTTTAACGTAATTCGGGACTCGTTAGTGCCGCCTTTCTTTTCCCGTACTTTTGCCGTGCTGCAAAGAACCCGCCGTACGAATCGTATCTCGACGAACATATCGACGCGGTTCAACCGAAAAATTGTCTACCGATCTGTATACTTCTCGTCGCGTGCGTGACACGTTGCGAAGCGCGTGAAACACACATTTTGCCGCATACCATGCGTCATCCGTTAAATCTCTGGCGTGATGTAACGACGCGCTCGTTAGTGCGAGCGCGAGCGAGAACGAGGATCGTTCGAACCGCCGCTGGCGGTCAGTTACGAGTAAGTAAGACTATTACACAATGCACAGGAAAAAGGAGACACATTCAGCCGACGTGATACAAAACGAGCGGCGATACATATACGACACATGCCAGTGGGTAACGAGACCCAAATAAATAAATAAAAAATTAATAAAAAAGATGACATCAAGATTAAAATGACGAACAAAATAAAAGAGCGAAGCGATCGAGATGCAAACGAGACGTGGATGGCCGCGTGGCATTCCAGAGGAGTTCGTCGCGTAAGCGAAATCATAATCGGGCAGAATATAGCGAACTGAATGGTGCTGAATGTCGATAAACGAAAGAAAAATAACGTCAGTGAGTGTGACGAGACGCAGCTCGTTTGCGACGTGCAGGATCGACCAAGTTAAATAAAATGTGATAATAATTAATTAAAAAAAAAAAAAAAAAAAAAAAAATTGAATAATAAAAACGGCAGCGAGACGCAAAATCTGCGACTGTCGGTGAGAAAAAAAAAGAAGCGAGGAACTTAAGATAGCGACGCGGGCGTGGACAAGGAGAGCACTAATAAAAAGGATTTCTTGAATGGGCTGAGTGTTCAACTCACTCGCTGCAGGGTGGACCAGCATTCCTCGAGGGTGCGCTCGCTGATGTTGCCCATTCCTCCACCACCGCCGGCACCTACTGCACCTCCAAGCCCCGCCGCAGAGGCACGAGACTATCAGGCAAGATAGGATAGCTCATGTTAGTCCCTGATCCTCGTCGTCCCTTCGACGCTACTAGCCAACATCTACTACGGAAACTTCTTTTCTGCCGCCTCGAAGTGCAAAAAGAACCAAACTGCCGCGGCAGTTACGAGACCGAGAGACGGCGTGACAAAACGAGTATCTATATCGGGCATGCAGAATTACGGAGCCGCTCTGTTCGATCAGGTGTAAAATTAATATCGGCGTTTGCGATAATTGTCGGGACAACGTAAAACGAAATTCTTACGGAATTATCAGCGGTGCAAAGTGCACCGCGTCGCGGAACATCTCCTGGCTAAGGTTTCTCCTCCGGTTCCTCTAATGAGTAATATTTATAATCCCTCTAATTGCAAATCGCCGATGTACAGACTCGCTAACGCGATCTCGAAGTTCCGCTATGTGAGATACGATGTTATTTTTTTCTCTTCTCTCTCTCTCTATCTCATTCTTTCTCTCTCATTCTCTCTCTCTCTCTCTCTCTCTCTCTCTCTCTCTCTCTCTCTCTCTCTCTCTCTCTCTCTCTCTCTCACACTCTTTCACTTTCTCTCTTTCTTTCTCACCCGCGCTCAGCTCTCGCGATCTTTCTCTCTCTCATTCGTTCCGTCTCTTTTCCCCGGCGTATTGAGACTACGCGGCCCATGCCATCGCAGAAACACGGCGCGATATTTTCTTGGTAACATCTTCCCGGCGTACCGTATGACGTATGCGTATGGTATTATCTGTGTTGCGCGGGTCAAGAACCCCGGGAGACGACGTATCTGCATCTCCCCGCATTAGTGTGCGTGGGCCGCGTTCGCATTTGCGGACCGCACTGCTACTTTGACGTGTGCGTGCTCTCTCGGTCTCTCTCATACTCCCTTGCGTCTCTTGCTCCTCTCTCTCGGTTCTCTCTCTCGCTCACATTCGTTCGCTCACTCTCTCCGTCTTTCACTCTCGCCCGCTCGCAATCTCTCTCACTCTCTCTCTCCCACCTATAGGATCGTGTAAGTCAGTATGATGCAGTAAGTCAACGAACGTACCCTATTCGCGTGCATGTATATATGTGCGTGTGTGTACGCGTGTGCATCTGCGCGACCGTGGTCAGCGTATCCGAGTACAGTCGCGCAATCAAACCGACGAAATTGTCGATGACATGCGACTCTGTAACGGTCAAGACGACGCTAAATCAACGTAAACGCCATCACGAATTCCGTCGGTTTTCCGCGCGCGCGTTACTCGTGAGAGAAGCGGGCCGCCGCGCGGGCGGTGAATTAGAAGTGGCGTTTCGGTATGTCGTTCGGCGAGAATTTCGCGCTGGCAGGCGCGCAGCGTGCCGCTCTAACTCGGCGCCTCATTTTTGCGCGCAAGACAACGGAACCCGCGGCGTTGAAACCGCGCTATTTACGCGAATGAACGCCGGCATGTGGGAGGGACCTTGATATCTCGCGATACTTAGGGCTCGCCGGCGCAGTCGGACGACAGCGTCGTTGAATAAATATTTTTCCTCTTGCGAGGAGAGGAACCTCGCTTGAAAGTATTGTCCGGCGTCTGTCGGCCTGCGAGTGAATGACCCTATTTATCGGTGCGTTATGTATTTTTATCGCGGTCGCCTCGCCCTAGTTATTTATCGCTGTTCTCGCAGTGGATACGGAGAGTCGCGGGACACCCATCCGTTTCTCTCGCGAAGCGCGCGAGCGGAAGATAATAGAAAAAGCGTGTGCACGTATGCGCGATGTGTATATGAAAAGAGATATGAACGTACAGAAATCTTTAGCCTCGCGAATATAAACTAAAGAAACTCCGAAGATTTTTTTCTTTTTTTTTCTCTCGTCGCGGAAGAGACTCTTACCTGTAACTCGTTGACGAGCTTCTCCGTTAGTGTGGCATCGTGGGAGTCCTGGCTGGTCGCGCCCGGACTTAGCATTGAGTTCTGCGAGTTCTGCTGTTGATTGCCGGACATGTTCATCCCGGCGAGGCCGCCGTTCTGCGCGATGGTGCCTGCCATGTTGAGCGCTTGCTGCTGCAGGTTCTGCGTCAGATTTTGCGCCTGTTGTAAATTTTGCGTGAGATTTTGAGCTTGCTGCTGTAACGCTTGTTGGTTAAGCGCCTGGCCGAGGTTCTGCGTGAGATTCTGCGCCTGCTGATGCAGCGACTGGGACAAATTCTGCGCTTGATTTTGGATGTTCTGCTGCAGGCTCTGGCTCGCTTGACTTAAATTTTGCGGTTGGTTGAGCAGCTGTTGTTGCTGCTGCGGCGACAAGCTCGGCGTCAAGCTCTGCGCCAAATTATGTTGTAGAGTTTGTCCGAGGTTTTGCTGCATATTTTGCGTAAGCGCCTGGGTGAGCGCCTGGCCCAGATTTTGATTGAGCGCCTGAGCCGCTTGGACGGCTTGGACCGCCAGAGACGGGCTCGACGCCTGCGACATAGTTTGCGCCTGGGCGAGGCTGTGCAGACTCTGGGCCATGCTGGAGGCAATGGCGCCTTGATGATCCGCTTGTGGCGACGGCGTCGTCGGTGCTGCCGGGGAAGACTGATGCTGTGGGCCCTGATTAGTTTGGTTCATCGATAAGGCGTGCTGCTGTTGTTGCTGCTGCATCTGCTGTTGGGGACTTGCAGTTTGGCCAAGAGTTGCATTCGCGTTTTGCTGTACCTGCGAAACCGCGGCCTGCTGCTGCTGCTGCTGCTGCTGCTGCTGCTGCTGCTGCTGTTGCTGCTGCTGCTGCTGCTGCTGCTGCTGCTGTTGTTGCTGCTGTCCGAGAGGACTATGCATCTGCTGGACTTGCTGCTGATGTTGTTGAGTCGAGTTCGAGATGGGACTATGCTGTATCCCGGGTGAATGCTGAGGCGGACCGCGCTGCGGTTGTTGCCAGTAATCCGACATTTTAAATACGTGCTGGCGTAGCGCGTGGAGATTCGCGGCTGCCGCCGTGACAGCCGAGGCCTGAATCTCCATGGGTTCGGACTCGTTTTCAAGGTCGGGCTCGGGCGAGCTGCAAGGATCTTCGTCCTCCTCCTCGTCCTCCCGCTCAGTGATGTCCTCGTCTTCTTCGTCGTGAATTCTTGCGGACCGGTCCGGTTCGGGACCGGGTGGTCCTCCGCCAGCAACAACAGCAACACCACCGGCGTTTTCGCCGCCGACGCCAGCTCTTCCAGCGCCAGCGCCGCCGCCGCCGCCGCTTTCTCCAGCGCCGCCTCCTCCTCCACCTCCTATCCCACCCCCCGAATCGCCAGAGTGGAAATGATTCCCCGGGTGATGCTGATGATGATGCTGTTGTGGCAGGTGATGGTGAAGACGCGACTCTGGATTTTGGTTGTGCTGCTGCTGCGGATGCTGCGGCTGCTGCTGCTGTTGTTGCGGCTGCTGCTGTGGCTGCTGCGGCGGCTGTTGTTGCTGATGGTGATGCTGCGGCTGCTGGTGGTCTAGCTGGCCGAAGTCTGGTTGGGCTTGCGTCTGGGCACGCAGGTCCAGGGCCGCCGTCGCGTCCGAAATTTTGAGGCCTTCGCGAGAAGCCCGGGCTACCCCCTTCCGGCGCAGCTTGCCCGCTTTTTCGCACCCCTTCCGGTAAGCAGCTCGACGGCCGGCACACCTCTGCGCTCGCCGCCGTTCCTTCCTACCTTTCTCCTCGTTCGGCCGCTCCTTTCAGCCTCGGGATCGTCGTAACGATAACGATCCTCGCGCCGCGCCGAGCTTCGACGTGGGCGGCGGGCAACGTCAGTTACTCGCCACCTGCTGCGACTTCCCGGCCCTGCTACCTACCGCCTGGCTCATGAAACTTCCTCTTATGATTCCTCCACTCCCTCTTCCGGATCCTCTTCCAGATCTTTTCTTCTTTATCGCGTCTCCCCTATGTCGTTGCTGTCGGTTGCGATGCCCCTCGCGAGAGCACCGCCGATTGATTGTACGTCCGTAATGCGTCTTTTATCGTGATGATTTCTTACGTACGCAGGTGGTTGGCTTGCCGCGTACGTTTCTTATATATTTCGTCGCGTTCTCGCGGTTCGGTTGATGGTCCTTTTTTTTTCTTTTCTCCTTTTTTTACTTCTCTTCTCCCCTTCCTCTGTGTGTCTTCATATAATGATGTGTGCGTGTGTGTATGTGTATGGTAAATTATGTGCTTTGCGTGAGTTGTTGCGCGCGCGAGCGAACGTTCTCCAGCAAATAGGAGAACGGTCTATTTTTCCTTCGTCTATCTAACTTAAACTCTAGCGTACACTTAAGTTCAGGTTAAAATTCAGGATTGCCCAGCCCGGACGGTGTAAACGAGAAGGATAGTCTACGCGGACGCGAATCGTTTGTCGATCGGAAATGCGTCTGCTCCTCTTCGGTGTGAGAAATCGCACTCGCGGATTGATTACCGCTCGTCCCGTTTTGCCCTGAGTATTTTAGCCCCGTTATGTTGGATGTGCGTGCGTGTGTGTGTGCGTGCGTGTGTGTGCGTGTGCCTGTACGCGCCCGAACAGCCTCGAAAAGTTGGTGTCCGCTGTCGTGCGCGCCGGCCTGATTTGGTGAGTATGTGATTTCTTTTAAGCGGGACGAGAGCGTTTCTCTCCGGGATTTTCGTCACTCCGTTTCTGCTTCCGCCTACTTCCTCCGATCGGTCTTCTTTTAAGATGCTGCGTCGCGTCCGTCGATGACTCCTCCTCGAAATGCGACTCTAGCGTTTTAACTCTTTAAAAGGAATTCTATTCGATTATCGATCACCGCTCGTCGTTACCGATATCGTCGATGGTAGTTGTGGTTGCTTCTTATTATCGTTTAGGTTTAATTAATATTGCACTTAGGTACACTCGTTTTTTGAACACACTGAAATATATATGTATGAGCGCGGGGTTTTCTGTCGAGCTTTCTTTCCGATTCTTGCTCTTTATCCTCTCCCTCTCTTTCGCTCGATCTAGCTCTCTCGATCTTTGTCTCTCCGCACTTTCGTAGCTACTCTCCCGATCTTTCCTCTATCTGTCCTCTATCTTCACCCTCGCTAGCTTCGAATACGCGCGATCAACTCGCTAATCACTTTCTTCTTTGCAACCCCGCTTCTACTCGTTCGGCTCTCGATCTTCTTACGCTCTTCTGCTTCTCTGCTTCTGCTTTGCTCGTCTTATTCTGCTTCTTCCGCTTTGTCCAGTCTTCCTCTCCTGCGCGGGAATCTCTCGCTGCAACGCGTCTCCCGCTCGAAGCTGCAATCCAAAAAAAGAAAATACATTTTCGCGCTGTCCGACGTTCACGCACGACGAGTTTTAACATCAACACTGCAATTCTTTTTTTTTTTTTCTCGACGTCATAGGCAACTATTTCACACATTTTTACTCGTAATCGGGAAAACATCGTACGGCCGGTTGAATATCCTCGAAAAGTATTCGATTGTTCGGGAGCTGTCACAATATTAATCGTGATTCTCGGCAATATTAAGATCCGGTAATAATGAGATGCGAATTCTTGGCTGACCCTCGATACTCGGGAGCAATGTTTATTTAAAACATTGATTTTTGCGAAACGACACTGGCTAAAATCAGTTAAACGAAAATATCGAATGTCAAGTAACTTGGCGAATCAAATTAAAAAAATTGTATTAAAATTCAGCGGCATCGAGAAGGCATTAGTCTCGGAATTTTATTATCTTACGACAAGGTGACGTTATGCGACTCTCTTTCGGTTGACGTTTATGAAGGGTTACACTTCCGGCCGCGACACAAACAATAATTTCAACCAGCACTGTCAGAAGCACGCACTAATTAAGCGACATGGTAAATTTCGTCCGTTTGACACATCCGACTCTCGTGCCGATAATTTAATGTTATGCAAATTTACGTCCTCGTTTTTGTTACGCCGATTGTCGTTGTCGCGGACTTTCTAATTAAACCTTCGTATTTAAGAAAAAAGAAAGGAGGAAAAAAAAAAAATTAGTTGACTTAAGGGGGCGAAAGCGAAATGCGTAAGCGTCTTTTGCCGTCGCATCGTGCTCGGCACAGATAACACGGGAAAGATACGGGGTATACGTAACGCAAAAATTCAGGAATGACGTGGAGGATTGAAAAGGTTTATATAACTGAAAGTGAGTAACATGTCGATAAATCAAATTTTTATTCAAATAAAAGTAGTGCCAATATAACAATGGGTAATAAATCAGAGTACAGTGAATAGGATAAAAATAAACGTCCGGAGCACTGAATATTCTCGGGAATGTAACATAAAGTTGCGATTTACATTGACGTAACATCACGGCAAGTAATGCGACGTTACACTGCAACACTGTCACTGCGCGCAGGATAGTATCCGTGAATATATTTTTTTCGGTCAATTATCGCCGCCGCTTCGTTTAATCGAGTAAATGTATTTTGCCCGGGATTTTCAAATTATATTTCTATTTCCCGAAATACTTGGAATAATTGCGCGATTAAATTTTTTTTTTTTTGCAAGGCTCGTCCAGCGAGACGATGAGTCGACGCGTTGACGACGATATCAATGAAATGGCAAATAATTTGTTGCGGCGCGTGTCAGGTTTGCGCGACGTGACGAGCATTGTCGGATACCCGATGAATTAACGGCCCGAAATGATCACGCACGCGGGTATTCGCATAATCGCTAACTCGTTTACTCGCGGCATGGCGATTCGTTACGTTTATTGTTCGGCATATAATTCCCCGGCCACGAGGTTGACGCTAATGATTCGCGTGACCAATTTCCATGAGGTCTCGAGATAACGGCGATCGAGATTCCCCTTGGTCGTTTCTTCGGGTTCGTTCTCCGGTCGTTTGCGCTTCCTCGCGATCTTACCGAAGCACATCGTACCACGCCGGAAATCGAGAGGGGGACCGAAGCGGGTGCGATCGCGACGAAACACTGTCGAGACGGCGACGATGACGTACCGGGCATGTCAGGATTCGGAACAGGGAATAGGAGGGGGTGGGTCAGTGTGGTGGTCTCGGGCCGAAAGTGGGGAAAACTGACTAAAATCACACGAAAGTAGAAAAAGAGGAAGGTGGCGAATGCGTTGTCGATTGGATTAATCAATCGGTTCCGGATGCACGATGGCTAAATATCGTTTCACTCACGCGACAACTCGCGACACAAGATCGACGGTAATGCACCGAGAGAAAGAATCCGGAGGATCCCTTACTGGAGAGATCCAAGTGCGGATGTCAGACGGGCAAGATGCGGTAGTCGGCGATGGTCGGTAATACGCGCAATACAATCGTAGCACCTCGGTTCGGCAGCTCGCGACCTTCGTGCACGGTATCGGCCAAGACACTGTTCTTCCTCTTCGAAGGACGACGGCGGTAACGACAACGACGGCGAAGACGGCGATGACTACGACGACGACGTACGACGGGGGGGAAAAAGCTCTCTCCTCTTCCGCGTTCGAGTCCTTGACGGAGGAGGAACCGAAACTGACTCGGGTCTGCGGCTCGCGAGAAACGCTAAGTCCTTCTCCGTCGGGGGCCGGTGGTGGCGCGCTTCTCAGACCGCGTGCGTCTGACTAAAAGCCACCCCCTCGTGCCTTAAAGAACGCGTGTTCGGGTAGGGGCGTTGTCTTAGGTGGTGCGCGGCCGCGAAATTTCTGGCCACCTCGGCGCGCCTTCGCCGTACGCCGTTTCTTATCGCGACAACGTCGTACGCGGGTCCGACGGGCCCGGGCGCGGGCCCAGGTTACCGTGGACCGACTCGTGACCCCGGCCGCGTCCACCCACGACGAAAATCTACCTCCGGGAGGACGAAAAACTGAGGCCGTCGTAGGACAGGAGTTTTCAAGCTACCCCTCTTTTCCTTTGCCCCCACCAGATACGACGTGGAGGCGCGCGCTCTATCTCCCCCTTTTCCTCAAACTCTCCTCACCCTTCACCCCGCACCAAGGTGGGTGGGGGATTCTCCTACACCGACTCCACCGACTCCACCGACGCCTCGTACGGGGGTAAGCGTCGTAAGGGATGAGAGAAAGAGAGTGGGGTCGCTCTCCGTCTCCGTTTCACCCGGCCAAGAAAACCCTCCCGGAAAGAGGGTAGGTAGGAGAAAATCGTAAGAACCGATTATCTATCTCTTTCTCGCACTGTCCCGATCGCTGTCTTACACTCCGCGGTTACGTTCCGGCTTACGAAAGTACGCCAGGCCGGTCTAGATACGAGCGTACTCTTTTTCCCCGAGCTTTCGTCCTTGAAAACTTTTCGTGGATTATCTCTGTCGCGTAGACTCACTTGAATTTTACGCGATTTCTCCCTCGCGAATCAACGAGTTCTCGTTCAATGGCGAGACGATAAGTAAGCCTCGAGAGGCACACGACATGCGGACGCCACGAAATAAAATATTCGACTGACCGAAAAATTGTAGGGGGCTTTTGTATAAGGGGGTGTAACAGTCTGAGAAGAACGAATAAAAAAGAAGGGGGACCGTCGTATAAAAATGGCCTCCTCCCTCGTGTCCCGTATGGCAACGCACGCGTGACTAATCGCGGGGGAATGGAGTAAAGTTTTTTTTTTTTTTTTATTTTTCTTACGAATCGCCCCGCGCCCACGTTATGGTAATTCACGAAACGAACGCTCGATATTGATGCCCGAACTTTGCTCGCAAACTCGGCAGCGATCAGTTGATTAAGTGCCGAGAGCGGGTGGCTCCGGTCGAGCCGAGGAAAACGAACTCGAATACATCGAATCGCGTCGACCATTCGTCATCCGGTACTTTTCTTCCCGCCGCGCGTGAAAGTCAAATCGCGATTTAAGCCATGGATCATCGACCCTACGGAGGACGTCGACTTTCCAGTGGACGCGTTGATGCTCATTTCGCGGCGTTGAAGGGTGGTCGATGGTCATCCTGCTCGTCTTACGCACCCTCCTCGCTAAAGTAGACAACCAAGCCATCCCTCTTTCCCTGTTCCCTCCACCCTTCGCTCTATCTCTCTCTCTCTCGTTCTCTTTCTCTTTCAAGCTTTCATCTAACGTAACTGCCCCACCATTGCATTAAGCTTCTATTCCTCCCTTCTCTGCCAGCGTCTTTCCCCTCTCAGCTCGCTCCTTCGTCCGTCTCTCTCTTTCTCGCTGCCGGTTTTCGTAGCTGAATCTCGTATATACCACCCGACACCCTTTCCTATATCCTTTTCTACCCCTTCTTTCCCTCTATTTCTCGGTCGCCTCGACTTGCGCACCCCATCAGCCGGGCAACCCCCACGCGCCGCTTTTTTATGCTGGCATCGTCCTTTTTTCCACGTGGTGTACACGTGGTGGTATGAATCCGGAAAGTAGGGAGGCGCGACCCCTTTTTTTTTCCTTCAACCTGCCTGTGGCGTTCACGCGAGAGAGCCCCGCTAGCCGTCCGAGACGACGCAATAACGCGTCCACTCTTTCGTCCCTTTTGTCTCTCTTTCTTTTTCTCTTTCTCTTTCCTCCCTCCGCTAGAAGAGCGACGGCGGCAAGAAAGGAGCAAAGAAAAGAACGTCGCGTAGCGTAGCGCCGCGTCCCTCCATACCAGCGTTGTGTCCACCCTATCCGTGTCTCTTCCAGCGCGCGTGCGACGAGGGTGGACCGTCGCGTGAAAAAAGTTAGCCAATGAGTCGGCCGCCCCACGGTGGCGGAAAAATCGAGTGACCTTCGTCGCACGTGCGACGCCACGCGCATAGTAACTTCCTTTGTCGGCGCGGCAGACCGGCGAAAAAAATTCTTTACTCCTTAAAGAGATAGCTGGCGACCGTTTTGGAACATCTGACAGGATCGATTATCACGATATATATATATATATATATATATATATATATATATATATATATATACACCCTTCGCGTATAATCCAGGCGCAACTAAAAAGAGATTGGAAATTATTGCGGCTAATTAAATTAATTTAATTTAACTTTATAGCGGTAGGAATATCTTTCGTGATTTGATCTCTTCGGGAAATTTTTGTAAAATAGTTCTCGAGCCCTGTAGTGAAAAAAAAATAATAATAAAAAAACTCGACAAGATATATATTATAATTTAACATATTGTCATAATAAGTAATAATTAACTCCACGTCCGTGCTTGCAAGAATTACGTCACGAGTTATTATTTCGCAAGTTTCAGGACGCCGGATTGTATGACGCAATTTATTTGAATCCGCGAAGGGCGGGGAACAGGACGAAAGCAAACGCGCTTCCGATGCACGAGGGTCTCCGCACGTAAGTGCCCGGGCGCGCGATCGCGATCGAACTTCCGCTTCGCGGCAGGCAGGCTGCCGTCGTCGTGGTAAGAATTTCGGCTCGCATGCGGGTGGAGTGAGAGAGAGAGAAGGAAGCTCGCTCGCCCGCTACGCGTGTACTCCTCCGGAGAGTCAAAAATAAGTACGTGGAGAGGCACATTGGGCAATCGAGGCACTCGCTTTAAATTACAAATGAAGCGGCCGGCATGCGCGAGGATAAAAACAGGTGAGAATCGAGCCTCCGTGGCCGGTTGTAGGGTGGGCGGATTGTCAGGTACGCGTGCACGTGTGGGTGCATGCCGTACATGCACTGTGTAACGTACGCGCGGACGTACATGCGTTACGTACGCGGCATTTTAGATCTCAATCCCGATCCCGATTCTTCCCCCCGCGCGGCTCCTCCGATCTCGATCGGCAGCTGGACTTAAAGAACTGACTAACGGACGTGCGGGCGGGATACTTGCCCATGTACACGTTGCTGCACGTGCACTCGCAAAACTCTGACGGCCAGTTGTCCGGTACTCCGCGCTCTACGGAATCGAGCCGATCGACTACCCCGATAGGCGTATGCGCCTCCGCGTAGGAAGACATTTGTCTTCTGGGCCTGATCCTGCCTACTTTGGATTGTCCGCCTTCCACGTCGCGAGTAGCGGGGGAGTGCGTGGAAATGTGCCCGACGAAGGTGGTCGGTCAGGTGGTAGAGATCCCGGGATATTTGCCACTCCAAAATTTTTTTTTTTTTTTTTTTTTTTTGGTCCGGGAATGATTGCTATACGACTAAAGTTCGTCGATCGAAACTTTTAAAAACACCTTCGCAGACAAAATATTAATATAAAGACGATAGTAAATGCCGCAATATAAAGCGTCGTTCTATTAAGTTTCAATGAAAGGCGGCGAGTTATTTAACTTGACTTATTAATACGATTCAATTAAATATCCGTTTCCAATTTTCAGATTTCTTCGACGCGTCCGTCACGGAAAAAGATTTCCAGCCGCGCAATAACTCGTTCGTGCGGCCTCTTTGCGGCTGGTCGTTTTGCTGCTCGCGTGAAGTAGCCCCGTTTCAACCCTCGGATCGCAGAAGCCACCCCGTGGCGAGGTGACGCCTGGCGGCGAAATAAGGAACGAGGAAACGAACGAGTAGAGAAAAGGGTGAGTCGTCCTAAGGTTTTTGTCCATGCTAACTGCCGGAATATCGATTACGATGGAGAAGCGGTGGCGGCAAAGCAAACGTGAGCAGATGCGCTAGATCATGTGAGTTGGGAGGACTCGGATGGTGCGTCATCAAAGCAATATTTGAGCGATGCGGTACTTAGCGGTACCCAAAAACGATCCACGAAAAATACAAAGTTCTAGTTTCATCTTTTTTTTTTTTTTTTTTTTTTTTTTATAAACTTTTGAAATTATACTTCGCAAAAATAGACCGTCGATTTAGGAGATAAATAACGAGATACCCTCCGTCGAGCAATGAACTTCCGGGGAGCTCAAATTCGATTTGCAAGAGAGAGTGAGAGAGAGAAAGAGAGAGAGAGAGAGAGAGAGAGACGTACGCGTTTCTTGCGTGACGGCGGGAAGATGCGTCCTCGCAGACGTGGCGTCGAACAAGTTTAACTCACCGAAGCCCGTTAACATTGGTATCAATCCACGACCACCTTTGTGCGCGTTATCGTATTACTGCGGGCGAGAACGCGCCGCGACACGCCGAGGAGGGGCACACTACTTTACGCGCCGGGAAATGAGATTAGGATCGTCGCGACGATCGCGATTCCCGTCGAATCGGCGAATCGGAGGAACGTGCAGCACGCGAGCCATCGAAACTGACGGCCCGGATTAAGAATTCTAACGGTAGGAGTAGCCGGTCGGCTGTAGGATGAAATGAGCGACGCGTCCGGCGCATTACGCAATGAAAGAAACAAATGAAGCTTAATAGAAAAACTGCCCGCGCTAGAAAAACCCATTCCGTCGTGCTTAGTACAGCTGCGTCAGAAAGTGCATCGGCCGTTCTTTCTCCCCTCGTCGTCGACGAAAGACCAGCGGTGCGCGTTTCGTGCGAGGACGTTGTCAAAAAAAAAAAAGTTGGCGTGACCGTGGTCCATTCAACGCGCGAGGTCCGTCGGTTAAATGTTGAGTAAAATAAATTTCCCGTTCGTGGAAAATTGCCGGGTCAATTTGGGTATCAACGTTCCTTCAATTTGCGGTATGTCGAAGAGAAGGCGAAGGGCAGCCGGTGTATTCGACACACACATCGCCCTGGCAAGTCCGCGGTCCGGAAAACTGTGGATGGACAACAGCGAGACAACCTGTGAATTTTTTAGATCCATTTGGACGGACGGATAATTAACAGTAATCGAGCAAACGTGTAGAATTGGCCCGCCGCTGACTGGTGTACTTTGTTCCGCTTCTAAATTTGATTTACATTAAATATGAGAGAACGCGCGTCAGGGCGAGCGTGCATGCGCGGAGTCTGTATCGCCGCATTAAATATAACCAAACGCGGCAAACGCGCGTAATGAATCAAATTATTTCGGGCCGCGTCGCGGTTGGGGGAATAATTTACCCCCGTGTGAAAAAGACAAAGGCCCTTTAAAAAGGACGAATCGCAGATAGGAGTCGCGAGTCCGCGGCGGCGGGAGCCGCGCATTGTTTGGACAACCGATCCGGCCGATAATCGATACCCGCCGATTCCGGATAATTTACGATGTCAAATGTGTGCCCCTGAGATCAAAGGTAGGCCGTATGAGAGCGGGTCGTGCGGCACGCACGTGCGTGCATGCGTGAGCATCTCGTCGTCGCGGCGTGGACACGGAGAGCCCGCGAAATGCGCCGTGTCTATTTTTCCCGACTGTACCACCACTGTCGTCTGCGGCTGTGTCAATAGGAGCCAATCTAAGTACATATGCACACACATACGTAATGCAGCTCGCCGCACACTGCGTCTCGTGATGCAATCGTGTGCCTCGTGCCTCGCGCAGTTTCGACATTCTCTTTGCCCCACGCTATGCACAAAGTGTGGCGACGAATTCCGCGATCGGATTGATCGCTCCGGTGGACCCGTGAGCTCCGAAATTTTAATCGCGATTTGCCGCGATCGATCACGACCGCCGGCTCCTTAAATCCCGAAGACTCAGCGCGACGGCAATCGCGACTTAACGGCCGCCGCGAGTACCGCCGCGTATCTATCGCTCTTGTGTTTTCCAAGACTTTACGCGAATCGTGGGAGATAAGATAAGCGTGCGCGGATCCAGGATCAAGGTGACGAAGATAGCGTCGTGACTTCGGGACGGCGTTGCAATAGTTGCTTGGAAAAAAAAAAAAGAAAAAAACTAGCGCGCCTCGCGATGTCGTAGGAAAAATACGTCGCGCGCACTGTTCTTTCTTGCGAGCGAATGTAAAATTGTAGATCGTGAAGCCCGGAAAGTGCCCCTGTCAGAGAGACGTCGGTATTTCTCGTGAAAATATCTACGAGAATGTAATCGCGTTAAATTTAATTTTTAAGAGCGCCGATTGCCGAAACGCGAAGACGTGAAACGTCTCCGGGCCAACTAGTCCTTTTTAATTATTTGCAAATTTTTAACCGCTCGAATTGACGGCGAAGAAGGAATGAAATAATTCATCGGGCGACGTGCACGAAACATTAGCGGCGTTATGAAAAAGAAAACGCGAAAGGCTAGAAATTTTCATAACGTTGACGATGCCGAAAAGTAATTAACTTTCGTTTCGATGATTTAAGACGAACGAATAATTTAGGGATCATTGATATAAATAGTGGCGAACGAATGTCGTTTATTTTGTAGCAAATCCCGGCGGTAGCAGACGCCCCGTACAATGACGAGAGTCATGAAAGATGGCAGACGCCGGTCGATGATCGGGAATATATTTTTGCTTGCGCAGTCAGTACTTTCCGCCACATATATTTGCCGTAAAGTATGAGGGGGGTTAGGCGGGAGAGAGACGAAATATATACATAGGAAGATCGTTAATCAACGCGACTGCGAGCTCCGGTCCGGGATACCCGGCCGGCGTAGAGCTAACGGCGAGTTTTGCCATTTTTGGGGGGGAAAATTTTCCGCGGAAATCATTGACGTCGCCCGGGTCATCGACGAGCTCTACCCGGCGAACCGAACACATACACGGCACGCATGGGGTCATGAGTTTGTGTGTGTGCATAGGTGTCTGTGTGTGTGCACCAGGGTACATAACGTGGGAGGCTTGTGTCTCGTATATCGGGGTGGTAGTTCCCGCAGAGAACGGCGTGCGACGGCCTCCCATTGGCCTCCCATTGGCCGGTCCGGGGGTGGCTCGCTGCAGTCATCGATTCAGGCAGTCATTGGCTGACTCGGCCCCGGCCGCCATTTTGAATGACTCCGGGATCAATACGCGGGGTGCGGAAAAAAAGTGCATGCAGGCCCACCGCCGTCCCCGGTACCCTCGGCCGTATCTCACGGCCGTTCTATCTCCGTTCACCGCTCTCCCTCGCTCTCTATCTCTCGACCGGTTCATGCAACCACCGACACCGTTGCACCACCCTCCTCTTTCCACCCAGGGGCACCCTAACGCCTTTCCGCCGCCGACGGCCACCCGCTCCCCCTCCTCCCGCTCGTCGTTACCGCTCTTCCTCCGATGGCATCCCCGGCGCAACAACGCCAACCATCGACGACCCAGTCGAAGGGGGCGATAGGGCCGTTTGTCGTGTATGTACGTGGAGGAACGCATGCATGTACGGGCACATATAAGCGAGCTCGAAAATCATCGAAAAAATACGCGGCGAAAGCGGGGTTGCCGATATTCCGTGGCGCCGCCGCCACCACCGACGCCCCCGGCCGACGCCGTTCTACCGTCATTTTCTTCTCCCTCCCCCCCTGGGGGTTTGTGTCGAGAGCGTATGCAATTCTCTCTCCCGCTTGTGCGTTGCTACGTTGCACGCTACGTTTTCAACACAGGCCAACTCGTCGGGAAATAGGAAATTTGAAATCGAAGCTTCGCATCACCGCTCGCCGAGCCCACCCTCTTCCCTCTTTCTCCCGCATCACCCTTGATCATCGGTGGAGCTCCCGGGCCTGGTACCAGACCCGGGGGTGCGTCATCGAACTCGGGAAATAGAATGATTCCGCGTACCGCGCGCGCTCTTTGTCTCGCGACTCTCGTCTCTTTTTCCATATTTTTTTTTTCCCGTTATTTTTTCTCTCTCAATTTTTTTTTTTTTTTTTTTTGCGAGCAAAGCGGAAAGTTTGCCCCGCTCGTGAAATGATTAATCCGACAAAGAGAACTTTGCATGGGCAATAATTCGCCCCGTTACCATGAATATACGATCGGAATCGCATGCATTTATAGCGGCAAACGTGATAACTTTTACGTGATTTTGCGGTACTTTCCAAGTTTATTAAAAATTCATTATCTTTTAAAAATAGTGAGCGATAGAGAATCGAAACCGGATAAAGATTTATTCACGAAATTGTATTGGCGAGCCTCTGTTAGAAAAAGAAAAAAAAACGCAGTGTTAAAAATGCTTTTTCGCGGCGCGGGAAACTTATCTCGAGGAAAATACATCCCGCGACAGGTCAACAATCAAGTCGTTGCGGGCTACTTAATAATCCGTGAATTATAATAGTAATATACAAAACAGCGATTCCCGGGCTGGGTAACAGTAGTCATTACGGTAGTCGCTATTATTACGGATACTTTCGCGTTTAACTGTTTTACCGTAATAAGCCGCGGCTGCTCGAGAGAGAGACGCTGCGAACGGGAGAACGATAGGCAGCATCCCGCGCGAAAGTATGCATTACGCCGGCTAAGTTTTATAGCGGGCCGTTGTTAGGTGGTGCCGCGCGCGCGCGCGAGGGCTGTCATTATCCGAGTAACTTGTAAAACAGTTGCCTTTGGACGTAATGTTATTTGCACGATACGAATTTAAGTGCCGGGCACCAGAAGATTTATCGTTCCGTTTATGATCCGCCGCTAAACGGCACGACGTGTCTTCCGGCAGAGGAAAGCCGGCGCCTCTTCGGCTCGCCCTCTGGGAATCGCGCCATCGACGCGGTCCACCGGAGAAGAGACCGAGAGAACGCCGGCGCTCCTCTCGGAATATGGCGCATCTTCCTTTCAAAGCGGCAGCTTTGGAACGAAGATTGTACACAGACATATATATTAAAGTATACATATATATTTTTCATCTTTCCGTTTATCATTTAAAATGATAGACGGAGTAAAGTGCATGCTTCATGCAAAGATATTCAGTTAGTTAGCAGGGTACTTACGTTTGGAACCGAACTAACTGAAACAAGGACATAAGGCTTCTCTTGGTAGCAACGACTTTTAGATCACATTTTTAGTTATTAAGAATTTTATCGTTTTTTTTCATTTTTCGCTTTTAAATTTACGTTTAAAATCTAAAGTTTCTCAAAACTTGTTAAAAATATACTTTAGTCATATCTTTACAATTTACTTTGTAGGCGTCTAAAGTGTTATTTTTTTTTTTTTTTGTTTCTTTCCCCCCTGTGTCTCTCGTTTGTTTCTTCGACAGTGTAGGTGTACTCTTCTTCTTTAAGGCAATGCTTTTGTTTCAATTTCGTTTCTTCTCTTTTTTTGGTGCTTTTTTTCGCGTGATTTTCTTGATTTTCTGTATTTTCTCCTTTTTCTTCTTAATCGTCGTCTTCGTAATCGTCGTAATTTTGAAATCAGGATCGTTCGAAAATGTGTTTTAGCTTCTCTAAATTACTGAAGTCCTTTCGGCAAAACTTAAGAGGAGTTGTTCAGACGTTGTGTTTCACAGACAGAAATCGGTGAGTGTTTCGGAAACGGCGAAATTAATTTTTCAATGAAATAATTATGACAACACACATAACAACACAGTGCGACGCGTCTGAAACAGAAAGAAGGGGTTCGCCGAAGCCCCATACGTTTTCGTTACGATCGATTCGTCGAGTGATATCTTGATCGACGGTGAGTCTTGTTCGCGGTGAGGCACCGCGAACAGATTCACCGGTTAGGTCACGTTTTAACGGAATCGTTTTCGTGTTAATCTTTTTCAACGGTATACGGTATTACGGCAGTGTCGGAATTTCGAGTCTCGCAAAACGTTTGCAGGAGGGACCGAGAAGTGTACGGGCGACGACAGGGTACATCGATCATGGCAGATTTCAAGCTGTTGAATGCATCGCGTTTCCGAATGTAATTTAATTTTGAATCAAAGTTAAGTCAATTAGCTAAACTGAGTTAATTAAAATATCCATGTACAAAGAGTGAATAGCAAAAAGAACTGGAACATAAGTATAAATTTGTAAAGTAATATGAAGAAGGCGGCTTATAAATTTTGAAAGTTTGAATTGTAATTCTAAAAAGGGAATTGCTCGCGACCACTCTCTTGCGCTACTCGATCAAATTAAGTTATAAGTTAGGCAATGTCTTAAATGTTGAAATAAAAATGCGATAAAATGAAAAGAGAAGTCTATCCATGCAGATTACCCGACGGATCTGGCATCATCGATAGGTGTACCCACCCTCGGGGCATCCCCCGAGTCCACATCGGCGTCGGTCAAAGGCTATTCGCATATCCTGCGTGACAAAAGGAAAAACCCTTTGGTATAAGAAGGGCGCCACGTGACTCGAGGAACGAATGAGCGTCTTTGCCACCCCCGCCGCGATGTTCTCGCCCGTCCCCTCCACCTTCTCTCTTTCCCCTTCTAGAGAGGCGCGCGGCGTCGCTCCTTGCGCGTCGTGGTAAGACGCGTCGGGACGCTGGCTCCGTCCTTTTCGCACCCACGTAAGCTCCCTGTCTCACGTCCTTTCTCCCTCTCCCTCTTTCTATCTCGCCGCGCTCTCTCCATCCTCCGTGCTTTCCCGGACTTTTCTCCCCCACGTGTTTCTCGCGAGTCGGCAGTGTCTGCTGGCACGTCGCGGGGTGGCGATCTTGGGTAGAAAGGACTCTTCGAAGTCCGCTCTTGCTTCTCCACCTCCTCCTTCCCTTACGCTCTCCGTCTCCCTTTCTCTTATGCCGATCCGCTCTCTTAAGGTGTTCCTCTCGTCCTTCCTTTTGCAGATCGTTCCGTATGCTTCCCGAACGTGCGACGTACTCCGGATTGCTTCCTCGGGGGAAGCCGCCCCCCGATGCCGTTCCCGGTCCCTCTTATCCCGTATACGCGGACTTATATACACGCGGCGCGGGATCTTTCGCGCGAATCTCCGGTTTCTCGCGTACGAGCACCTCCGCGAACGCGACGCGCGTCTCCAAGAAATTGCCACGGCACGGCCCGCCGCGTTTACGCGGATATTTCCGCAGGATTTCGGTAACCTTTGATAGAGGCATTGCGAGCATCCCCGTGTCTGAGTAGCAACTGCGCCGTGGCCCCGTGCCGGGCACCCCCACCTCACCTCCTCGCCGCCTCTGTTGCACCACGCCGCCCGCCGCCTAAACCGTGCCGAAGCGAGCCACCAACCCTCTCTCGGACGCGCGCTGGCCCTCCACCCGCGTTGCATCTCGCTCCCTCACCGGTTCCCTGCCGCCACCGTTCGCGCTCTCGCACATTCGCCCGCACGCCCGTCCATCCGTTCGTCCGTCCGTTCGTCCATCCACCCGCTCTCCTCTCTCTCTCTCGCCTCTCTTTCGCCTTCTCCGTCGTTTCTCTCGCGCGGCCGTGCCTCGTCTCGCTTTCTCTTTCCGCCCGTTCGGACCACGAACCGGCGGCCCGCTCGGTTACTCGGACGCGCGCTTTCCTCTTTCGTCATCTTCCTCGCGCCACCCTCCGCCCGCGCCCAACGGGACGATGTGTGCTGTATGCGATGCGCTGCGCTCTGCGCTCTGCGCGCGGCCGTGCCCAGCCCGGCGTGCGCGCGGCGCTGCACGGATAGGCGCATCGAGGCGTCAGGTGGATGACGCCATGTACGTCGCACAGACCGTTTGTAATGATGGTAACCAGCCAACGCCGCTTCTCTCTCGAATCCGGATAAGTTTTCATGGCCAGCGGCGCCGACAGTTACGAAAACGATCGCGTTGACATGTTCCACCTCGACAGAAGGTGCGAACGCGATTTAGATCATTTGGCCGCGGCAATTAGGCGCGGAAACTGCGAGATAATTTTTACCCCCGCGCTTCCGTCTTCTTTTACAGCACCCTTCGTAGGCTTAGAGAGAATAGTTTGCCCTCGAAGATATAGCGAAGCTTGATAAACTTCGTGAGAATCATTAGTGGATTAATCGTGGCCGTTCCGTTGCTAATTAAAGTTATTTTTTGACTCGAGAGACAATCTGAATTCTTGATAATTGCCCGCGATAAATATCCGTGGTAGGTTGACGATAAGCCGCTGTAGAAACTTCTTATTATTAAAGGGGAAGGCGCCTTCTCGAGTTTAGACGCGCGAGTTAGTCAAGAGCAGTCTGTACTAAGTCGGCGATTTGTAAGGTCGAGACTTTTGACGCGTGTCATTCTTCGAAGATCCTTAAATCGCGATCACCGATGAATTCTCGACGAAGAAGAAAACCGACGCTAGCGTCCCGCAAGGAGAGGTTTAATGACCGTTGTTCGAGTATTCAATTACAGGCCTTACGCGTTTTAACGACAGTTAAAGTAGCAGCCTCCGTAGTATCTTCAACACTCCATCCTGGGCACCATAGAGCGGCTGGTAAACGATGAGGGGTGGCTTCTCTGTCGCTACCCAATAACGATTTGGAGGCGTTATCGTGGCTTTACATCCCTTTGGTCCTGCCGTGACAGTAAGGCTAGCACGCCGTTGTTGCGTACACGCCAGAATGGAGTTCACGTTCATCGTGTATTTCGAATCGTGGCACTGACCACAGCGTATCCCATGGTACTTCAGCAGGGAGATAGACGGCAGGATAACGTCAAAAAGTATTGTAAAGCGCCTTCTCCACTTTTCCCCGTAAATTTTAACAATTTGATGTTCGCAATTGGATTCTTTTTTTTTTTTTTTGGTAAAAAAAAATTCTATTTTAAACGTGTATGTTTATTGGAGAGAAAGAAAGAAAAAAACATTTGATTAATGCAACAGTTTTTTTTTCTATATTTTATTTTATTTTTTAAATTAAATTTTAAAATTGAAATATTTATCAAAACGCCAGAGATTCATCTCGGGTAATATCGGCACATAGATTTCTGCCAAATTAGCCGGTCGGATACTTAAGGCAAAAGAACGACTTTTAATCTCCGGAGCGGCCCGACTTTCCCGGCACGTCGATCGGTTTACTCCGTCTCCGTTTCTCGCATGCAATAACAATTTGGAGGCGTCCGTGCGGCTTTACATGCTTCGGTACCACCGTGACAATAAGGTTAACACAACGGCATTGCGTACGCGACGTAACCGGGTACATACACCATCGTATTTCGAATCCTAGCGCTGACCGCAGCTCGCTCCATCGCGCTTCCACGGGGGTTGCTCGGCCGCCCCCAGGTCGGCGTGCCTCGCCTCTGGAAATTCTCCAGCGGCATTCCCTAGCGCGAGCCTTTCGTCGATAGAGAGGCTGGATCTTATTACGACCTGCAGACTACGCGTCGAGGTATGATTTCGTTGCATATGATGCGGGGACTACAGAATCGATCTGCACCGAGGGCCGGCGCCGACGTTTTCAATTGGCTACGGCCGTAACTGTATTTTCTGCTGGCAAAACTTTTGCGTCCGCAAACAAAATATTCAATAACGTAAAATGGAAAATTTTGTTTTCCGATTTTATCAACGAAATTACATGTCAACATTTTAATACGAGTGTGCGCGGCAATAAAATATAAAAATAACGCGACAAAAGGAACCGAGCAAATGAAAAATTGTGTAAATAACAGCGGGGAAAGGGTTGGCGATTGGCTTTCGAGGCATTGCCGGTGTGTTCTCGTTTCTTTTTCATCTCCGAAGTATCAACTGCGACGAGCGCTTCTTCCGCAGGAAGACGCGGCCGAAAGGAAAAGGGTGCCGCGGCGAGAAAGGGTGGCCACGGTTGAAAAAGAGGGATCTCGCAGACGATCCTTTCGTCTCCCTACCTACATCTCCGGCTCCTGGTAATTGTATCGATTGTCTTAGAGCGACACCACGATCGACCGTTACACGCCACGAAAGGTGCACCGGTCGCGTACCGTCTTTCGTACCACGCGTCCCGTTTCCCTCCCTTCGTTTCTTCGGTACGGGGTAACCCGCTTTGTCGCTTCGCCCGATCGAGAAATAAAAATTCTTAACCGGATGAAAGTTTGACCTGGATCTTTTGTGGACGGCACGGTGAAAGGGGGGTGAGCAAGGGGCAGCTCGCAGACACAATACCGACGAAATTTGCATATACGCGAACGGCCGGCGACGACGGCATGTGGCGCATCGCACGGGCTACTTCTCTTTTTCGAGACAGGGGTAGGGCACGCGAAGGGTCGATAAAAAAGGAAAAAAATTGGATTTCGTCGCTTCTATCATCGGCGCGCAACGCTACGCACTTCCATCGGGCCACAAAGAAGGACAAGGGCCGACGGAGAGCCCAGGTAGGCCGGCAGATAGGACCGGCTGACTCCGGACAAGGGGATGAATTCTATTTTTTTTCTCTCCATCCCTTTTCCCGCCCCTCGTTGTGCGCGACCCATCGCCCATCGGGTAATCATAATAATGAGAGGAGAAAGACCGGTTGACCATCGGGCGGCCTGAGGGGCGATAAAACAATCGCGGCTCATTTTTTGCCGCGGCAGCTGCAGCATCAACCGCGATTGTCGGGCACGACCCTCGGACATTGTACACAGGCCAGATTTTCGATTTGTCGATGTGCCGCTTTTCGCGCGCGGATTGTTTCGATAAGTTTTTCGTGGCGTCAAGAAAAATATATATATATAATAAAAAAAAAAAAAATTATTGCCTCAACAAAAATCTCATTTAACATTCGCTCGGGACATAGTAAATAATTCAGTAAAATCAATTTTAATTAATTATAGCACATTAAATTTATGAAAAGAAACTGTTGGATCTAATTTAAACGACGCTTGCCGGCAATGCGCTTTATCGGGAGATATCGATTCGCCTCTATCCAGAAGCGGGACGAAAGCCCGAGAGAGGATCGAGAACGTTGGAGGGACGGCGATTCGTTGGACACCCTCTTGGCTAGTCGCCTAATGATCGGCGGAGGAACTCGTGATGGCGAGCCGATGGGGGAGACAGAGAGAGTTACGGGACGAGGTCGATGGCTGACGTGCCGGGTAATTAGTAAAAACAAAGGAACCTGGCCTGGAGAAGGAATCGAGAAATGGTCGTTGGAAGCGAACATAAGAGACAAGCTTGAAAGAGAAGCAGAAGATCGTGCCGAGGCGACGGGGCGGCGACGAGGGCGGCGGTGGGTAGACGCGAGATAAAATCTAAATGAGAAAGTAATCCCTCGACGTTGATGAGGAAACGAGCGAGAGGCGGCAGCGGCGACGGTGAGATGGACCGCCGGGGAGGTCCAAGAGGGCGGTCGGTGAGAAACGATCTCTCCTAGGCGCTTCCTTTTTCGTCCTAGGTCACGGCACTTCGGATAGGCGGCCGGCTGTTGTGCGGTGGCCTTTCGCGATGTAAACACCTAGCGCATCACAGCCGACCCGCCGCTGCTATCGGGCTAAGCGTTCGGGCTTAACCTAGCCCAACCCGGCGTGTCGACGACCATCGTCACTGCCGCACGTCCGGCGTATGTAGGTGGCCCTATCGATTCCCACCTCGAGAAAATAACGGGGAATCTCCGCAAGCTGAGAGAACTCGCGTCGCTCGCCGGGAAGTTATTTCGCGAAAGTTGTGCAAAACGGCCTTTACCTCCCAGCCTTCTTTTCCTCCCCTTTTCCCGCGGCCATATCGTTCGGGTAACCGCCGTCACTGCTGCCCGCTTCGCACCCTCTCGGCGGTTGAAAGGGTGAAGCGAAGGGCTCGCGGCTCGAGGGTAATCAAATGAAAACAAAAATCGCGGAGCCAACCTCCCTCTGCCGACCGGGAAGCGGAAGAAAGTTACACGGCCAACTCTCGCCTTTTTCGCCGCAATTTGCGGCCGATTCAGCCGTGAATCTCAGTCTCTGCCTCGTTGAACGGCTCCTCGCGTATTTCCGTCCATGCAGTTCCATGCACCCGCCCCGTGGACGGCCGCGGCGAAGGTCAATGTTCCCTTCGCCGAGCCGAGCGATGCTTGTCCGACATGTGAGAGCTCGCGCCCAGTTAATCGTGTTCATAAACGATCAATCGCGCTCGAGTTACCACGTTCCAATTTTCGGGCCGATCCATTTGTTAACGCGCGCTCCTCGGTCTTCTTCTGATTTAATAAACACACGGTACTCCAAGTTAATCTTACTCCGACTGAGAATAGACAGGCTTGGCCTTTCCGCACGCGATTCCTTCCGCTCGTCCTTCGTCGAGGTCGCCGGCACGCGCGACGGTGGCCCAGATTTTGCGTGGTCAATTCGCAAGAACCGCTCTCCTCTGCGAAGGAGGCCCTCGTTTCGTGGATTTTTCAACGATTCTCGGGAATCGCGTGACCGACCGTCGTTGAGGAAATGATAGGTGGCGGCGGGCAGGAAGGAGACAGAAAGAGCGGTGGCGCGAGCGGACAGTCCGTTTATTAAGTGCTCTATATAGGGCCAGATGTCCATCCTTCGTACACGTAACACGTGGATAATCAGAAGAGCCGTGCGAGCCAAGCCGCCGATCACCGTAGCATATGCCGCGATCTCCCGAGAGAGCAGCTGTGGCCCGCATCAGAATGTATCGACAAGACAGAGTGGAATCTCGGAAGATTATCGCGCCGAAGTACGTAACACGTAGAGTTTCGTATAGAGCACCGACCTGCCTTCTTTTTCATGGGCGCCGTTAATGAAAACGTTCGCAAAATCGATGAATTTCATCATTTATTTGCACGCGTTGTTTATTATTTATGCACGGTGTAATTATAACGCACGGGAGCGCATTATGCAACGCGAAGTCGGGAGCGCGTGATTTTTAAATACTGGTCCGTGCTCTTCAAAACAACATGGCGCATTAATGAGGTTCGTCCAGCCGATGACGTCCGCGCGTTTTACACGTCTCTGGGATTTTACATTCGGCTGCTACGGTGTTGTAACGTCACTTATGGATCGCTCGCGTTTGAATAAGTAAGTCGCGAACTATTTCGGCCATTTCACTCATCTTCCGAGGTCATCGTCGCCCGGACCTCATTGTTCGACTATCCTCTCTTTGTGCGCGCGTGTCTGTTTTCGGGAAAGGAACAAAGGGTGCGGAAAGGGACCAAAAAAAAAAAAAAAAAAAAAAAAAAGAATGAGAGAGAGAGGAGAGTGAGGGAACTTAAGCGCCATTGTCCGCCGAACGTCTACGAAGAATGCGGGCGAACTGATTTCGCCGTTTTGCTCCCGTTACAAAAAATAATAATTAACCCGGCGTTTTGTGCCGAGCAAGTCTTTTCAGCGACGCATACAACGGGAGGCTCGCTTATGCGGCATTCCTCGGGTCGTGTCAATCGTCGAGTCTCGTACGCATACGTCGATCCTTGGCGCAGCCGGCGCATTCTTGGCACGGCGTCCGCGGGCCGCGTTAACTTTGTTTATCTATAAAGTCGCGCCGCTGATTAAGTCACGGCGAAGTCCGACCGAGAGGGAAGGTGAGGGGCGGAAGGAGAATACGGTTAAGATCCAGCAATGTTTCAAACTGCGCGGCGTAAACCACGCCGGCCAACTCGCAGCTCCTTATCGCGCGAGCAGCCCGAGAAGTCCTTACTCGCGGTCTTATAATGAAATTCGCCGCGGCGAAGAAAGTTTTAAAAGTGCAAAAGTGCGCGGTGAGACAAAAGAGCGACACGCAGGGAGCTTGACAGGGAGGACGAGATTTAGGAGGATCATAAATCGAGGCGACGTCTTGGCGTCGCGAGAACCGCGACGAGATTAGAGAGGAGGTGACTCTCTCGGCCCGTCTTTTTACCGCCGTCCGCTCTTCCTCTCTCTCTCTCTCTCTCTCTCTCTCTCTCTCTCTCTCTCTCTCTCTCTCTCTCTCTCTCTTTTTTCCCTCTTTTCACTGTTTTATCTCGTGAAAACAATCGTCGCGGAAACTTTACCTCACTCGTGACAATTATATCTGTGCCTTTTATTTTATTTTTTTTTTTAAGATTCCGAGTTTAATTCCAAAAAAATGCGAAGAAAAAAAAAGCGGCCAGATTTTTTAGTTGACTAAAATCGGATCACGTTTCACGAATTAGAAGATTATTCGCCGTCAAATGCGTTCGATCTGTTGAGATTGTTTAGACGATAATCAGTGATGCCATTAACATATGTAAGAAGTGAAATATCGCGAGTTCGGCGAGGAAGCGATACGCTTGTTTTTAATTGAAAGCAAAGTCTGTAGATTTTTAATTAAGAATATTCCCTCTCTCTTTCTCTCGCAAGATCTACCTCCGCCGGTCCATCTATCTATCCATCCATCCATCCGTCTATCGAGTACTACCTGTTCCTCGGAGGCTCCTCAAACAGTTTTATAATTGATTTCATTTTCATTTATTTTAGCACGAACCTCTCCCTCCCCTGCGTCAGCTTCCGCTCGCTCTCTCGTCACTTTGCCGTGCCTTGAGAAGACAGTGTCACCCTCCCCCCCCCTGCCTGCTTCTCTTCTCTCCTCGCAGCACCCCGTCGTCGCCGCGACCTCACGCCGCAATCAATTTAATGTTTTAATTAAGAGAGTATCCGTGAAAAATTAGATTTTAATCGGATCGCACCTTTCCATCGGCGCCCTTCCGCAGCTCTCTCTATTTATTTTGGGGCGGTGCCCTTTAATAAATAATTTTAATTGCTCTGACCCTTTCAAGACAGGACTCTCAAACGAGTGTCGCTCGTCTTTCATTCTCGCTCTTTCTCTCCGTTCCTTTCGTCAGCGGCGATTTTTAGCGCGCGTCCAATCTCGCTGACCGATCTGATTAAGCCGCGCGCGTGCACGGCAATTCCTACGCACTCGCACGCTTACGCGGTTAAATATACCACTTTGTTCTTCTTTAATAACGCAAGTAGAGCGAAACTTGTCAGTTTCGCAAGAGCGCCGAGCCGACATTTGGCAAAAGACATTACGTTAAACCGCGACTTTTCGGTCGTTCGGTCCACATTCGCGTCAGGCCGCGTCGCGCTTCGCCCGCCGGGGCGAGAAAGAAAGGCGGCTGCGTGTTTCAATTACGCGCAAACGAAATTTAATTAATGCCAATGTCCCGAACGGAGGGGAGGCGCGACGTGTCCTCGCGCGTCGTTCGTCCGCACGCGATCGATGGATTGTCCTCGAACGGCGAAAATCAGTTGCGAAACGCAGCTCCCGCGCTGCTGCCCAGTTAGCCGCGCGCTCTCGACGCGGTCTAAAAAAGAAAAAGGTAGGAGAGAGAAGGTCCACCATTTTCCGCGGCTATTCTCGAGTGTTATGCAACCGCCGGCCGATGCATTTGGCCGGGCAAAGCTTTATGGCTGAAGCTCGCACGCGCAAAAATGTTTGTTTTAACTTTGGTGCCCGCCTACCCGTCGCCCTCTGCTTGCATCCCGTCCCTTCCCGCCCCTATTTAGCCCCCGGACGCAGCCTTGAATTATTCGGAATGCGAGAAAATCTGTAAAATTAGACCTTTCCCTTCTTCCGTGCATCTCTATCCGTCCCCCGGTTCTTCCCTCTCCCCTTTACCACCTCCGCCACCTTATCTATCTCTTTCTATTTTTCCCTCTCGTTATTCCGTCGCGGTGGAAAAGTTGGCTGAACGATCGAGTCGACTTTTCTAACGTTAGCGCGTAAATGCGCGTCGATCTCGCCGACGGATTAATCGATGAGTCGAAATTAACCCGTGGATATTCGCGTCACGAAACAGCCGTTGCTGCACGTTAAAATAGCGCGCACGTAATAAATGTGGACTTGTACTTTTATCGGTTTTAATATTTCACGGAGGGAGGAGGAGGAGTAAAAACAGAGCTGGACTTATTTATAGAAGGACAACTCGCAGAATTGTCTTTGTAATAAGAAAATTGCGTTTCGATCTGAGAATATAACATCGCGTCTCCGATGTATAGCTAAACGGCCGGCAGCAAGCTGTTGGGAACTGCGCACTTAGAAAAGTCGATCCGCTTCTTTTCACGGGCCGCGGTCGTGCCGATGCTTTCGGGACATTTCCATTTGTAAGTCGCGGCATTAAATATCGGGCATCCCTCTTCGGCACGCTAATGGAAATCGTCTTAAAAAGTTGCCGTATGGCCCTAGGGACATGCCACCTGCGAAATTTCTAAATCTTCCAACGCGTCTCGGTAGGCGTATTCCCACCGGAACGCCCAAAAGGAAACGAGAGAGAAAAAGTCCGTGCGGTACGAGGCTCGCCCTTTCCATATTTTTCACCCTCCATTTTTACGCCATCTTTCGTCAGCACCGGCCCACCCTCTCTGCATTTCCCCCCCGGCCGACCCTTTTCCACGTTTTCTCCCTCTTCCCTCGCGCACGCACCCTCTCTTTCTGTCTCTTTAAACTCCCCCTCACGTTCCGCAACTGTCCACCGTCCTTGTCCATTCGTTACATGGCTCTTCCATTGTTTTGATCAATAAAGCGCAATTGAAATGACTTTGTGGGACGGATACCTCTTTTTTCATAACTGAATACAATCAAAAGGTACACGGCACGGTATCAAACAGTAGTGGATCGATCAAATGCAGATGATTTTTCGTTTTTTTTCCCCTCTTTATTTTCCTCTCAAGTTTTTTTTTTTTTTTTTTTATGCGTTGGACAGAGAGCTGTGGACTTCGAGAGGCGATTTTCATTATTCAGATCATGAACGATGGCTTTTCTGACTACTTAAATTTCAGTTGCTGCAAGATAAGAGAGAGAACGAAACGGAACTTTTTCTCCTCCTGAAAAGAAAGAAAAAAATCTAATTTCCGGCTCGCGATTGGACGATTCAATCTGTCGTAAGGATAATGGAATCTCGTGTAAAAGTGGCCTCTCTCTCCTCTTTTCCCAATTTTTAACAAATTGGGAGCTGTAATTTTTTTTCCAACGCTGTCGCGTAACGACTTTTTTTTCAATAATTAGATTTTCCATTGATTTTATCCGCCTATTATTTTTTGTAACAAAACAAACAGCCATTGCATTTTATCGAACAATTCGTGAAGTATTAAATTTTTGCGGCTTTATGAACATTTTATATACCGTCGGGCTGGTCCCTCCATTTTATCCATTCTGATTCATTTAAATTGGCAAAATATTTTTTTAATCACGTCATTCGTATATGAATAGACAAAACATTAAATAAACTTTAACGTCGGGCGCGACTTTTCGAATTAGCGCACCTTTCATAGTAATAAATCTATTTTTACATTGCGCATACATATTTTCCGTCGAAAATAATATTAATCCGCGATTTTAACTGCCGAAATTAGCTACGTCCATCATCAAGGGATGCTGAATTATTATTATTCTTTTCGCGTCGGGTTTCGTAACAAGAAGAAATTTATTTTACGCGGCGCGCTCGAAACTTCGTCTATATCGTTAACGGTACACGGATTATTTCGGCAAAACTTTTACATTCACTCGAAGAGAATTGAAATCGCGGGCTTCTCAAAATATATCGCTTGCTCGAATGTCTCTTCATATACTTACATATGTTGTTAAGAAATATATGAGAAATTTGTACGTGAAAAACGAGATCTAGATGTAATCTTTAACGTATTCGCAGTAAACGCCAGAAAAAGTATCATTAAGATCACGAAGGGAAGACAAGCGTGGAACGAGCTTAAAAAAATCGACCTTTTTTTCCCCCGTTCCCGCTTATCATCCCGGAACGGGCTTCGAGTATTCTTCTCGCGGTGTGCAAGAAGTAATTATTTTTCCGGCCCTCATTCTCGTGGCAGACTTGGCCCCATTCTACACCCTCCTCGCACCCTCGTGCCGAGGATCCTCCTCGTTGAGAAGAAAGAAAATGTAAGGGTGACTCGGGGTAGCGGGAACCGACCCTTACGTCGGGGACGAAGCGTCGTACCGCGAGTAATTCGAACGGGAGAAAAGAAATTAGCGAAATTAAACGTCAGGCCGTGCCTCGGCGGCTCGAAAGGATCGAAAGGGCGAGCACGACAAATCCTTCCTCCCCCTCGCGTCCACTTTCCATCGGGCACAGACTATTTGCGATTAATTATTCGAGCGGCGGCGAGAGAGGTGCGTGAAATAGGCAAGGATGTAGACGGGACGAAAGAGAACCCGAGAAGTATTCGAGTTCGATCCGATAACACGGAATCATGAGGTGCATCGCACTCGAGTAAAGGGTTACAGCTAAAACGCGGCCGGATTCGCGCGATTGACATTACGTGGGTGCGTGTGCGTGAGCGCCGCGCACGGCTCGGCCGTCGATTTCGATTGAAACGGCGCGAGACGGAAAGAGAGGCGCCGACATTTCGAGCCCTCGCCAGAGAGAGATGTGTATTTCGACGTGATCAACGGGTACATCGGACCCGCTGTTTAAATGGGGAAGTTAAAACTTATCATTATTGGGAATTTCGCGAGCGCGTTAACGTCACACCGATGAACGTTCTACAATTTCACTCGTAATTATGAGAGGGAACATTTTGTTCCGCACCACTCCTCGCGATACGCAAGTGTCCCTTTTTTCCTCTCTCCCTTTTTTTTTTTTTTTTTTTTATTTTAAATTTAATTCGAGAAGTAGATTAATAAAATTTAATGAAACGAATAAAATCAAAGTAATAGGATTCGTGAATTTTGCACGGGACTTGAAAGCGCCGAGAACCGATCTTCGCGCGCGGATAATCACTCTGCGGCCAAAGTCGTGTGTGGACTTGGGCGGCTCGTGGCGATCGATCCGATATTCGTAAGCGAGCAATTCCATGCAGCACGGCGGCGCGCCGAAAAGCGATTCGCGCGTATTTTTAGTCGGGCGCGCATGTCGTGCATGCAACTCATATATTTGTTAAAACCTCCCCAGACAAAAGCAGCGGCACCTCGTAAATGGAATTAATCTGTCGATGCGTACCGTGCGTCCATTTAATATCCATCACGCGTTCATCACTGCAGAAGCAATCCAGCCGGTGCTAGCGGCCGCACGTTGCGAGGTTCCTGCCTCCTCTCGCTTTTTCCCCCGTTTGCCACGTTCGTCCTTCTTTCCCGCGGCGTCCGTCTCTCGCCATCGGAGCTCGCGCGGGGTTGAGCACGCCGAAACTTCTAATTTCGTGGAATCCGCGACGATGACCGGCCGATGATGACAAATTTTGTGCGTAGCATCTTAATGCGCCGCGCGCCCGTCGAAAACTGACCCCGCAGCTGGCCGCCTTAAAAAAGGGGGACGGGGGACGCAAGGGCCTCTCTCGCTTGAGAGAGGGATGGCCCATCTCGCATGGGGTCCTCGCAAACGCGCAACGGGTGGAGGGGGTCGAAAAAGGGCGAGTATCACGGTGTCCAGAATTCTTTCATTTTTTCGCGGGTCTCTTTCTCTTTTCCGTTCCCCATGCGAGCGTTATATTTCGCCTTCCCTCCCGACAGACGTATCCGAGATGGGTTGAACCTGTTTAAGGGCTGTGTTTAAAGATCGAATCAAAGGGCGATGGAGGGTCGGTGAATGTATCTCCTGGAAACGCTATTGTAATTGTAACATCATCGTTCTCATGCCGCTGATTCGCGTCGAGACTATTGTAAGACGAACTCGTTTATTTATACTTTTCAGCGGGAAAGGAAGCACGGTGAGTTTTTCTCCTGGATTCTGTGTGGGAAAAACGGGCGGCGTGGCGTTGCAACGCGCGCGCGCTCTCTGCGCTAGCCATTACCGGGGATTTTCAGTACAACGATTTTAATATTGTGAATTTAATGTGAAGTACAATTGCAATTGCATGGAAGGAACGCCAGCGTTATAATTTCTGAAAGAGCGGGATTAACGAACGGAGCAATTTATTGAGTCAAGCCAATAACTCATTGTTCGCTGGGGCTGATATTGAAACTCTTCTCGCCACGCCGCAATTTTTCCCCCGGCTGAAAAGCTCGCGCCGACAAAGAAACGCGTGATTTTCCGAAGCGCGGAATTCTTTGTTCCTCTTTTTTTCTTTTTTTCTCCTTTTTTTTTTTTTTTTTTTCTTCTAAACTTATCTTTCTTTTATTCTTTACGCAGCGCGCAACGCGTATTCCGCTGGATTATTTATTGACACCCACTCACTCCACCCTACCTCCGATACACTTTATTTATCCTTTATTATTTATTGCCGTCGAAATTCTGCGCATTGTTTTCCAAAACACTGCAACTAATCACCACCACCATCACCATCCGGCCCTCCACCTCCCGCATCCCAAAACCTCACACCAACCCTCCTGCTATTTCCCCGTACACCGCCACCTTTATCCCCCCGACCCCGTTCACCCTCTGGCACCTATTCGATCGATCGTTCCGCACAACCCTGCCACGGATTGTCTACGGTCGATTCTCGATACCTCGTCGGTTTTCGAGGTAGCTACGTCGACGCTCTCGGTATGCTCGTCGAGGAAGCCGGGGCGACGGAACAGCAGTAGTATCAACGGCAGCAACGGTAGTCCGATAGCGACAGCAGAATTCAAAGCGCATTTTCAAGGGGGGAAGGAAAGGAGGGAGAAAATGAAAACCGAGGGAGACGAGGTTGTGGGTGAGATTTGCAAAAATCTCGCTCGACCTCGCGCCTCCCCGTCCATCTTTCGGTTTCGTCAGTAGCTTTTTTTGCGTCTAAAGTGCAGCGGAGTTTCTGCAAGCAAGGAATATTAATGTTTGTTAAGGCCGAGGCATGAGAGAATTCAACGAAGCGAGACGCCGGCGATTCGAAGCCGCGGGTTTTTGCGAATCGCAGATTCGATCTGCGATAGAGGTGCGACGTGTGCACATCGGTCGAAATGCTGTTCGCGCATGAAACACATACAGAATGCATTTCCATTAAATCGTATTTCGTCGCATAATTCTTGAAATTAATCTAATGCACATCGTATAAATTTAAACAGCTCTGGTAATTGCAATAAATTGTAATAATTGTTTTGGTGTCGATCCGACAATTGAGCTGCCCAATTCTTACGTCTCGTTAATTAAATTTGCATCTCTATCCGTCGAATTTAAATTAATTTTTTATTATTGTCATTTTTTTAAATTTATAATTTAAAGTGTCGTAATTGAAATTGAGAGTATTGTGAACAGTGTCGTTTTCGCGAGCGTCTCTTTCGGCGTTAGTATGTATACAAATGAGTCAGCAGAGAGTCGTTCAATTCAGACGGAGAGACTTCTTACCTTTGCAAAAAGCGTCGTCTCTGCAAGTCTGCCGTTCAAGACCTCCACGTGATCGTTATAGTCTTCATCGTTATGGTCTTCATTGTCGTCGCCATCGTCGTCGTGGGCATCCTCTTCCACTCGGTACAGCCTATTCTTCCAGTTCATCCGTCGTGTACCGTGCCTCCTTCTCTTTTCGCGTCATCCACTTTTCCCTCCTCGGCCCTGACTTCCGTGTTTTCTCACCGTGCACCGATCTCGCGCGTCGCGATCGCTTTCATAATCGACCGAGTCCCGTCTCGCGCTCACACGTTCCTTTCCTTCGGGCGAAGTTCATGCGTAAATCGTGGATCGAACCTTCGCCGGATTCTGGATCACCACGCGAGATCTCGACCTTTTCGCGTCGCAAGCGAATCGGGCTGCGTGGCTTTTCGATCGAGCAAACAGTTTTTTTTTTTTTTTTTTCTTGCGAGTGCGCGCGCTAACGAAGATAAGCGCACTTGAGGATATCGACGGCACCGAGGCAACGTGACAGCGGTCGTGCGAGTCTTCTCCGAGGCTTTCCGGCGATTCTTTTTTCCGTTCCTCCGGCGCGGTTCACTTTTGCACCGGATCTATCGATCACTCCATGTGAATCCTTTCGTCCGCGCGACTTGCCGTTTCTCCCTCTATCGATTCGTAGAAAGATGCAATTAGATCACGCGCCGCTTTTGCCCTGGACACGGCCGAGATCGGCGGAATCTTTATTCGCTCATCGTTCTCCCGTCTTAGAAGAATTGGATAAGCGCGACGGCGCAATTGCGGCGCGCCGGCGATTCGCAACGCCAACCGGATGCGGATTATCGGAGGCTCTCGGGCGCATGCGAGTCGTGGCCGCGTAATAGTTTCGTTCTGGTGCGCGTTTATCCGCGGTGTACACCCGTTACAAAGATCCGTACCGAAAGCGTACTCCTACGATTCCGAATTCGTGACGCGCGGCTGGGAAATCGACGCTTGACCGTGGTATTCTCTCGCAATGGTAGATCTTCCCTTTTTTTAAGAGATTGATTTTCTTGGCGATGCCGGATCGTGGCCTATACTTTTCCCGAAAAAATCGATTTTCTCACTGAATCTACATGTCCCCACCAGGATTCTCATCGGAGGAGAGGAGGGACTTACTGGGTGTCCCGAACGATCGCACGTGCGTACGGACGTGCACGTGTGACGACCGGTATGATAATTCCGCGTAGCACACACACATACACTTGCACTGCCACTGTCCGGCGACAAACTTCAATAGAAGAGCATCCGAGCGGGGGGCGGCTGGCCGGTGGTCCCTTTTTTTCGGCGGTGGGCCCTTTCTTGCGGTTCTCCGTCGTGCGAGCTCTCGGTCGCGAGTCTCCCGACGCGTTCGAGAGAGAAGAAGCGGGCTCCTCCTGTTGCGCGGGAGCGCGTCACTGAAATCGTCTATATATCTTTCAATCTTTATCACAGCGCGATCTCTCCTTCTGCGCCACCACCTCCACCCTCTCTCCCTTTGTCTCTCTTGTCGCTCTGATTTTTTTTCCTCTCCCTCCTTATCTCTTCGTGCTCCCTCTCCGGGTTATAGGCTCTCCCTTTCGGTGATCGGTATCGCGCGCGCCCGCGCGCGATAGCCGGTATCGGTGGACGCACACGCTCGCGTGTTTTTCCCGGGACGCGCGCGGAACCGTACTCGCGGTGCCTCGGCTTCGATATTTCTGCGATTTATTGCGGCGCGACTTAGAAATGCATCTAATGCGGTGCACGCCGCATAGAATGCATGCATGCACCTTGGCGGGGAGGGCGAGAGCCGCGGAGAGCCGAGAAGCGGCCGTAGTCGGCGGAGCCGAGCCGAGTCGAGACGAGTCGAGTCGCAGCCCGCGATGTTATCAGCGCATGCGCCGCCGCGAGCGTGTACACTACACTCGCGCGAACTCTAGGCGTGCTAGCGCGAGCTAGCGAGAGCGAGCCCGCGAACGGGCCGCTGGACCAGGAGTACCTACGGCTACGTCATTCACTGGCGTGGAAGACCGGGGCATCAGCCGTGCCTCCGAATCCGTCGGAATAATAATAAATTCAACGTCGTCGTTCTATCTTTCGAGCGAGAGGTGACAGATTGTCTTTCACTATTTTCCGATTACTTCAAGGTGATTACGTTGGGATGTAATTAACGTTTTTCAGTCGCTCCTATTTATTCCCGCGACCGGACTAATTTTCTTTCGCAGGTTCGCCCGCGGGAGAGTCAGCAGCGCGCAAAAACCGTGAAATCGGGTCAGCGAGTTTCGCGTACGAGCCCGGAAGATCACTGCCTCGAGGAGGTCCAGGGCGATTAGCGATCACGAACGAAATCCGGGAAGGCCACCGCGGAACGCTAGCACAGGCCGGTCCGCGTCAACGATTTCTGCCGGCTCGCGGAGGAGTCGGTAAAGTATTCCCGATACAACAACCGCGAGAGAACGTTACCGCCGTTGGATTCTTTCGCCTCGGCGTTCCCCGTTCGCGACTCCGATGCGCCGCGTGTACTTGCGAGTGCATACGTATGGCCGCACGTGTATGCGTGCGTTACCGTGTACCTCTATGTCGGGAGGCCTATCCCGTAGCGTTATAGTCGACGACATGGTGAGGGCTGCTCTCCGCGTTTCTCTTCCCGCCGTCTTTCTTCGGTTCTTGGCCGCGGTGGGTGGAAGAGGAACGCGAGATGCTAGCAGAGAGGAAACGGAGGGAGCGGCGACCGAGCGCGCACGAGCCCCCTGTTACATACGACACTGTGCGATTTTTTGACGACTGATGAAAGTTACTCGCGAGATATTCTATTTTAAACTTTCGGCCAACAGCGACTGCCGGCCGCAGCGGCCGTCGTCGTAGCGCCTCCGCAAGCCCGGCGACCGCCTCACCTTCCTCTCTTCCTTTCTCGCCCTTCTTCCTCCCCCTGTCTACCTCTCGTCCTTCTGCCGCGCTCCTCGCGAGGAACTTCCTACATCGCGATAATTCCTGAAAAGGTAGGAGTCATTTTGCGCGGAACTTCGCTTCGAGTCAACGCTGGCATCGGCTCCAGGAGGGACGCGAGAGACCCTTCCGTCCATCGGCGGAGGAAAACGCTACAGCGGCAAAATCGTTGTTTTTTTCATCCGATTGAATGATTTATCAGATCGGGATTGTTCGAACTGAGGGGGAGGGACAGGGGGGAGGCAGGAAAAGAGGGTCGGGGAACGGGTCAAAACCGCGGTTGCAAACCGACAAAACGACGGCCTTCATTATTAACCTCCCCCCTCGGTCCCCTCCTTTCCCTTACGCTCCATCGCATTGTAATCGCTCGCGAACGTTTGATCGTGTTATAAAAAATCCAATACTTTTGTTCGCCGCAAAATACAATCCGCGAGGTCCGATAACATTTTCGATAACCACTTTTAATTGCGCCCCGTTGTTTGACGCCGGTATTGTTCCGCCTGCAACATTGCTCTATGTTAATCAACAGAAAAAGCGGCGCGCGAAAATGTTCAGGCACATTTCGGAGAATGACCGGTGCAACTCGTTACATAGCGCGAGGTACCCGGTCCCTTCTCCGCCTCCTCTTCCACCTCGCCATCCTCCGCTTCCGCGATCGATTGTGCACGTTACACTCACACGTTGGTGATCTCGAGAGTGCAGAGGCAAACGAAACTGTCTCGCTGCATCGTGCGAAATTTGTTGCTAATCCGGCCGTCACTCCGAACCTAAAACCAGTCTTACGGCGAGTCGCGTGTCGTTTAAAACAATTGCGCCAGCCGATTGTCAAAATGGAAAGGCGTAAAAAAAAAACGTTTTTGCTAATCGTATTGTCGCTATTTGTGCACCGGTGCCGAATTGATTTTCCCCATACGATCAACCAGAATATTGTGTTTTTGTTCCCCGTTTCTTCTTTTTAATTTAGCTTCGTCGGTATGCTCGTTTGTAACGCGGAAAATAATTACGGCGATAAATTAATTAACAGGAACGCGGGGCAAATTCCGTACTCGCTGGGATTCGCCGCGGCGTTCGCAGGAAAAATATCAATCGATATCGTCCGCCGGCGAAAGGAACGCGTATTCGATATTCGCATATCCGATGCGAATTCCCGGCGGGCACCGGCGCGCAGGTTGCCGAAAAATAATTTTCAGCTGCTCCGCGCGCGCGGGATAGCCGTGCATACACTCACCCGCGCGGATCATCCGTCGCCCGCGTCCGTCGGGGTCCCGCGGTGCCTTTTTCTTTTTTCATCGGCCACCCCCGCCGTTCCGTTCCCCCGGGCGGCTCTCAGCGGCTCACCCCTCCGATCTTCCCCGCGCTGCCACCGTTACCGCTACCACGTCCGAGCGCACCCACCCCGCGGGATGCGCGGCGCGCCGCGCCGGCCGCTTTTGTTTTCCTCTATTTTCCGGTTTTTCCGGGTGGGCCGCGCCGGACACACGGCGGCGGCGACGGCTGGTGGTGTGTCGGCGCAACAAGTAGCAGATTATAAAAATCACTCGACGGCTCGGGGGCGTGTAGAGGGAAAAAAAGAAAAAAAGAAAGCACGGGTTGGAAGGGCGGGAGGGACGAAAAAAAGCGCCAAGCGGAGGCACGCCGTGAGAGAAAGCGGGATGGCGTGAGCGAGGTTGAAAGCGGCTGCAAGAGAGATCGCGGGATCGTGAGAGCGACGAGAGCGAGAATCGCGAGCGGGAACGAGAGGAACGAAGGACTGGTACGAAACGTGGTGGACGCGCGGGGTTAGCGGGGGCACAGAGGGGGGTACACGCCGAGTGAAAGAGGTCCGGTCCGGAAGAGAGAGAGCGAGAGGGAGAGCGCGCGAGAGAGATGCGACCGTAGGTACACATTTACCTATACATATGTATGTTTCCACCCGCCGCGTTCTCCGTTGCCTCTGCCACCCTTCTCCGACTCCCGCTTCCGCTCTCCCCTCGATCTCTGCCTCGCTCTGCACCTAGCCGAGCTGTAGCTCCGTCGCTCTCTCCTCGTCATCCTCCTCTCCCTTCGGTTTCTCGTCTACTCGCACGCTCGCCCGTTCTTTCGCTCTCTCGCTTCTCCGCTCATACTTCGGCTTTCGGTCTCTCGCGCTCTTTCCGCCCGCATATAAGCCGTGCGTGGCGATTTACATTAAACGCCGGTCCGTTTCCCTCCGCCGTTTCGCGGGAACACGCGCGAATGTTGGTGGTACGAGGGCGGCGGCCGTGAGGACGGCGGGGGAGGGTGAAAAGAGGGTTCTCTCTTTCTCGCGCGTTGCTCCCGCTGTGACGGGGGGAAAATCATCCGAAAATACTCGTGCGCGAAAGGTAGCGTGCGTCTTTTCGGACCCGAGTTCGCGTGCATAAACTCGAGATCCCACAAAAAAAAAAGGAGGACCTCTTTAATAAACGCGCGCCGCCGTGTCTCTTGTCTTCGCGTCGCGATTTCTGCGAGGAGATCGCGTTCATGCCAACGCGGAGGACGACGCGGTTAATGCTCGCTCGAAGGGCACTCGACGATTTCTCGCGCGATGAGCCACGATGGCAGCGGCCGTTCGAACCCGTCATTATCGTCGGATGAGCTTACCCGTGACGTGACACACGCTCCGGAGGCAAATTACATCCGCACGCAGTAGCGCAGACGTTCAATCAAACGCGCTTTTAATTGTTTAAATATCATCCCTCACGGCGAACACCCGGGAATGGTGTGTCTCGTTTTACTGTCGCGTAAGAGCGTGTCCTCCCTCGCGGGAGGATCTTTCGGAGCTCGCGAGATCTCGCAAATCGACCGCGGTGATTAAGGATCGCGAATCTCGGCCGCGAGATCCTCACGGGTCTGTCACTTCTATAAGAAACGCCAGCGTGCGAATTTATTGATGTGCGCGTGCTCGCAGCGCAAGCCTTGCCTGCGACGCGTCGCGTCGCATCGATGCATTCGCCATGCACCGACGGCGGACTTTATACGCGCTGGCCCTCGTCCTTTCCGATCTCCAGTTGATCGATTTTCCGCGGGGTCGACGACCCGCGCCCGTTCTGTCGAACCCTTCGTCGTTCGCGCTCGTCGGCGCGCGAAGAAGAAAGGAAAGGCGCACTTTCGGCGACGACCGCGGGACATCCCGGTGGACACGCCACCGGCCATATTTATCGACTAGGACGCACTAGGACGCGCTAGATGAAACTATATTTACTAGGAAACGCGATCAATACTCACAATTCTGATGGGACCGAACATTATCTCGCCGCGCTCGTACGTTCCGCCTGTTATTTCCGCGTTCTGTTAAATCACCCGCGGTCGAGAGCGTGCTCGATTAAGCATTGTTCCCTAGCTGAAAGCGAATTTTTCACTCGCCTTTCTCCGCCGTGCGGCTCCCCGGTATTTATTAATCCGCCGTTGATTAGTAATTAAAGGGACGTGAGCGCGCCGCGTAAAAACGACATGTTACATTAGCGTAATGAAACGGAGTTATTAAGTTGGCGGCTCATTCATGTTGAATGCCGCGCGTTCGACGGTCGCATTAAAATTCTAATTCTATATCGATATCCTCGAATTATAGAATTCTCGCGGACGTTTTTCCGTTTCGTCTCGAAGTGTGCTCCGGGCACGCGTTCCGTATTGCCAATCCTAACGCCGTCAATTTAATGAATAAAAAATAATCCACGTTCCCTTACGTGTTTATTGTTGCATGAACTTAAAATTGCACGTCGTCGAAGCGTAAATAATCGAGTTTACACGCGATGCAGAGCCCGGCATGCCGCGACCAAATTAGTGGGCAATGAAAATATTTCGTTGCAACTGTCGAAATATATTGTTACAAACGACGTCCGATCCTAACGGGCGGTTTTTATCTAACCGTTACGCGCTCTAGCATACGATTAAATTGTATTTCAAGCGATGACCGTCGACTATTTCCAACTCGCCGTACGCGGCGAATTTTATATCCCCGTCCAGACACCGCCTGAATAATAGTTTTAACAATGTTTTATTACTTGAGACCACTGCTATTATTGCGCTGCGTTTTTTTTTCTGTTTATTTTATTTTATTTTTTTTTTTTTTTCCTACGTAGACTTTTTTGGGCGCGGGATTAAAACTCAAAGAGATCGGGATCTCTTCTGGTGACACAATTAATCTGCAAAAAGGCCGCGGCCTAGAGCCGACGATTATGCGAGTTGAATGACGGAGACGCGTGAAATCGATTCGGAGATAATGAGCTGAAACGCGCCCGTTGCACCTGCGTGGCAACAATTGCGAGAGGAGCATGCTGCGCGAACAATAAATCAGACATTATTTTAAGAGTTTTTTATTTTTTTTTAATAATTGTTGTTATTTTTTCTTTTTCTTTTTCATTTTTTTTTTTTTTTTTTTTCTGCAGTCGGAAAATCGCCAAGTCGCGCGTGAGTCACGGCTGTCAAAGGTCCGTCGAGCAGCCAGCGGCGCCCGATCAACCATCTTGGCAATGAGTACTCGGCCCGATATATTTTTCGCGGCCGCGTAAGAATAAATTACATTACGTTCGGGCGTCGCGATCGACTCTCGGCCGGCTGCTGCCAAGACCCGGAAAAAGGAGAGGCGGGTTTTCTAGAACGACTAAAAATAGCGCGCGCACTCTCGCGAAAATAAAATGGCAGTTCCACGCAGGCGGTTGCCGATGGGGAGGATAAGGTAGGACGTGGTAAAGGGAGGAGGGAAGAAGAAGAGAAGAAGACGAAGAAGAAAATGAAGAAGTAGAGGGAGGCGGCGGCGGCGGCCGCCGCACGGTTGAGGAAATGCAGAGGGAAAAAAAAGGAGGCAAAGCATCTAAAATTGGCGGGACTGACTTTGCCAATATGCGGCGATGGCGGGCTCCTATGGCGAGTACCGGTTGGAGACCGGCTTCTGGACCTAGGGAGTAGGATGTGTCTAGGAAAACAAAGAGAGGAAAAAAAAAAATGGCGAGCTCGAGTGGGGAAGGCGCATGGAATCCTCTCTCTTTTCTTTCCGCGGGCCTGAGAAAGCGCGCGATACCAGGAGATACCGCGGCGCGACGTGAGTATAAAGAGCATGGGATAGCTTTATTACGGATTACAATGCGACGGCGGTCCCGAAGATCCCACGATAATGACATCGCCCTATCGCGGCGGCGTATCTTCCCGCGACGAGCGAAATATGCGGCTATAGTGACGGTAATGATATCGATATCGCGTACGGATCGAAGATACGATCTGGGCCGCGCGACGCGTTACGCGTTTAATAAACTCCCGGGCCGTAAACGCGGCGACGAAACGCCTTCGCCGAGTAATAAAAATGAGAGACTTTGCGCGCGACCGAGAAGACCTGTCCGCTCCGAAGCGAGAGCTACTTATCTTAACTGTGGACTTTACGTTTAGCACTGACAACTTTCGTGAGACGAAAGTGAGACGCGCCGTGCACATCTGCCTTTCAATAAAATGCCTTCCGATAAGTCGAATATGCATAAAGTAACACTCGATATTGCGAAATGTGGACGCGCGTAATGGGGTGGGGAAAAAAAAAGCGAGTTGTTTCGTTTTTATTAAAAAAGGCGGAAACATCTTCGCGCAATGTACGATAAGATCGATACAATTTGTTTTCTTCTTAATGACGCAGCGGAAAGTTTACAATAAAAAAAGAAAAGAAATTACAAAACGTAGCATTGCTACGTCCAGTTACAAAGTCACGTTCGTAAAGCTTTGTTATTTAAGCGAGCGCGAATTATTCACTCCCAACGTAGAAGTCGCAAGCCAGATGCAGCCGGATTTTCGCGGCGACGAAAACATCGCGAGCGAAAAGTAGTGAGCCCCCCTCGCCGAGTCTTCTCGTTCGTGTGTAGGTTTTGCATCTAAAAGAACTCCGGGGAGAGGGATGAAAGGTTGCATCGGAAGCAGAGAGAAAAAGAGAGAATATAAATCGGGGGAGAGAAAAAGAAAAAGAAACGAGCAAAGACGGTAAGAAAAAGAGCGAGGAGGAAAGAGAACGTCGACCTTGATGAAAATAACTCGTCGAACTGACCATACCTCTTGCACGTGAAGTTAAAAAGTGCAGCCTCGTCGCGAAGGGAGAGCCTTCGAAACGGGCGGCGTTTTCGACCGGTCCTTCATGAGATTCGCGGTCGTTTGGCGATCTCGACGCCGAACGTCGCGTTCCGATAATTTAATTGTTGTCACGTAATTGACCTCTCCGCTCTATAGACCTTTGTTTCGCACGACGCTCGTTAGCGGGCCTGATCATTCGGAGTATTTCGAGCCATTTGAGATGACGATGCGATACTGAACACCTCCCTGCCCGGTCTATCCTTCCAGAGAAAGAGGAAAAGTGTTCTCGCACGCGGAGGTAAATTTATGGCCCGGTGCGTGGCTTGGAGGATATCGAGTGGTGAGTCGCGTGGAAAGGATTTCGCGTGCAGGAGAGGCTCGAGAGGCCGTGAGAGGTGAACGTGGGTGGGTTAAGAGCAGAGATCGAACGACCTCAGCTCGGACACCAACCAGAAGTGGACCGTATTATCCAGCAACTTCGTTTTACAGGCGCCGTAGTGACCGATGGCGCATTTCCTACCAACAGCTGGCACATGCTGAAGTAGAATCCAATGATGATTTCGAACGGTTCGCTTCTCGGATAGTTTTTTTTTTTATTGCGATGTTGTTTAAATAGAAATTAAGTCTTATATTTACGATTGTAATTATAAAAGTGTTAGTACCTCTTTCTGAAAGATTTAATTAGCAACTAGCTCGCGATCAAGTTGAAACGGCACCATAGTTTAAACAATTAAAATATAGCAAAAAAAAAAAAAAAATTACAGTCACAGAGAGAGCGAAACGAAGATACTGCCAATAAATCGTCGGTGTTCTATTAATATCGTAGAATTTTGTATTGACATTTCCGCGCGTAACCCTCGTTATGTCGGATATACCGTGCAGATTTTGTGCAACAATGCAACGGGATTTGCGCTGCGAACGAGTTTTTACTATCATCAGTCATCAGGCAAACGACGAGATCTCATATTTACCTAACATTGCAGTAGAAACGTGTGCGTTCGTGCAGATAAATCATCATCGTCTGGTATCGGGCGCAGCATATAAATATAAACGCGAACCTGTCATCAACCGCCACCCCACAGTGTCGAGAGTGAGCGTTTTTTTTTTATCTCGCGTTTCGATACCGCTGCATCCCCGTCGCCACTACCCGACCCCGGCAAAACGGATCGTAAAAAAAAGGGTTTAGAAAAACGCCACTTAAGGGTGACACGATTAGGGATAAGTCCAAAAAAAAAAAAAAAATCTTGGGGGGAGATAGTTTTTCCCTGGCAGGTTCCGTTTTTTTTTCTTCTACTGTTTTTATACACCTGGCTGAAAAACCAGCACCTGGGATACTACAGCTCTGAAAGAAGGCCAGGTTTTTTTTTCTCATGTCGTGCTAACTCTCGGAACAAGGTGCACTTTTGCTAAGTGCGTAAGGTTTTCTTGAAGCTGGAAACGTGACATCTTTATCGCGATAATAGGAAGATAATGAGATCCGCAGTAATTATGTAATAAATAATCAGATATCGTTTTGCTAATTACGACGTTTAATCAATAGCGAGTTTCTTACCTCTTTGTTCTTATCCCGCGCCGGATTTCGTGATGGTTTCGAAGATCCCTTTCGATCTGGAGGCGCGTCAATACAAAGGCGGCCGCTCCACTGTCTTAACGTCCACCTCGTTCATTTTGAAAATTCGAAATTGCCCGGGGTAGAGTCTCGCCGTCGTGTACTCTGCAAATTAAATAACATTGCAATGGGTTAACGAAGTGTAGATTCTGTCGCTCGGACGCCTATCAGGCCGCCCACTCTCTCGATTCTAGATCTCCCTCGCCCCCTGTTGCCCGTTTTGCCCTTCTCTGCAATTTACCATCTAAGTGTCGTCCTCCTCGCCCCCACTCGGCGGCCTATTTTACCCCACTTTCCCGCCTTTTCCCCTCTTTCGCCCAAGGCTGGCCATCCCATACACTTTCCACCCCCACGACTTATCCCCACCCCGAGGTCTCACCCCTAGGAAAAATAAGCGACCGGACACCTTACCGAACCTCTCCACCCAGACCACGATTGGTTGTTCGTAATCTGCAGGTAAAGTCTACAACATCTCGGTGGGACCTGAAAACGTGTGGCGAACACCGGTGGAAGCTGAGAAATGTTACAAGATTACGCCTGAAGTATTTACATTTATGTAACAGAGAGAAACGTCTTGTTTCGCTTTCGTTTTTGAGGAGATAAAGGTTGTCACTTATATGCTGAGGTGCTATTTTTTAAATTACTAGACGTCTTCGCGTCAAAAGCTGAGTCAAGCTGACGGAACGCAGTCGCCTGTCCGCGTCTTTTCAACACCTCGAAAAACGCTACCTGATTCGACCCGACAACTAATCAACTATTTATTTATTACTTCGGCAAGTATGCAAATTATGTTACGGTAGTGCGCGGCTGATTAACGATTTAAAATATTTATCTTCTAGTTAACTCTGATCCGTTTGCGGTGTCGGCGCGAAAAGGGCGCGCTGCGCGAGCGGCGCGTTAAATGATAATTATATACTCGGATAATCGGGGAATGTCGATCTCGTGGAATAAAAGGTAAACCGCGCGTCGCAAATGTTTGGCTAATACATCACGATCGACGGCGAACGGCCGCGCGCGAACCACACGCCTCCGTCCGTGAAATCTCGTTAGCCATTTAATTATTTGCGCGTGCTGAAAAGTTAAACGGCAGAGATTTTTGCCGCGCGCGCCCCGCTTATCGACAGATCGCAAAATACGTGCGCCGATCAATTTTTCATTTGCACTCCCTGCTATTTTACTGGGTGATCATGCCATTAACGTCGGAGTCGCGGTGACAGTTTTCATTCGGGAAACACGGTAAAATGTGCTTGGCGAACAATTCATTTTTTAATGTTTTTTTTGTTTTACTTTATTTAATTTCTCTTCGTAGAAATCATTGATTGTATTTAAAAGACACAACTGATCACTGAGCACTCAGTGATTCTTTATTACAATCGATTTCTACACTAACGTCGCGGTACTTGTTGATCATTCAATCATTTGTATTTTGCGTAATTAATTTAAAGAAAAAAAAAGAAAAAATATAATTAATGCGTTAACGTATAAATAAATACATATATGATTTATCTCTGAAAATTATTAGGTGTAAAATAGTTTATTATAACGCAGCAGAAACAAAGGTAACGCCGCGCGCGTTTATACAAAATTCGCAGGTGAAAAAAGTCCCTCACTTCCAGCGGCTGTTTAGAACGTTCTTCGACAGGTCCCGACAGAGTTCGAGACCCGACAGGCTTCTGCGGCGTGTACCCGGGTCGGGAACTCGACCGAAAATCGAAATGCAAATGTCCCAGGACCATCTTCTTCCCCGGAGGGCACTCTAAATCTCTCGCACGTTTACCGGCCGGTCCGGTTGTTTATTTTTTAATTAAAGTCTTCCGCGGAGGCAGCTTCTCTTGGCGCGGTGGCAGGATTAAAAAAGGTCCCTCGGAGTTATTAAGCTAATAATGTGTCTCGTGCCGCGTGCCGTACCTTCTGCGCGTAGATACGGAACGGCGAGGGAAGATAGAGAGGGAGGCGGGTCCAGAGAGGCAGAACGAGCGACACGCGAAAGGGTCAAGGAGGAGAAAAAGGTTGCCTGCGAAGGTTTAGGCAAAGGATAAAGAGGGTGGAGGCGGAAAGGCAGCCGGAGAGAGAATTGAGAGGCAGCGTGGGAAGATGGTCGGGCAGAAAAAAAAAAAAAAAGAGAGAGGGTCCAGAACGCAAAAAATCACTTTGGCACGCGTGCACCTCCATCCTGATCCTTTCATCGGGACGATCCTCTTGACGGCTGCGAAAGTTTGTGAAAGCGACGACTCGGGTTTCCGAAGTGACCTGACGTTTCAGTATGTGGACAGACGGTCAGTCATCCTGTGACTTTTCATGTATAATGTGAGGTTTCCGAACGTCGAACTCTTCGATCTTATAAAAAATAAATGCAGTCGTATTTACTTTGCCTGGACGAAACGTCCGAGCGATGGTTTCCGTTTCCGAGTCTTTTACATTTTAATTCATGGATAATTTAATTCTTCATTTTTTCCATTTAAAAGAAACGATAAGTCTGATAAATTTTATATATACATAAAAAAAATTTATATTTTAAAATACGAAATTGCGCTAAATTGTGGCGGAATATTTATTTTTTAATTAAAAATTAAAAAAAAAAACGTAGCGAAAAACGATAATTTTATATAAATTCTTTGTTCGCGACTACAAGAACTAATATGCATTATAATAAAATTAAATCTTATTCTGAGACGACGTCGGCGTGAGGAAAAAGAAGTCGCAAGACGTCGGAACGCGGTAACAAACGACTAAAATGAGAAAACGAAGGCCGAAAGGAGCAGCAAAGAATGGCCGGAGGCTGTGAAAGGATGGAGGAAGGAAGGAAGGAAGGAAGGTCCGCTCGGCTGTGTCTCACCCTCTTGTTCCGCCCGCTCCTCCTCCGTCGCCCTCTTGCCTCTTCCTGGCCGTCATCTCCGGGGCGATTTTCCACGGCACCTAAGAGAAGGGGCCAATGAGACGCTGGGCGTCGGTATTGATCCGAGGCGTCGTCCAGGAGACGCCCGCTCCAAGACGCCCGGCTTGCCCGGCGCGAGAGAGCGGCCCCGCAGTTCGAGATAAAAGGACGAAAGCCTCTCCTGGAGACGAGCCACGGGTCTTTCCGCCTTCCGTGTGTCCTGTATGTCCACATGAAACCCCGTATATGATCCGATACGGCTTGCGATCTCCTGTCTACCATTGGCGGCCACGGCACACGTTACGCAGGACACCACGCCGGCGACGAGTCCTTTGTTGATGATAATCCTGCCGTGGCCACCGCGTCGGCTGACCGAAATCTGTGTCGCCTTAATCTTTTTTTTTTGTCTCTAACAACAACAATTCTTTTTTTTTTTAATTTTTTTAAATTTAATTTTTTTTTTATCTAAAAACTGGCGTGATAAATTTTGACAAATGCTTCGAAAAAAATTTACATTTTTAAGCGGTAACAAGTACATGATATATATTATTTTAGTCTTTATAAAGTATCATTTGCAATTTTTAAAGTCTCGCGAGCATTCTCGTCAAAGTGAGCTGGGCAACTTGGCACGGAAAGCTCGGCTATTTCTTTAGATGAAACTCCATCTAAGTCGCGCGTTTAAATTTAATTATATATTCCGTTATCAATCACATTTGGTTGGCAAGGCAACCTAGCGTCCCTTGCCGTATCACGACGGTCTCTTCAATAACCCGCTCTCGTTCGCGTATGACGAATACACCCGGCGAACAAATACTGCACCGAATTGGCGGCAACACTTCTATCCCGCTCGAGAAAACACCGCCGACACCTCTCCCGGCCAAATGAAACGAAAACATGTAACGCGAATGACAAAGTGGAACATAAAATCATCGCTCATCCGCGTGTCAGGTCGTTTCTCGTAATCAGTCAACTTCGCACTTCGTTAATATCGTTGTCGTTAAAGCAGCGCGCTTCGCTTCAATTTTTTTTTTTCTCCGTATTAGTTTTGATTTTGCCTCTAATTTTTTATTACAATATAATTTTTAATCGATTAATAATCTGCGCGATTAATAATCTGCGCGATTAATAATCGCGCGATCTCTTCGTGAAAAAACATTTCGTTATTTTTTTGTCCGGATAAAAGTCTCGTTGAAAGGATTCTCGTTTTTTTTCGCGCTTTTTTATCTCTCCTGTCGAGCTGACAGGACGCCGAAATATTCGACAGGCTGGTTACACGAGGCAGGGCGACATTATTCCGTAATCCGCACGGCGATCTTGGCCGTTGTGAAAGAATATCCGAAGGAATTTCCAATGAACGTGCGACGCCTGAGCTTTCACTGTGCGGGTGGCGCGCGTCGGGACGCCGTTCCTTTTATTTTCCTTCAATTTCCTTCCTTTCAGGTTTCCCATCAGCCTTTCCATTAATATTAAAACAGGAGCGTAGCCTCGCGAGGGCTGTTTCAAAGAGGGTGGCGATGGTGTTTCAGGCCGCGCACGGCTCTGTCGAGGTACTAACTGGCAAAGACGGGAGTGGGGAGTGAAGGACCACGATGAGGGCGGGCTAAGGGGCGTTTGGCTCGTTTTTCATCTTGATCTTCTAGAGTTACCAATTTGAACCAGCTAGACCCATCATCTCGCTCCGCTGCCCGACTCTCTTTATCGTAACTCGCGTAACCCACGGTAGCTGTGCTTAATTTTAAAGGCAAGTGTCTAAGAATAATCCGTTGAAAATATGTTAAAAAAAAAGTACGAGAGAGAAAGAGAGAAAGTAGCGTTTTGTTTTAATGAAGAAATTAAATATATTTTCGGAAATGCATGCAATGTAATTGCGGTTATTGTGTTCGTCTTAGAGTTGGGCGAAGAAGCTCGGCAAAGACGTTTCGTGGGAAAGCCACCGGTTCTTAGCTCGTGATTATTTATCGTGACCTGACCCTTTCTTACGCAACCCTCGCCGCGGGCAACCCCTCAGGACGACCAACGGTCAGCGAACCCCCGTTTCGGCATTATGGGAACCGGTTTTTCGAATGCGCGCGCACGGCCGCAATTTTTCCGGAGAATTTTTATCGCGAACCCGTTTGACCAGTCGGCTGAACGTGTGTCCAGGTGGTCACTTCCTGGCCACCCCAGTCTGGGTCATTCTTAACTCCCCTTCTGCCGCCCCGCCGTGTTGCCCGCTACTTCTCAATTCCGCGGCACGATTTGCAAGGAAGCGCGCAAATGCGCCTCACGAGTTCACCGTCACGTCCTTTTCGATTGCTGCGCGATCGATTTTCGTAAGGGGAGCATTTTTGGCGGCTTTTAAAAATAATGATTTAATTCGGCCGATTGTATATTTGATCTCGCATACGGGAAAATGGATTGAAAAACGCGATTTCCACTTGACCGGGGAAAAACGCAATGACTGCCGGGCGAATATATTTCATCCCATCAATGACATGAAAGCTTTTTCGACCTCTGATTTTTCGAGCCACATCCTGCTTCACCTGTAATTAATCGGGCTTATCGTATTACTAAATCGAAACTTATATGGATAAATATTCAGCCGGATCCACTGTGCATAATACGAGCGGTTGATTTTATGGGTAATATATATGAGAGCGGGAAGTTCGGTAATTAATGGCTTTTATTCGAGAGCGGCGAACGAATGAAATAAACTCGATCGCAAGTAATTCGAACGTCGTGCCGGTCTATATAAAGCCTTATAAAATTTCTCCGCGCTCGATAATTTCGACAATAGAAGTTAAAATTAAATCCTTCCCGGCCGTTGCTTACTTTGCTCCTCTTATTTTTATGTTACTTTTATTTTTACACCACAGCCGTTCGTCGTCGAACGGGTCGGCGTCGATTAACCGGAAAAGTGAGACTTGCGAATGCGCGTTTTAATCGCGACTCGTGGCGGAATTTTCAGCCGGGGCGGATTAATGTTCCGCGTTACCATTAATCTTGATACTCGGCCGCGATGCCCGCCGCTTTTTGTCCTCGTGCGCCGAAACTAATGCGCGCGATTTCACGTCTGACAAGACGTTGAGAAGGTTAGCTCGCCTCTTCAGTGTTTTACATTTGCATTCGATGGCAGGCCGCGCGGGGCGGCGGTGGTGGAAGGCGGCGGCGAGAGGCGGTAGAGAAAGGCAAGGTGGTTGGGGGGTGATGTTTTGTAAGATCTGCTCGAGAGACCATTCGTCTTAGTATCTGCCTCGGGGGGCGGTGAAATATAAGCTAGATCTACGAGAAAGATAAATGAATCCATCCTCCCACCTTCCGTCGCCTCCCCCCGGCTGCCGCCCGTTTCTACCCTTACCTTCCTTCCACCCTGCCGACGCTACCCTCTCGCAAGACGGGAGAAAACCACCCGGGACAGGAGTATCGTCCTCGCGGCTTCCTCTTTCTCGCTCGTGGTGCGCGTAAAAAGGGGGGCACGCCTCGATTACGCCGATTATAACGACTTATCTGTCGTGGCGCGTGTGCCATTTGCGGGATGGCGTTGCGAGCGGCGCAATTAATCATATCAAATTACGGCGACCGTACGAGAAACGTGTAATAAATACAGCGTGGAGATAAATCGGGAGAAGGAAGGGAAGAAGGTGGGTGACGAACGTTCCAAAAGTAGGCCGACAGGTGGAAAAGACGAGATGATGCGCAAGGTGGGTAAAAAAACGACACGACCGCCGGGGAACAGAGATTCGATAGTGCGATCGCGGACAGCGGCGACAAAGAAAGTAAAGAAAAAAAAAAAAGAAAAAATAAAAAAGAACAAACAACCGGCGATGAAGAAGAACCCGAACGGCTTCACGTCGGGTGGCGTCTGCGAAGTCGGCGCTCGCCCTCTTTCTTCCCCGCCAGATAAGCATCGCTTTGCATACGATCGCCATTTTGCGGGGAGCATAATTTAAATTTCGTTCTATTGTTTTGTCGCTCTTCTTACCCCCCTCTTGGCCCACCCATCCTTGGAGCGGAGTTTCGAGTCGCCGGCTTCGGGGGCCACCCTCGCCCCCACCTTCGTCACGCAACCCTTCGTGCACCATCGCGCCGTGCCTTCGTGCAACCCCCTTCGTGCCGCTGCTACCGCTACCGTCACCGGCATGGTATAGCTGCCGTGCCCCAGCGGCGGTGGCGGTGGCGGCCATTTGCATGAAATTAGAATCAGAATTTTCTTGCCGGAAAATTGGCCCTTCGCCGCCCCAGCTCCATCTCGGCCGTGACTACGAAAATTTTAATTAATTCGTCGCCGAGCGCGTTATCGCGACATTTAAGATTTAGGCTCTCCCCGCTACATTCGAGAGGCGATTTGGCCGAGGTCGATCTAAATAAATGTCTCGATCCTTTTTGCGCTAAATACATTTGCTATTGTTTCAGGAATTATATTCCACTCGCTTCTCTCCGAGACAATTAAATTAACTGAATTAAATTACGTGTTCATGTATACCGAGTTTACATATACAGTCCTATTCTCTAGCTCGTTCAACTTTATTTGTTTTATATGAACTGACAGATATTGTCTTACAAAAAAATGCGTGTTTAATATATTTTCTACGTCGCCACCGTTGCAACCAATATTAAAATCTCTTTTGTTCGACCCTTCAAATTTAATTAAATAAAAATTTCGCGCGGCGCCAAGTTCCGTTCGCGATTTTTCGCAAACGAATAACATTTTACATAAATATGACATATTAATTTTACACGGTGTGCCGTGTAATTATGACGCACCGGCGATACCCACGGTGCCGGTTGTAAGTATCTCGGCGTCGTATTAAAGCTCGCAAGCTCGTTATCTACCGCGAAAGGCACGATAGACCCGCGGCTCTGGCGAAAGGCAATGTGCGTCTCCGTCGTGGAAGAGGACCCGCGGAGCGTTTCATAGCGTTTAGCCTTTATGGCGTGCGGTTCTCTGCAGCCATCTCTCGCGCTAGGTAGCTCGTCGCCGAGACCTCCTTCTACCCACCCTCTCGTCCCTCCGCCGGTCCCTCAGCCGCGAGCTCTCTCTCGCAAGCTCTCGACACCGCACTATGGCGTTTACGCCGCGGGAACAATGGACCGAAATAAATAGCCCGTCTTTCGTCTTTTGTTTCTTGGGGGTCCATTGTTGCCGCCCGTAGATAAGAAAACAAGAGACTCTGTCGCCGTGTTTACGAGCTCCGGCCCCGGGGCTCTCCTGGATGCTGCGGCCCCCTTTTTGCCTCTACGGCTTGGCGCACACCGCCGTCGCCGTCGCCGCCACCTTCCACCTACATGCGCCGCTTCTTCCTTCGTGGCCGCCTCATCTCGCCTCATCTCGCCTCTCTTCCTCCCCTTTCGTCTTTCGTAATCCTTCTTCTCGCGACGTTCTTCGAGATTCGGCTGACACTACACCGCCGTCACGGCCCCATTTCACCTGTCTGCCACCGTAAAACTTCCAGCTCGCGGATTTGGGCTATCGGAAGATTGCACGAGAACGTCCCGACGTTCGTTACAATTGAGTTGGTCCAGCGCGATGTATGTTTCACTTTAAAGCGGCGTAGACGTCGGTTCGTCGACTTTAGATCTGTGTTAACTGTGCGAGACTAATTAATTTTTTTTTTTTTTTTTTTTTAATTAGATCAAAATTATTCAGGGAAAATTATTTCTGAAGATAAGATTGTGAATTACGGCGATTTCTCTACCTTTATTATTCTCTTTCTTTATTTACCAAAATGAAATGGATGTTTCTGTTCAAATATGGTTTAAATGAACACACGAAAGATCACGGATAAAACGTGCCGATGGCGGAGGTACGGCAGACCAAAAATCTGAATTAGCTGCAGTTACCGTGTGAGCGAATTTAATCAAATAAAACTTTCCTGAATTACAGCTATCATAATTTTGTTCCGCATAAAACAGAAATTCCTGTATTAAATGATTTTCTCAACTGCTAGTTAATAACCTGACGTTTTACGCGCGATCACTGACAATTCCGATTTAACGGCGAAAGATTCCGCGGAGCAAATTTCAAATTTATAATATACATATATTACATGTACTCGCGTATACATATACATATGTACACGGCTTTTTCATCTTCCGTCAACTGCGTTACATTCGAAATGACATACTCAACGTTTCTCGCGCTCTCGATCGCGATGCTCGCAATGAACGCAATCGCGCGTTCGCCGGGCATAAGAATAGGGTGGAGGGGGGAGAGGGATCCTTTATTTCGGTCTAACAATAGAAAAGAATCAGTGTCGTAGAATAGCCGAGCAGTTGCATTGCGAGCGGGGCATTCACGATCACTCAGACCGATGCGCGCGCGTGTGTGTGAACCCCTGGACACACTGGACATCGGACAGCCGTGGTCCCGTTGGCCGGGGTAGCCTAATTTCGAAAACGGTAAACTGGTTTGTCCAGTTTCCACCTTTATTCGTTCCTTCGGCCTTCCTTCCTTCCTTCCGCGCTGTAGGGTCACCGCGCGGGACCGACTGGACCCAAAGAGAATCGGACGCGGGGAAACGAGGGGCTACCGTAGCGGCGGTCACTTTTTCGACTTGGGGTCCAGTCGGTCAGTTCCCATTGGACACACGACACCGATCACAGCTATTCACGATTTTTCGCAACAAAATCGGTCGCGTCGAGAAAAGTGCCACGACTCTTTTGGATTTCTCGCGAGTTAAGGAGGCCGTCTCTCGTGACAGTGACATGTGCTCTCGTGAAATTCACAGGTTACCGAGAATATTATCGCAAAATGGCAAAAAACTGGTGCTTGTAATATATATATATATATATATATATATATATATATATATATATATATATATATATATATATATAGAGAGAGAGAGAGAGAGAGAGAGATATTTAATTTAACATCTCGTTGGTTTTAATCGAAAAGAATTTGTATTGACGAAATTCGAGAATATTTAATTAAATTAGCCGCGTGAGATAATCTGAAAAAAAAAATGCTATTATTGAGAAAGACATATCGAAGCCGTACTTTAAGCGAATCTCGTTCGAACTGTTGCACGTTCCTCGAGACGGCAGGAAGCCGCGAATAGGGCCGAAGTTCGGCAGAAACTCGCGACAGAGACAAAAAGGGTTCTTGGAGTTTCTTCCTGACTCCTCGATCTCCATCCGTGCACCCTCGCGCGATTCTCTCACTTTCCCCGGGGCGCCGCCGTTCCGAGAAGCTTGGTGTAATTCAAATTCGGTTAATTCCGGTGATTTTTCAAAGTTTCATTAGACGCCACCGGGCGGTAAGAGGTGGCAGGGAGGACGACCGGGAGAGACGTAGCCCCCGCGGGTGAAGTATGGCCCCATACTTTACTCTGCGGTCGGCGAAGGCGTCTTAGGCAACTAAGGAATCCTGGAATAACAGGACTTGCGAGCACAGGGCGATGGTGGGCGGATGAGGGAGGATGAGAACGGGAAGGGAGGAATATAAGGGAGATGGGTTACACCGGGGCAAAGGATTGCCGCGCGCGGTTAGGCGGGGGCGCGGCGAGACGGCACGGCCGGAAGGAGATCTGAAATTGAAGCTACCTCGATTTAGATTAGATGAATTTATATCGCTCGCCGGGAAAATCGCTCGCGGCACCCCCTCCGCGCCATCCGAGGTCGCTTTCTTTGGATAAAGTAGAAACCCTTCGATTTAGCCGTCGAAATCTATGGATTTTCTTCGTTTATTAATCTCGCTTCTTGAACGCGCGCCCGAAGATAATCTGTTTCCGGAGTCTGCGATCTTTCACTTCTCTCTAATTCCAAGCTCTCTAAGAAATGGTCACTTTAGGAAGAATTTTTTTTTTTCTATCAATGCAATTTTTTGAAACTGTTCTGAAAAAAATAAAGATAACTACAGTTTGAATTTTTTTTATGCCGAGTAGGAAAGAAGGCAATTTTTAAATAATGCTCGTAAAATGAGGAGAACAAGCGTCCAACAATCTGTTGTAATTACGGCCGCTGTAAATATCTTTTAAATTACAGTCCGATTACTTGCGAGACTTTCCGGTTGCTCACCGGTCATCACCGTAATGAGGCCACGCAGCGGCAGTGTACCGGGTGGCAGGATTTTTTTTTTCTTCTGGAACGTATGTGGGCGAAAGACGGCGGGCGCATATGCGTGCACATGACGCGACATCTGGTCCCCTCCGATGAATCGTGATTTTTTCACCTAGTTCTCGGATTTTTCAACACGACTCCCTCTTTAGTGTCCTTCCGGTCACCTTGTTCGGAAGGTTACCCCGTCGAACCGGCGACGATTGTCTTGCCCGGCGCGGATGATGGTCCCGTCTTCGTCGTCGCTCTGTCGTAATTGCCACGTGTCGTCGCTCCCATCGTAAATAAGTCACGATAGAAACGGCTCGACAATTTTCTACTGACGGTGCAACGGAAGGTGGTAACTTTGTGGCATTCATCGCGACGACGGGGAGCGACCCCTTCGCGTGCCAGCCACGGTCATTCCACCATCTTCCTACGCTACGAGGGCCGCGAAAGTACTGAAATTACACTAAATTGCTCCGGGAGGCGGTTCCACCCCCGCGTGGCGTCGGCGCGAACCACGCAAAAGAAGCATCCGTGCAATTGTCGTGCGCGAATAACACGTCTCGCCGTTATCGTACCTTGCAATTGGCACGTTGCGGTCGTTCGCTCTCGTCTTGTTCGCTCGCGTTCTGAAAAACGAATTTGGCGAATGCAATATGAACGAGAAGAATAGGATGCAATTACGGGACATATAGGGTGAGATACGACGGGAGTCATTACGCGACCCTGAAGAAACCGGCGCGGCTGGCGCGAAAATTCGCTGACGCCAGCTGCTTCCCCGTCGAAAGAATTTCCTCGAGGATTCAGAGGGTGGCATTTTCTCTCGCCCTTTCCCCGGCACCGCGCCTTCGCATCCGTCCGACGATTCCGTACAGTCGAGAGGAGTCCTTGGCGAGGGATGGTTTTAATGATTTTTGGGGGTTGCCAGGAATGGCACCCTTTCTACGGACGAAGGCGGGCGCGGTGAACGGGGAATTTTTAAGCCCTTACTTTCGGTAGGAACCCTCTTCTCCGGTACTCTCATCGTGGCCCTTTCTCCGCAGCTTTTACCCCGGCGAGAAAACCTGGGGGTGGTTTGTTTCGGCAGTACAGCGTAGGGCGGACGGGTGGGCGAACGGCAGGAGGTCGGGGGAGACGGAAGAGAAAGACTTGTAGTCCGGGGGTGGTTTAGTCGGTCCTGCGCGAAAGATGGCTGGCAAAATGGAGGGATCTCTTTCTATTATGCCCCGTCCCTTGGCACCAGCCTCTCTATACGCTCCGAAGAACTCCCTTATCGATCTCCGAAAAACGGGACACACGGGTATAGAAAAGAGAAAGAGTCTCTATCGAGGTCTTTGATTGTCAACAATCAACGATAATGTATCCTTCTTCCCTTCACCAATTATCAATCATTTTATCTTAGATAGTATTGTACTTGCGGTAACTTGAAACAATATTTTAAAGGAAACTTTTAATTTGAGATGCTCATTTTTAATTTCATTGATGAACAAAGTATAAAATTATTTTTTACAATTTTCGAAACCTGCTAATTAAATATTAAAACAGTGAGGCTTCGTGAAAGAATATTTATATCAGTCGGAATAATAATTAACGGAATACGTTTACGTTGCTTTCAACGTGCGAGTGGTTTAAAAATCTAGTTGGGAGCCAACGTGTGTTTTACGAAACTTCTTCTAAAGCAATTACGATCGCAGCGTATGAGACGATAAATTTTTGTCGGAACCGCGATATCTCATTTTTCGCGGTCGCGGCTCGTCGTAAAATCGCTCGCGCGTGCGAGTTCGGGAGATTAAAAAAAAAAATTAAAAAAAAGTTAAAAAAAAGAGGAACCGGAAACTCTGAGAAAGTCTCGGGCCATGCGTTGATGATGAAGCGCGGAAAACGGCTGCGGAAAAGCGCCGTACGATTTTCCTCTTCGTAACCTCTTCTCTCCCTTGCCCCGCTCTTCCTCCATCTCGTCCTCTTCCTGGTCGGGAAAGCGGCGGGGGGGAGAGGCGTGCGGAAAGTCGCCTTCATTAGTAAACTTTCGTTTAAAATTTCTGCCGTTCCGCGAGTAAAGGGTGGCGGAGGGGGAGAGGGACGGGGAAACGACGCCGAGTAAAAACAAACGCGCCCCTCCACCCAAACTCGATTTTAACTTTCGAGATATAATTAATTTTTCGAGACCGTGGCGCGGCCCCGCGCGTGTATCATCGTCGAGAAAAAGAGGATGCGGAACGAAAGGAGCGAACGAGTCGTAATTATCTCGAGACGGTTTTACCCAACGGACGAAATGAATAGTCCGCCGGGCTTTAGCGCTCTTTAACATCGTCGCTTTGTCGCTCGCCACCAATTTTATAATACCGAAAACTATGCGCGCAATATTTTGAATACTCTCTATTAATCCCGTTACAGTAATAAATTTAGTAATCCTGGAGGTCATTTAAATTGCTTGTAATTTATTTCGCAAATTCAACACAGAATGCACCAATTAAATTTTAAAGGCTGAAAAGATGTAATTACTGCAACAATAATTTAAGAGGAACCTGTCAAGTAGAATATCCACGTGTGCCGCTTCTTACAAAGTTTAAAATACTCGTGTGGATGCTTCGTAGGCGTATAGCACATCGTGGTAAAAAAAAAAAGCTTCCAAGTGGAATACAGAAGTGCATTAAAAAAAGAAAATTGATTAAATTAAATTAAAAAATCGCTTTGCGTGACGCGCCATGAATTTTGTAACTTCCGTCGCTTCGGTGGCCGTAGTACTCTCATTCTCGAAGCGACCAGGGTGTGCGCCATGAAATAAATAGTAACGGAATCCTGTGCGAACTCACCACAACTACCATCTCGCGCCATACGACGTGAGAACCCATAAACCAGGAATAACAAGCCGAGAGACGAGAAACCACCAGAGCTTCTCGCATATACACGTCGAAAAAGTGGCGGCACGGTCGAAGTGTTTGCATAACGTATACGGCGCAAAAATATTATCCGGAACGTAATACGAGAAAATTACTCCCCGCGCGTTCGAGCAAGAGGAGTGATGACGATTATTAAGTAGGAAAGATAAAAAAAAAAAATGAAGGAGGAAATGCGGAAAACTCCGCACCTTGCAGCGCGAAGACGAGACGTTTCTGCTAAATTGTATTTATCATTCTCAAATTATTCTCGTAATTATGCCTCTTAAAAGGTCCCCGTGTAAAGTTTGCCCAAATATTTGCGAGCGTAAATTTATTTACGAAGTAAAATGAGCCTGGATAATCGCGATGTTACGTGCTGCAATGAATAAAAGTGGATTCTGCAAAAGGATAAACGACGATCTGGAATAATATTAACGAGATTCGCTGAGAAGAATTCTATTTCCTGTGCGAGCTCTTGAAGAAGTATCTTGTTCGGTCGTGGGGAATATTCGGGCGATAATAATTTATCGGTATTTTTGCGTCCGCGAGAGACCGACCATTCTTACGGGGTGACATTCTCGCGCTTACGGTATTAAATCGAATTATTATCGGCGATCCTTGGGGTTAATTTGATAACCGTTCGTTCGGAGAAAGCGAAGAATGATCTTTCCGTCTCTTCTCCGCCGCCTCTTGTTTTCCCTTTCTCTCATCCCGCGGCTCGGCTCGCTCCATAGCCGGTTAGCAGCCATCGCGAAGTGCCCGCTGAATTATTCACAGGGATGAAATATTGTTAAAGTGAGGTTTATATGCAACTTTAATGCGAAAACGGTCGGCCAGAATGGAAAGGATATTCTTCGGATATCGCCTCATCGATTTCGCGGCTCGTTAAGCCTTGCCCGTCCCGAGTCTCAAGATGAGTTTTGCATTTTAATACAAACCTAAGAAACGTGCTACATTTCTAATTAACATGTCAGCTGTGGTAATCACACCATTATACCGTAAACGCGTGATTTGTTTTTTTTTTTAATAACGTTTTTTTGGAATTTCGATTCTTCAGTTCAACTGCGAGTTTTTTTTTTTTTTTTATTGAGTTGCAGAATAGTTCGCGAAGAACAAGCGCTTGATCGTAAGTGACCGATTATCGTGGCGTAAAAGATGCGATAGTATGGAATAAGAAACCGATAATCAGGTGGGGGAGGGTGGGAACATAGATGAAATGACGATGACGACAAAAACGGTAGCGCAGTGGACGGCAAGGCACAGGCGAGATCTCACATGAGCCGGAGGGGAAAGAGAGCCGAGGATGCACGCATAGCGAGGTTTCTGCGGGCCTCCGCATTAAAACGAGAGGCGAATTCGAGTCTGGCAAAGTTTTAAATGATTTTCGCCGAAGTTGCCTCGCGAGTTGGTTTATTAGGAAAAGTCAATTTGCCCAGAGAGCTGAGCGAACGAGCGAGATCGACGTGAAGCGAGAAAGGTAAAAGGAGGAGCGAGCGAAAGAGAGAGAAAGAGACAGAGAGAAAGAGAGAGAGAGAGAAAGGGAGATGAACGGTGCTCTAGCAATGAGGAAAAGGAAAAGAGAGGGAGAGGGAGAGAAAGAGACTCGTCTACTAGTGCAGGTTGGAAAAGTCCTACAAAATTACGACGTTGCATTTCTCCTTTCGCGTAACGCCCACGCCGGGGCGGGTACAGTGCTTGACGTCGACGGTGACCAGGGATGCTGCTTACCCTCGGAGAGACGTTCACGATCGTAGATGCGGTGAAATTTAAGGCACCTCGCGTTCCGCGGAACGCGAGGTGCAAAGTTCAACGAGGAATAAATTGCTAATTAAAACTGTAGTATTATAGTATAAGCTGGGTCTCTGTGCCCAGATAGATATATTTCATTCATATTTTTGACAGATATTTGAGTCTTACGGTAGAATGATAACGAAGTAACTTGATAATACGGAGCCGTTACGTATTAATCGAAGAAGGAAAAGCGAAGAAAAATCGGCCGGTCGCCGAAAGGTATATTTTCACAGAATAGAATAATTTTTCAGCAAATCGTATTTTTTTTTTTTTTTTATTAGTGTAAAAAATAATTCTTTTGCGGTATCTATTAGTTGTTTCTCAAGTAAAACATATTGCTGTTTCGTACCAATATGAACATAATTATGCGATTATTCCGTTCGCCGTGTACGTGTATCTGCGGATGCGGAATCTGTGCTCCGTACGTAAACAAGCACTCTGGAAAAACTCGTTGAAATCGCTTTTCCCTCTGGCATAAAACGCGGGTCTCTTACGTGAAACAAGAGCCGGGAAGTCAGAGTCAATTTGACCCCTGGGCTCCGCTGACCGTTCGCATCCCTGTGCAGTTAACGCGAACACGCCAGTAAAGGGTGACACGGATATACAAGCAAAAAGTGATATTTTGCCAAGCGGATACCGCTCTCTCGGGGAAGATAAACCGGACAAGTTTATAAGCGGGAACCGTGTTAATTAGATATGTTTGAAATATATTGTACGCAATTTGGAATATCGAGATCGTTTGATCGCCGAGTCTCAATTACCAACGAGAAAAGATCGATTCACGGAGTTGTTAGACGCAAGTTGAATCGATTGGCGGACTTTGAAGCTGTCCGCGTTCCTTGCGACGCGACGTAAATGAGGGAAAAGAAGGGTACGACGGATAACTGTCGAGGGTGGCAAGCTGAGAAGCACTTGTTCGCAGAAGCCAGGTTCGCGCGCGCGATGAGATAGAGAAGAAACCGAGAGACAGAGAGAAAGAAAGGAAGAGAGATGCGCGAGGAGAAAAAGAGGAAGTGAGAGATGAAGAAAGAGGGACGATGTGAGACCGGGAGAGAAAGGGTGGAAAAGAGACAGGGCGAGAAGGAGAGAGGTCCAGGAGCGGGTCCACCAGGCTTGCTTCTCCGAGAGGGTGGCTCCTCTGAATCAATAAGAACTGTTTCCCCCGCGGATACCCATCCCCGTCCACCTCACCCTCCCGCGTCCCTCGGCCCCTTTTCCCCGTCGCCCCGTTCGTCGCCTCGTTCGTAGCACCCCTACAGGCCGACCTACCACCTTCAGCGCTGCTCCTCAGTTTTCTCCCCTTTTTCCTTTTATTACCGCGAGGAGGAAGAGTGGGTGGGTCGACCCCGGAGGCGGGAGCGGCCATCTTTATTTCTCTCCTACCCTCTACCTCGACCTCCTCTTTCTCCTCCGGCTTCTCCTTTCGTCTCCTCCATCTACCGAGGTAGGTCCTACGACCTCCATCCGTCTTGCCTCGCCGAGCTCTCCCTTTCTCTCCCTCTGACTCTTTCTTGCCCGCTTCTCTCGCCCACTGACGTGCGAGCTCGACCTTTTGGAAACGAGAGCCGCTTCCAACGGTGTCTTTCCACCTCTTCTTATTCTTACCGCCCTCCCTGCCCTCCGCGCCGGTGGGTACCGTCTATCCGGCGCCCTTCTTCCGCTCTTGCGCGCCTCTGCCTCCTTTTCCTTAGAGATATTTCAGCAGTTTTCTATAGATCGCACTTACCGGAACGAGGTGACTGTCGTCGTAGAAACAATTTTGCCCCGAGATAATCGGCGGACGTTCACTCTCTTTCTCAAATCGTCATTTTTAGCACGCGTTATTCGATTATAAATTTTAAGAGACGAGCCATTCTTGAATAATCGCTACCTTTTATATAACGGGAATTGGTAAACGCAAAGAAGCTGAACTCGTCTATCATTATTAGCGGCCACTGAATGTAACGCCAGCACCGCGGTCAAAGAAAACCGCTATGCAGATTGAGAAAAGTAGAATTACAAAGGTGGTTATGCATCATCGTTACTGACATTTTAAAGAATTAAACATACTTCATGCATCTTCTCGTCATTTCCTGTTCAGGCACGCGATTCCAGCGTTAGCTCTGTCATGCCCTCTGACTAATTTATTAATCTATTTCGATTATGTCCAACGGTATAATTGCTTGTGTCAAAAGTTACTTATCGTTGTTAAATTCTCAGCTGTAAATAGGCGATAATTAACGTCGGAGTTGCGAAAGAGAAGGGCAAAGAAAAAAAAAAAAAAAAAAAAAAAAAAGTCATTTTCTCGACTGAAGTTTCGCGATTTTCTCTCCCTTATCCGACTACCAACAACTCACTATTAGTTCCCTCCGTAATCGCGAAATCCCGTCGAGGGCCAAGATCCCGAGAGATCATCCCGCGGCTCGTAATCGTCAGGACCTTCGGCGACGTACCACAGGTGTCCGGACGGTCAGAGCGGAAGCGCGAGTACGGTGGCGGTGGTAGTGGCGGTTACCAACGAAGGTGGTGGAATCGGTGGAAAGAGGGATCGAAAGAGAGAAGCAAGGGATGCGAGAGAGGACGAAGGACCGTAGAGTGTTGGAGACAGTTGCCGCGGTGTTGCCGGATCAATTTCGGTGGACCGCAGACACAAACTGTTTCAGTGGACTCAATCGAGCGGTTCTATCGTTTGCCCGTTCCTTCTCTTCGTCTTCTCTCGCGTCTTCCTCGCACCTGTCGCAGCATCCGCGGTGTCTCCCTTGCGCGCGAAGATCAATTCTCCACCGCCGCCGCCGCCGACGCCGCCGCCGCTGCTGCGTTCGTCTTGCCGTCTCTTCTCTCACGTCTCTCCTCTTTTCGCTTTGTTCTGACCGCAACATTATCTCCCGCCGCGTGTCGCTCCATATCCACAAACAGTTTTGTAATTTATCCATGTTCTATTGTTATTAAAAGCTTTTATAGTATTTCTGGAGATTTGCGAGATCTCCTCTGCGGTTTGTAAATTGCAATTCTCATTTCCCTCTAGCGCTAATGTCTAATGCAATCCTGTTTTAAACCGACATAATCTCTGTAACTTTTCTTTGAAAATCCATCATATTTTGCTCTCGATGTTGTATGTTTTGTTATATCTTTTGCTTCAGGAGAAAATCTGGAAGGCAACTGAGACCAAGTGAATGCTGGATAATCAACTTATTTCAAGAACAAACAGAGTGCTTTGCCACGACGCATATAGGGGTGTTTTGGACCACCGAGGGGCAGTGCGGATGTGACGGTACGTGGTAGCACACGCACGCGCGCGTCTTTAATTAAGCGGTATTCGCCTTCTAATTTACAAGCCCTGACTTTTTCCCGCGATAGATTTCACCTTGCTCGTAGCCATTAAGATTTTCATCTTGAGCCTGACAGCCATCCCGCTATGCCGTCGTAAATATTGATTTCGCAATTAGCCAGAAAATTATTCCGCCTCTGTAACGCGTATCGTTGGCGTCCAAAAATATAAAATTTATAAATAAAATTAAATAAATCTATAAATAAAATAAAATGTCCAGGTTAATATTGAATTTTATGAAATGTCGTAAATTTAGCGATGGATTTATACATATCATTTATTACCTTCTACCTTCCGGACGGCTTTTCAAAACTGCCTGCAAAAGCGATGGCGAGGAGGCGAAGTCAATCAATCGGATCGATTTAATATGCGTCCAACTGCCGTCGAGTGGAAGATGACGACAATAATTGGATTATCGGTGCCATCTTAAATCGCGGGCGTCGAGGGTTGATTCGATGTTCGAAGGGTTGATTTTGTGCGTAAGGAGTGAGGCAAGAGCAAGGGTGATTAGCGACGCGAGGGAGAGAGTAAGAAAGCGATAACGCGAAGGAGAGGATGTAGAAGGTTGTATTACGAGAAGAAAAACGGGAGCGTGCATCTGCATGCGTTTTCAGACTCAATTAAATTCAATAAAATTTATTCAAAATTCGAAATTCAGAATGATAGATGAATGGATAAAATAAAGTAACTGGCGGATTGCGCGAAGGGTTAAGAGGAAGGGAAGTGGAGGAGAGTCGCGAGTTCGACCAAGAAGGTAGAGGGTGGCCGAAAGGTGAAGGGGGTTACCTCCTCTAGGTTTGCTCGCCCGCGAAGGGGCGGTTGAACGTAATTAAAGAAGGAGGCGGAACACCGTCTTGCAACCCCCCTCGTTCCTCTGCCGGTGCACTTATTCCAGATACGGAAAATATAGGGTGGGCGAGTTTCATGGCGATGTAAGCGGGAGTTGTACCTACGAAAGCGGGATAACGGAGGCTGCGGGAGGACGAGCGAGCTGAAGGCTGAGGCGGGCGGGGCAGCGAAAGACTTCGTTGTTTCCAGAACATTTTACTCCGTTTCCTCCGGCTGGCGCCTGCTGTCGGCCTCTCAAAGGACGAATTCGAGTTCGCCGTCTTCCTCCTCGCTCTCTATCCCGTTGTCCTCCGGTCCCTCGTCCTCCCCCCTTCTCCCACATCCCTTTCTCGCTCTCCGTACCTTTCTCTCAAAGCACTCAGTAATTCCCAGCAGCTCTCCTTCTAGAATCTTACTCTTGAAAATTTTCCTCTCGTAAAGATTTTCATAAGTTTCCCTGCTCGTGCGCCGTAACCTTCGGCGAAGGGTCAGAGAATAATAATGAAGGAACAGGTTATTAAAATTATTTTATAATTTTTATCTATTTACCTCGGAATATTGATGTCTTTAAATATGAATAAATTGCCAGCAGAAATTTATTACGATACTTTCCTAGAAGCTGAATTTTCGGTGTTCTTTCTATAATGCGTATAAATACAGAGTGGTTGATAACGATAGCTACGCTACGTGCACGTGCACCGGGGACGTTTTCTCGTTTAAAAATTCAGCGGTATGCATATATCATCTAATTTACATTAACATTGTCAATTCTCTCTTTTTCCTGCTCGAGTCGGCAAGCCCGTCTTTAACTTTTAATTACGTCCGCCGTACGGCAGGGTGGCGCGTAGATGCGATTTTAATTAGAAAACTTCATGTATATTAAATTAAAAACATCTTACATTTTAACGAGGCTATCTGGGCATGGGGACTTGCGAGTATTCCGCAATCTGCTAGCAGATTTTAACCTCGCGCGATGCAGTTGGAACGGTCACCGGTGTTCATTAGAGTATACCGAAATGGAACGACCTTCACCGGCTTAGCGCTTACGCTTTGAGTTACGGTCGCGTTACCCAATGATCAACAGATCAGACAAGTCGCGTCCGGCGGAATATCAGGACTATTCGCGATTTATTCTTGCATTAATTCCCATCTCTTCGGCGACAACGCTGGTGCGGCTCGTGCGCACGATACTCTGTGCACACATACGCGCGCGCTATCATTATGTGAAGAAAGTTCGCCCGGTCCGCGAAGAACAAAAGCGTCGGCAGGGGCCGTCCAATTAGCACGTAGCACTGCCTTACCGTCCTCCATCGTCGAACGGCTCTAAGACGTCTTTTCTCTGGCCGAGGATCGATAGATGTGTGCGTGAGCGTGTCTGTCTGTGTACATATCTTTCTGTACGGGTCTCTCGGTGTGTGTGCATAAGCGAAGAACGGCGAAGGGTAGTAAGAGGGTGGCAGCGCGGGGGCGCCGAGAAAGAGAGGATGCGAGCCCGAGGGGTGTCGGCGCGAGAGAAGAAGAACGAGGCGAGATAGAGGCAGCAAGCGCGCGGTCCGCCCCTCGGGGGTTGATATTTAAATCTCCCCTTTTCTAATTTCTCCCCTCTCGGCCCGCGCGGCCCCCTCAGCCCGCCTCTGGTACTCCGTTCCGCTTGCCCACCCTCTACCATCCAGCCACCCCCGAACGTCCCCTGCCCGCGTGCCCCCCTTCGTCTCTGCACCCGCCACCCACTCTCCATTTCCAAGCGGCTCCGCCAGCGCCGGCCGCCATCATGAAAATATTAAGAACTCGGGAAAATGGCCGTCCCCACCCGCGAGCTAAGGAAAAGCTGGGATCTCTCTCGCACCCCTCTCGTGTTACCGTTCCATTCTCTTTCTCTTTTCCTTCGTTCCTCTGTCTTTCTCTCTTTCTTACTCAACCCTTTCTCTCCCGCTCTCTTCTCTCGACACGAGCGTGCACGCGCGTCTACGGACACGTACTACATGGACGCCGACGTCGGTGGCGAGGAGGGAAGGTTGATACCGGTACCAAGGGGTAGTAGGAGTACACCGCACCTTCGCGAAAGGGGTTGCAGCCAGCCAGACTTTCCGGGCAGAAACTCGTTTTCTCACCGGCAACTTCGTTCGCCTTCGTCTCGCCTCCCCCTTTCGACCCCTCTTACCTCAGCAACGGCAGCTTCTTCGTCGGCGGCTCGCCTGTCGTTAGAGTTCTTCGAGTTGAGTCACTGCACGCACGGACAATCTTGTCGGTCGTTCTTGCACCGTCGATCGATAAAAATTGCCCCGAGTCTCGGCGAGGCATGTCGAAGATAACTTTACACAGATGCGGCTGATATTAAATTAATTATTTCTCTCGTTGGTGGTCCCGCATTAACTATCATTTTGCGAAGATAAGAAATTTATTTTACTAATATAACTAACAATAGAATCTAAGAAAACGATTGTAAGAAATTAAGGACGTACCAAATTACTGTTAAATCATTTAGACCAACGAAAACTAAGTATCCCGAGTGAATGTCGTTAATAAGAAATCCGGTCTCTCGAGAACGCTCGGAATAAAAGATGCCCACGAGTATCTGGTGAACGTTATTTTTATTTTATGTTTCGTTGGCTATTTGAATTGCAAAGAGGTGGGTGCAAAGGCGCGAGAAAAGTGACCATCGTCCCAAGAAAAAAGAAGAAAAAAAAAAAAATGTAATGTTGCTCGCTCTTCGTGGGTTCCACGTGCGAGAGGAAACGCACCCGGCTCAGATGAATGGAGTATGAGTTTGTCCCACATTCGGGCTCTCTACACACTCTCTTCCGGCACACGCAAGTATGTGTGCGTGAATGCGTTTACGTGAGTCGTACTATGCGTACGTGGCGTGCGTTTGCTCGTCTACGGATTACCTCAAGCGTCGCGGCGCAACGTGAAAGCACACGTGGATCCCGCCGTTTATACGTACGCGCCGCATCCGAATCGAGATTAATTACGGTAATCGAATTATAACTATCGGCAGGCGGCCGCGGTTTCGAGCCACGAAAAACAACAGCCGCGTTCGCGGCCGCGAAAAACCACCTTTTCCAACGTGGCAGTTAATTATTTTTAAATCGCTTTAACGTGAGCGCGTAATGAGAGAGGATTGATTTGCACACCGCGTCGGTGTAAATGCGCGTAATTAGTTTTTACTCACCGCGCGCGGCCGCGGTGATTTACTTGTCGCTCGATAGCGCTCATTAAAAACGTATACCCTCGTTCTCCATTCATCACTTTTGTCCGCTCGCGGGAGCGGCCCTTTGCGATATTATTTGCCTACGTCGCGCCGCGCAAATTTTTGCTAGACCGTCTCTTACGGCAGTTAGAATCAATTAATATGCAAGCAACATAGAATTACTATTTGATTCAATTTAATTAACTCGATATAGAAATTGAGATTAATTTAATATTTGTTTCAATAAATATGCATCAGTGACGTCGATGCAGAAATGTAATTTCCATTATGATAAACGCAGGTAATACAGTGCGTTCCCCTATTTACATTTATATAGAACTCGTAGAAAGTACCTGGCGCGAAATATCCCCGGTATATCGACGTGGCAAAATTTGCGTTACTGACGACGCCCTGTTGCGAACGGTAATCACGCGTACAATGTCGCCGCGGTTAACCCTTTTCGCGTAACGACGCGATTCTCGGCGCAAAGGGGACGAAAGGGAAGAGATCGCGCCGTCGTGGGATTATCTACCGGGAGGAATCTGAGAAAGAAATAAGTTTGTTATATTTTCGTAAGTATGCAATCTCTTAGAAACCCGCAGTCGATCCCTTTCAGCCGGCGTCGCTGCGTAACGTCCTAGGTAATACGTCTTCGTCAACGGGCGCCATCTTGGCCACCAAAGAGGGTGAGGTGGGTCACGGGGGTGCGGCGGGGTGGTTGGGAGCGATTAAGAAAATGAAGATAGATACTATAGGATAAAGGAGCCTGGAGGAAGGCACCCGTGACGACGGCGACGAACAGGAAAGACGCGGGGAATTGAGCGGGGTGCGGAGGGGTTGGATGGCTGGCTGACTGGCTGGCTGGCTGGGCGATCAGCAAGAAATAGCTTAGAAGAGGGCTTGATCGCGCGGAAGATTTCCGACACGTCGGTTTAATCATGCGGCATCATTCCAGAGCGCACTGCGATCAATTCCGTCCCTTCTTCGGCCGAATTTACCCCGGCGTTGGCGCGCCACCGAAGATTTAGGGCTACTTCGACGCGTCATTCACGGGCGAAACGGTTGATCGCTTCCGAACCGTGTGTTTTAGGGCGCGATGTTACCCCGCGTATTCAAACTTGTAAGAAAGATCGAAATCTCGAGATGACCGAAACGAGTGGACGAAAACTTATTATTTTAATGTATTCGAGCGTTGCATTATAATTGATAATTTTTTTATTATTATAATGTGTATGAAAAAACATATATAATGGTATTTAATTTACATGTTATTAATAATATTAATGTCTATTAATAATTATTTCTTATTTAGACTACGATCCAATCAGCGGAGTCAAAAATATCGGTGGTCGATGTACAAATTGATACAACTAAGTGCGAATTAATGGCGTAATTACGAATCAGGAATGCGCGGGTCGATCGGCACGGCGAGCGACGTGTAAGTTAATCGTATTGTCGTTCCCCCGGTCGCCGTAACGCTTGCAACAAATTATCCTGAAGAACGCTCCCGAGATAAGTTTCTGAAACGGCGGCGAGCTTTCGTGGATGAGCGCCTCGTCCTCGCGGAAGGAGTCGGGAGGTTCGAGTTGCGGGGAAATATGGTTGGCTTGCCATTCATCTTTTTATGGGGCACTTAAGTGGGGTAGCCATGGCAACGCCCGTAGTATCAAGAGCAATCGTAAAATTAAGTAATGAGAAGATAAGAAAATATCATCTTGCCCGGGCTTCGCGCAACCCACTCGCCGCGCAGCCCGCCTTTACGCCGTCCGCTCTCTTTCTCTCCTCCCGCCCACCCCTTTCGCGCCAGCTCTCTTTCCACCCTCTTTGCCTTCTCGTTCTACCGCTTCCACGACAACGGTTGGAACAACCGTGGGTGCCTTCGGGCGGTTACCGGCGGTTACCGGAGATGGTACCGCTGGTAGCCCGGTAAAGTGACTCGAGGTTTCGAAGGGGCGCGATAGGGGGTGGGAAGGGGGCAAAAATGGGCAAAGTTTCGTCCGACCCATCCTGGCCCGGGCGACGGAGTCGCGCACGAGAATTTTCAGATAAACGAGGGCATTCTATTCGAAATTATGCTGCGACATCAACGAAGAAGTCGGTGCCGCCCCTTATATTCCTCGGCAAGCCGGCTCCTCCACTTTCCCGTGAGGTACTTATCATTTTTCATAAAGCCGTTAGGCAATGCACGTGCTGCGTTACAGCGGCTTTTAGACCCGCCGTGAGTTACGCGGTCGCCTCTCAATAATGCGGCAAGGCGATCAAGATACCTTTGCGATAAATATCATGTAAAAGTATATAATGTATTTGATGAAATAAAAATGCGATATTTAAAAATTAAAAAACGCTCGGCGTTTTTCGTTATTGCGCAATTTGCGAACACCGACGCGTGAAAATAACTGAATTTATATTCCTTTTCATGTATGTTAAATCAAGATTATTGTTGTGAAACCGAATTTGTTATTCAATTAGTTAATATAATTGAAAATTGAACAGCCGTACAAGAGACACCACGCGGAATTGCCCTTTCTACGCTCAGTCACATAAAATATTGTACAATTCGTCGATTACAAAAAGAAAATTGCACTATTTTTCCGGCACTCAGCCAGCTTTGATATTTTCAAAATGCTGATCCCTGTGAATAAATCGCGGATAGCGAACGGGTCGCTTGCATTATCGCCATTAACGTTCGACATTAATGTTTTTGTCGGCGGTTTGTGGTCGGGTAGTAAACAAGTGATACACCCTCTTAACCCATCCTCGTGCTCGCGTAGACGGGGTTGCATGCGGCTCGCCCACCTCCGCTCGTATCCGCTCCCTCCCCCCGGTTTCCCTTCGGCCACCCTTCGGTTGAGTACCCCGTATTCGCGCCCCCGCGTCATCCGCTCTCCTCTCGCTACCTCTCTCGCTCTCTCGGCGGCCACCCCCTTCTCTCTCCCCTTCGCACGCGTGCACGATCTCTTTCTCCGTCCGCGCTACCTCATGAAATGCGACTGTACACGTTACACCGCCTCGTGGCGCCGGCCCGCGTCCCTGTACCCTTGTAACGTAATCGTTTCCACTCCAAAAAGAGGCAAAGAGAGAAGCCAGGTAAAGACACGCGTATACTAACATGCACGTACGCTAATAGCCTCTTCAAAAATGTCATCCCCGCCCGGGCGCTACTTCGCCCGGATCGTCTGACACTGACGGTGCGAGCCACATACCAGAATGAATTTTATCCGGCTCTTTTGAGGACGCATTCAAGAGGGCAAGCGGAATTCTGGGCGGAATAATCGTAGCGGGCCATCAATAATACACAAGTCCTCATTGCGATCGAATTAAATAATCATTAAATCAAAGACGACAGATATTTACCAATTAAACTTCAGAGCAACGAATGATTTTATTCGTTGTTTATTTTTAATGCTGATTTTTCTCATATTTCAGTGCGACAAATACGTAACGCGAGATTTAATGAAGGGAGTGTATAATATAAAATATTATAACAAACTGCGGATGCTCGCGAAATTTCTTGACTTCCCGACGTTCGAGATGCATTGTGCTGCAAGGAGATTAGGCGCGCGAAGGTTCGAAGGTTGAAAATCTGAGCACGAAATCCAATAATATGACGGGATGGGAAATTGCCGGGCAGGACGCAGTTTCTCGAAAAGTTTTATGGGCCGAATTTTGAAAGTTCTCGAGGATGGCGGCGCATCACGGGGCCCGGGGGCGTCGGAGCAGGTTGGCAGAAGGCCGGGGGTTGGTCTCGCGGAGTTTAAGAGGGTAGTTCGCGTGGCCGTAAATTTTCTCCCGCAGGATGGTTCCGGTTAGAGAGCGGGCGGAGGGACTTTCGCTGGAAGGGCCGCGGGCAAACGCTCGCTTGCGCCACACACATATCTTACCACCATCTTCTATCAATAATTCCTCGCGAAACTTACCGCGAACTCGCTAGCGCCGCGATAATGCAGCTCGCGCCATCGAAAAATCGCGTCGAAGATAAGTTCGCGATTCGCCGCCGGTTACCGTTGTCGACTTCGTTCCTGCGAAGTAAAAAAGCAAACGACGAGTATCGATTATCGTGGCTACGTGAATTATTTGCAACTATTGTCGTTCACGTTTAGTAGAATTCTGTGAGAGCGTCGATACGGCTTAATCGAAATCCCGCGACTTCGAACGAAGAATTAGTTCATGTGAAAAGGGACGCGGGGTTAATTTGCACGATCGGGCTGCAAATCACCATCCGTATTTACTACCTCGTGCGGACGTCGTACGTCGGACATGGCTGGAGCCACAAAGTCGGTCGTCTCCTGCAACCCCTTTCTGGACGGTGGCAAAACACACAACCACCCTCGCGCTTTTCCCCTCCCTCCACCTTTCTCTATTCTCTTCGTGCATGTACTTACATACATCGCCGAGGACACTCGTCCCGTTGCACCCATCCCCCGTCCGCCCCCGTTTCTGTACCTTCCTTTGCGAGGCAGCCACGACGGCGGACGTAATATGCAGATTCGTGAAATAAATGCTCGAAAGTTTCACTATAACTCTACGCGCAAAATCTCCAGCTCGTCCTGCGACTCCCCACCCTCCAACTGCCACCCTCCCTCGCTCTTTCCTTACCGTCCCTTGTAACCACTTCAGTCTCGCTCGCCTCCCACGAAAAGCGGAGCCCCGTTCCCCTTCTTGCTGTCCTTTCAGGACCATCCAGGAGCATCCGCATTATTTAGTACTTCCGCATAGTCCGTGGAAAATGGCTGAGAAAGTTGCCGGAAAAACCATGCGCCACATCTCAACCGTACCAAGATGGCTTTTGCATCCTCGTGGAAACCCACCTACTTTTTAGTCGTTAATTGCTTTTGCTGCCCGTTGACTCGAAGAATTATGCCCCAATCGCAGCATAAACTGATAAACTTCATTCCAGATTTGAATAAATGTATTAACCGAATGGTTGCTATCCTTTGGGTTTTTTTTTTAATTAATTTTTTGAAAACGAATAATAGAAACAGCAAAAAAAAAAAAAGCACGAAAAGTTAATTAAAACTGCATTCGAGATTTTGATATTGGCAAACTTATTCAGTAATCTGTGTTAATGAAATGCGGAACTGGCGTTAAACATTTTGATTCGTCATGACGTATACGTGATATTCAAGTGACCACAATTGAGAGTCCATTGCCTTACTCAGCAGGGGTTTCAGCTTTCAGACTCGAGCTTTCACGCGGCTTGGGTAAACCGCAACGTGTCGGACGGGGCAAACTTGGCCCATTTTTTCGGCATTCACCCATTCTCGTAAATCAGGGCGGAAAAAAAATCACTGGATTGACTCACTCGACGCTCCCCCGTTCTCTCTCTTTCTCCCTCTCGTTTTCTCGTTTTTCGCCACCGTTTGTTTCGCGACCCTCGCTTTTTTTCCCTTATTTTTTTTCGTGCCGAGAGCCCTCCGATAAACGTGGCCAATAAAAATAACGAGCGGCCACCCGCACGTACCTTCCCTACCCGTCATTTTCTCTCTCGTCCTCTCTCCCTTATTCTGCATTTCTCTCGCGCACTCTTTTGCGTAGTGGGAGTTGCGGTGGGTAGGGGATGTTGCTTTAAACCGCAAGCCGCCAACGAGAGGATACAGAACTCCACCGCCGTGTATCCTTTCGCAACTTACCCGGCCTCCCCACCCTCTCTCGCTATTCGGTGTGTCCCTCAATCCCCGCGCGAGATCGTTTCTGCCGTTGGGTGGAAAAAAAAATTGTCATTCGATTTTATTTCCTCCCTCGCTAAATCTGAAACGCTCGAACGCTCGACGTGCCGATGGCATGCATAACAGGATTTTACGGAACAGATTTTTTTTTTTTTTTTTATCCATTATCCGCTTCTGATTGGATTGTCTGCGGTGCCTTGATGAATGCACGCTTTTTTTCGGACACGCTGCCGGGCGCGTAAATAAAAAAAAAATAAAAAAAAATAGAGCATTTGTTTCGATTAAAAACGAGATAAAAGTTTCCACTTTTAGTACCGCGTTTTTCAATGAATAATGACGAGATTTATTTTAAATAAAACACGATCGCTCGCGCGCGCGGTGCAGCCGAAACGAAAACAATTCTTCATTTCGGGCAAGCGCGGAAATTGACATTTGATTTGATAATCCTTCGATTTCCCGGCAAAGAAACAATCGAACATTAATTAACGTCGCCGACGATGGAAAGTGTCGTTGAACTTGCTGACGAAAGATACCCGCTTCGTTCCCGCTTTCGTAGCGCGCCGACTACACCGCCGCAACAAGTCCCTTGGGTGTGCGCGCGAACTTTTATCTCGCATTCGGCTCCGACTTCCGCGAAGTTTCCGGAGCGGATTTCGAAAAGGCTACTATGCAAAGTCCGCAATACCCACGGAGGCGAACTTTTCGGCCGGGGCTGTGCACACAGGGCCACGTTAAACGCGCACACAGGAGACACATGTGGAGAACGGCGAACAAGGGTGGCAAGGGGGTTAGAAACGCACGTACAGCCGCACACGAGTAGGCGAGGAGGTGTTCACGTACGCGTGCACACGTGCGCCGGATGCAGCGGCGCCGTCTTTATAGCTCCGGAAGGCTGCTGCGCCGAAATTACGTGTGAAACTCTAGTATGTTAATTAATCCGAAAAAGTGCGGCCGTGCCGAAAGAAATAAAATTAATTGTTTACTTTTATGCCAATTAAAAATGCCCCCACGTGTTAATTAAGATAATTAACGATCGATTTTTTTAAATTACCGATAGCGCTTGACTAAGAAAAAGAAAAAAAATATAAATGAAGCGGCATCTAACAATTCGGAGTTATATACAATTGGTACAAATAGACGTTTCGGAACAGATTAAAAGCCAGTCATGTCCCGAAAATACTCTACGCTCCCGCATTTATTTTGCCGTCGCAATTACCTTGATTAGAGACTCTTGTGTCGTTTACGATGAATCGCTGAGAGTCTCGTAGCTCAGAGGAATTAATCCACGTTTGCCCATGCTGGAAGACGCCACTGGCGATGCGCGATACTGTGCGGGGAAGCGCTCACGTTTGTTTCTAGCCCCGTTCCATCTTCCCCCGGTCTCTTCTCGAGCGCGGCTACGGCAGCCGGCTAATCCTCACCTAGATTAAGATAACCCCGAAAAATGTTCAGCTAAGTCGCCAACTTCGCCCGCGAGGCGCGCTTAAAACGTGAGAATCTCAGTCCCGGGCCGGAATGCCGGTGTCTTCGTCGTCCTCTTGGTGAACCATTTGCTCTCCCCGGCAGTATCCCATCTTAGCCGGCCCGTATACGCGCCCGTAGATTAGCCTCTTTTCATCGCGCCGAGCGGATTTACATCGCCCAGCATCCGTCCGGCACCCCGACGCGTGTTTACGCTGAGCGACGCCGGCGTGATCGATATTCCCCGGTTTTGCGACGTCGTTACTTCTTTAGGATACGTGCGCAACAGCTCGTGAAACGGCGTCGCGCTTCCGCGACATTGCGCGGAAGATATTTGGCTGTCTTGTTAATTATAGCACGAGACGACACGCGGCCGATCGAAGCTTCGCGACACGTGGCACGTCGTCGCTCACAAAGACACCCACGGGATCCCGCCCGCGGTAATAAAATTACCGTTTACTGCCGTTTCTTTATTTCTACGTTTATTCAATTAAATATAAATGTACATTTTTTAACGCGGTAAATCGCTTCCTAAATTAATTAATTTGAGATGATTGTTGCGCGGTGAATTTAATCAATTTCGCGAACCACTCTATCCCGACTGTAGCTGCACAATTCCTCCTACGTTGTAATTAATCGAGGTACACGGATGTCTAGTTTGTTCGAGCAAACACTCGGACTGCAATTGGCAGAAAAAAAAAAAATTCCCCGGGGCGTCATTAATCTCGTTAGTCGAACTGCGATATTTAGTGCCGATAAAAAACAAAAAAAAAACGCGCGGAGTGATAGTACGAGAGGAACGAAGTTTATATAATGTTGGTATAAACTGTCTGTCGCCACGTGCAGCGCCGGTGCCGTCACGGTGGCATATCATTGGGCTGGATGCAATGAAATTACTCGTCGTATCTCCGCAACGCGCGTCTTGGCAGCGCTCGGCTAGATTGGCACATCGCAGGAGGATGCTGGGTGGGTTTGGTGTAGTTTACCGCGGACAAGTTGATTTCGAATGCGTATTATTAAGCTTCCACATGTGTCACGTATTGTATCCATGAACCTGAATTTTTTCTTCCTTTTTTATTTTTTTTTTTTTCTTTTATTAACAACACGGTGCTCGCACCGAGATCTACCTGCCCTTGCGTTTTTTGTACAATAAAGAAATGCCAACGATGCACGCGATGATTAATTGAAACTTGTTCGCCCGAAGATAAAAAGATATCCGATTTGTTTTGAATAATATCGGGCTTTCGCAGTGGGTAGAATTGCAATTTGGTATTAGTATTAATAATATTTACCTCAATTAACCAATTATATCGTAAGTAAAATTATACCATTGTTTCGGAAATATTCCATCGTAAGTATTAATGATGTTTAGCGTAATTAACCCACTACACTGGGTGGTAAATTATGGTATGTTAATTACTGCAAACGTCATTAATGTTTGAAATAATATACAATTTGTGACGGACTTTTTTTTGTGCTGTTTGTTTTAGTTAGAAATACCGTTTCTTGCGTTTTTTCTTGTCATTTACGAGATTGTTACAATCTGGATGGTTCTGCAATCGCAAAGTTGCGTATCGATATTTTAAGAGACGGTGGACTATCGCCGGCTGTCAAGTAGCCCGTGACGCTGCATTTAGTTGATAAATTCATCGACAATGGCACCGTTCATCTATTGGGGTGCGTTGCCATCGATCGAGCCACCGTGCTTGACAACCATAATGCTTTCGCTCTCGTAAGTTTAATTATATCCGTCGTTTGGACAACATTGCCTCGCTCGATTAAGCGTGTCGTAAGAATCGTAAACGCAAATGCGTCGCTATCGCAAGCCTTCACTAAACCCGGCGATAAAAAAAAAATAATAAAAAAGAAAAACGAAACAAAACAAAAGCAGGTTATTTAAAATCGACGTGAACAAATATCCTTTTAATGTTTAAACAATTCGGTATTACAGAGCGCCTGGCATTAATCATTTTTACGCGGAGAGTATTTATGAAGCATTTTGGGGAAAAATATATTACACGTGAAACAATAGCAATTAAAATTTACAAATTAATATACATAATAATAAAGGAAAATGTTTTTCTATTGAATTTTTAAAGCAGTGACTCACCGACTCAATTAAAACGGTAGTGAGATTTAAGGTGGATACTGCGCGAATAAGGGTTGACGGTGGCAAAAAGAAGGTCCGAAGGCACCGTCGACGGGCCGGCCGTTTCTCGAGGAGGGCCAAGCTTTCCTGGACATATGTCGCGGTAAAAAATGGCTCCCGGAAAAGGGACACCCGGGACTACCGCAAGGGCCGGACGAGTAATAAAGTAATTTTATGAAGTGGTCGCCGACGTCCGTTCCCGTCGTGGGGGTTGAAACGAGTGAAAAATTGCCCGGCACTCCGTCCCGGAGCTGGTACACGGGAGTATCGTAACTAAATCGCCCTTTAAGTGAAAGCATACTGTCTTCGTCGCGATCCCGGCCCTAAAAAATGGGGAGAAAAAAGAGAAGAAAACTAGAACCGGAAAGGGCAGCTCGCCCGGCCTCATCGCGCGCAGCCGTTCGCGCAAAAAGAGCAGCGCGATTCCCTTCTTTATGTGAATTCCTGCCCGACGGCGGAGGGGACGAGTGCTATGAATTTTTAATTAATCTCCGGAGATGAATGGCACGGCGAAGTTACGGGCGGCGAGACACCGTACGCCTCCATCGTGACACTCGTTTGTCTCGATGATTGTCGATGTTTATTGCGCCATTAACGTCGGATGCGTGCGGCGCGTAAAAAAGCGATTGAAGGGATTGCAATGAATGAAAGGTCAGTTCACAAAGGGACGAGCCTTTTTTTCCTTCCGCATATCTACCAGTCGCGTTGTCCGTTTTTTTTTTTTCCAGTTTTCAATACTAGTATTCACGACGCGTTCAACAATATTTCGCGTACAGAGATCGTTGATCCCCTTGTTTTTCTTGAATTTTGTTCCGCATCTTTCTCGATTTAGCCGCAATCTGTCACAATTTAAACGTGATTTATTCTTATCGTTTCTAATATTAGACCGCGGCGACGCGGCTTCGTTAAGGAATCTTGCTCGTGATGCGCGATGTGAATAAACTCGTGGAAAATATTCGGCTTCCGCGCGCATTTGTGTACGTACAATTTGCAAATGCGGATTAATAATACATAAATAACTTTCTGCCGCGCGTAAAATATCCGCCGCCCGTCGCGATGGTGTCGACTAATATTAATTATGTAAAATTAAATAAATTTTTTACTCCAGTGATTTAATGCAGATGTAATCTAAAATAATGACACGCTTAATCCGAGTAGGGCTGGCAAAATAACGAAGACTCTCGTTTGTCAATTTCCACGGGGCTTCTCCGCAATACCGTCGAAATAGAACGACGAGGTAACGATCGGAAGGGCATGGCCGGGAAGCGACGTCGGGTCGGCCCGCGAGCGGCAAAATAATAAATCTGAAAAAGCCGCGGAAGTGGCCCATGCTCTGCGCCATCGTCCGCCTTTCGGTAACTTCGCCGGCTATTAGATTACGCCGGAGCATCTGCAGAATCTCGGCTCGGCGCCGTTAATTTTCGTTAAAAACCAAATGCCGCGCGGATGCGAGCTCGGCGGTTCTCCCCGTGCCATCTCCTTTCGGCCCCCGCCAGCCACCGGCCCCGTTTCGCCCCCGCTAGTCCGCAAGGGCTGTTTTCCAGGAGATAAGTAAGCACGGTTTTACATGGTTACCCGAACATTAACGCGGTCTTCCAGACTTCCATGAAGATTTAACGTCGCCGCGTTTGTTTCGCTTAAGTCGCACCGGGAGGGCCGCGCGCGACACTCGGTCCTTTATTTCGCGAGAAAGTCGGAGACATTTTATAGAGATTCATCGGCCACCCGGCTACGAAGGACGTTGCAGCCCTCGGTAATTGAGAACACGGTGTGCCACAAAAGAGAGAGAGAAAGAGAGAAAACGGAGACGCAAGGAGTAGAGCGCGCTATCGATTCATATTTAATTGCACGAGAAATAAATAATTTTATAAGAAGTTGCATTTATTAAATTTTTAAGGACGAAAATAATTTTTTACCCTTTACAATAATTTTAGAGACGCGAGATTAATTTTTTCAAAATGTATTCTGCATTGCAATATTTATATGACAATAATAATAAAACGGCTGTGATATGTCTCTCTGCGAGGTTTGTATTTTTACGTTAAACCAGTCGATTGTGAATTCATGATGCATAAAAAAGAACCAATAAAATAAACGTAAGATACAGTCAGAGATGTGTAAATTAAAAGTGTATTTTATATTATAAATTTGCGTCTCAATTTTTAAATTACGATTTTGTTTCCAGATTTGTCGTAATTATTATATTCGCAATATTCCTGGCTGAAAGCGGAGGGCAGAAAGAACGAACTGCTGATCGTGTGAAGTCACCTCTTTGCTACCGAGTTCACCCTACCCTGGAAAGATGTCGTCACCGGCTTAATCCCTCATTCAGTGGTTTGCGTCTTGGCTGCGTTCAATTTTTAATACAATTCGTTGCTGTTAAGTCGTTTCTAAATAAGACACAACGCGTGCTCGGCTACGCCGTGTACAACTTAATAAATTGTAAACGAGATATAAAAAATTATAATTAAATGTATTTTTAATAAGGTAACTGCTTTACTGCTTTTTCGCATCTTTGTAGGGCAGCAAACACGGGCTTATCCACCGTGCAGATTTCATTAGAAGCGTTTTAACAGAGTTTTAAATTTATCATCCAATTCCCTAGAGCTTTACGAGCGCTCGTGTTTTACCCCTTTACTGCAGAAATGCTATATCCCTTTATCTCGTGCCTTTTCCGTTATACCCTTTACTCTCTAGGTTGTTAACTTTCTCATAAAACATATAAATAAATTTCAAGGTTGACAAAAATATGAACGATTTGCCATATTTTGCTGTACACAAGATCTACAAAGGTACGAAGTATCCTCACGTTTCTAGGTACGCAAAATCGCTGTTGTTGACTGCCAATTAAAAGATTAATGAAGCCCTCAAGTTTTACTATTCGTATTAAATAAAGCGCAGATAGGATTGCAGAAAGGATTCCATCACACCTTTGGCATTTCAACGCGTGTAAAACAATGCTGAACATTTTTTCCGCATTCCCGCTGCCTCATCGAGAATGCCCTGGAGCCTTGTAAAAAAAAAAAAAAAAAAAACAGGAAAAAAAGCGGTATGGCTCTCACTTGACACCCCTCGCGCGTTCTTTCTCCTCTTCAACGTGTGCAGCTCGTCCGTGAACGTTCCTCGACTACTGGCACGTGCCACGCGCCACCGTCACGTAGAATTTCTCGTGTCGGGTGAGCGATACGTGCATGTATATACGCGCGTATGTGTACCCCATGTATCTGGGTTGCCTGCCGCTTTTTTTTCTTCCCCACTACTGCAACCCCGGAGTATCACCCTCCACGGGAGGGCTGCTTTTTCTAACAGGTGGTGGCCCACGACCGCGCTTTTTATTTTTTTTTCTCTCTCTCATCCCTTCGTGCATCTGTTTTCCCCGCGGTTTTTTTTCCTTGCTTTTTTACAGGTGCACCCATTATCCACCGTTCCGCTTTCGCATCGGTATCCTATTCATTTTCTGCAGACCGTGGCCGGCCACTCTCGTGGACTGCCCTCGCGTTGACGCTTTTTCACTTAATTAAAGGTCATAAACTGCCGGCGCGACTGCCTTACGACGACAACAGGGAGAAAAAAAAAAAGAAGGAAAGGAAAAAAAGAAGGAAAGGAAAAAAAGGGGGGAGCACGCTGTCCGCAAATTGCTCGTCTCGCTTTTTCCCCGTGGTTTTGCTCGCGGGAGGACCTTAAGTGGCATGAAAAGTTAATTACCGCACACACGACGAGCATAAAAAGCGACAGCGTAGAAACACGCTGTCACGTAATATCTCTGAAGGCACGAGTGTATACGAAGATGGCAAATAAGGACACTTTTCAATATAATCAGTCACAGAGCCAATTAAGGGTCAATTATATTTTAACATCGCATATTACCTTTTAATCTTTGTCACGCAATTTTTTTTTTTTTACATGCAGTGCCTTTTCGTATAAAATTTTAATATAAAATAATTTTCGATTTTAATGAAAAGCATATTTGTTGCTTCAGATGCAGAAAAAAGAACGAAGTGATATAACAAAGAAATGCTTAAACTGACCGATTAAGAATTTAAATTTTAATTCGAGAACGATGCGATAAAATCGCGTGGACCAGCAGAGCTATAAACGTTGAAAAACACTTGATAGAATCGTACCCGCAATTTCTCGTCGAGAGAAAATATGTCCACCAGGATCTTACTACTTTATTGCCACGCGGCCGTTAAGAGAAAAACGCGGCCGTTGTAGAGCAGCGGACGAATCCCATTCCATTAGAACAAAGACGGGGAGATTACCAGCCGGGCAGATTGCACCCCCATTGCAAATGAAATCTCGGCTGAAACTTTTTCCGCGTTTAACCCGCACCTCGTCCGCGCGCTGGAAGGCGGACTCCTTTCCTCCCCCTCGCCCGTCTTCGTTTTCTGGCCACCGCCGCGAGATGAAAGAAAACTTTTCACTTTCCACGCCGGGTTTGCTCGCGCGGTCTCCGCGGACCGCGAAATCTTCTCCACTTGCTCGCCGGATAAAAGCCTGGGAAGGCGGGGGTGACACGTGGCAGGGGCGAGCGCTCTTTCCTTTTCGTAGGTACTTTTCTTTTAACGGCGTCCGTCGGAAAAGCCAAGGGTGGAGAAGTCTTTGCGCGCGGCAAGTGGGGGAAGTCGAAAGGAAAAGAAGGAGAACGAGGGTAAGGAGAGTTTTTCTTTCTCTCTTTCTACCATCTCGGCTTCCCTTGCAAAAAGGGGTGGCAGAAGTGCGGGTACTAAAACCGGGGTGGGGGTAAGACCGGCGGTTGGCGCCCCTCGACTACCCCTCGCCGGGCAAATCAATAAAAATACGAAAGTGTTCTTCGGAATACCGCTCGTGTGGACAGGTCCTTTCGCTCATTGCCGCGCGGAGGAAGATAATGCGCGAGCGATAAGTTTTAAGTATGACAACGGAATTACGCTGTTCACGAACATATATTTTAGCATAAAAATCGAAGGCTTCTTAAAAATAAAATTAATCGCAGTATTGTCGACTTTACGTTTTTTATTTTAGCATATTGAAACCTATTCACCTATTTAAATATACCTAATAATTAGTCGATAAAAAAATAATTATGTACGTTTATAAATTTCTTTTCTTTTTTTATTTCTAGCTTAATTATATTTTTTTTTTGCTGAATTAATTTCTATAAATACGTCGACTTACTTCAAATAATTCTTATCAATTGTGCGCTGTCGGGATAATAAGTATTTTATTAACTAACCGTAATGGAAAATTAGTTAAAACCCATGCTCAAATAATAATTATTGTTTCTTCATCGTGTTTCTCATCCTCAAGTGCTGCGGCATGTGTTGCGCGCTGCAAACAGCGTTCAAAGTTTGGCGGCGAGCGAGTCCCTCGGACGACCCTCGTGTCGTTTTCAAGTCGGTGCAAAGTACCTTCAAGTCGAGGATACTTGTAAGTCGAAGCATTCTGGAGGAGGTGAGACAGCGCGAGATGTTTGACTAGCGCCTTCGCGCGAGTAAGAAAGCTCTCGCGATTGCACGTGCGGTCTTAACACGTTGCCTTGTAATAGAAAAAAAATTATGCGAGGTTGCTGGGCACTTGAAACATGTCGATTACAGCAACGTCAGAAAACAGAATTTAAATGTAAACGGTTTCGGAATACGCAAGACGTTAAATATTTCAAGAGACTTGCCGAATTATTGAATATACTTAGAAAATAATGTAGCTTATATAATCAACAATTAATTATCGTCCTAGTTTATGTAGACACACATTGAACTGTTTTTGATATCGACAATCTCAAAAGTGCTCGTAATTCGTTTTAGATTGGTGCACGAATAAATAATTTTTGTTTCATCATATCGAGTCGTTGTCTTGTTCAGTTTCGAAGCGAGCCATGGAAAAATCTTTCCCCTTGCCGATAGGATGGGCGAGATAGCCGAGGGTGAATCTTAAAATACAACCCCTCCGAAGACTGCCGACCCTGCCACTGCCGACCGCCCCCGCTCTCCTATCTCCGGTTCCTTCGGCAACCCCCTTCGCGCGTATCTTTTCCCCTTTCCCTCGCCTTGTTTTGGTGGTCGTGCACCCTCGCGATCCGGCAAATCATCCGACGCTACGTTCTTTTGTTCCTTCTTCGTGCTATGAAAGATTTTCGCCAGATGGAAAAGCCGGAATACTTCGAAGTACTCGTGAAATACCGGTACAAATTTATTTGTAGGAACTTCGGCCAGGTGTGCGAACTCGGCGTTAAAAAGTAAAAAAGAGTCGACTTAAAAATCGCGAAAAACCGTTTGATTATTTTCACGGGAACACCAACGCGAACTGAACCGTAGACTTTACTTCATAATTATTGGTATCGCATCGTATAATTTTCTCGGCCGACGTCGTCACGCGCGAAAATCTCAATTGGCCAGAACTTGACGTCATTAAAGAAGGGGACAAAAATCCCGAGGCCTTTTGTTCCAAGCACGCCATTTTATCACTCCTCGCCTCCGCGCGACGAATACACCCCTCTTTCGGCATATTTCAAGTGACAAAAAGCATCCCTTCCGAGGACTGAGATTCATTTTCTAACCGTCCACCCCCTTCGTCTCACCCTCGCGTTGCATAACCAACGTCTCGCGCATTAATTGCCCTTATTCCGTCGCAAAAAGCGAGCAGTATTTTTCAGCGTCATGTTATAAGTGTTATAATCTGATTACGCAACGTTTTATTTTTTCTTTCTCCGGAGCTTTTCGGAAAACAATAACGGAAAGATATTGCGTGGAAAGATATTTTAGAAGTTTTTGAAAATTAATTCTAACTAATTAAAAATTTACATCTGCTACATTTGTCTTGCATTTCCAATGTAAAAAATAGTAATTATAATTAATGACAGTTAAATGGAAATGAGCGATTGTTTATTTTTATGTTGATATATGATTGAGTAATCAAATGATGGCAATACGCGATGATACATCTCGAAGTGAAACTTCTCTAATCAATAATCTAATTCGATATGGAAACGAGTTTAAACTTTGCCACCTCGTGAGAAAGACATTAAATTTGATTTCCGTTTCTTCCGAGTTCATTATGCACACTTCTTGCAGGAAATGTCTCATCGATACGAAATTTCATTATTTAGTAATACATTATTACTATTTTCATACGTTATTCCTTCTTTCTTTGTCTCTCTCATTGTTAAATAATTTTATAATAAGTTATCAATAAGAAACAGATGATTTAAATTGATATAACGCAGATCAAACGTCTCACATAATGTAAATCAAAATCTGCAGTTTGTAAGCATTCTATTTTGTTACAATTACAATTTCTGCCGCGTATATTTTAGGTATTAAGCGAGCCATCGGCCATTTTATTCGTCTTTCATTCCCTCCCGAGCCGCGTCGAGGGTCGGGGATGAGGCGGGTGGATCCGTAGCCGAGGGTGAGTTGACGTCAGAAAAACCACCCTCGTCCAATTCAACCATCCTTCCACCCCCAACTTTTCCAACCCCTTTTCGCCATTCCGGTCCACTTCGTGGCAGTCGATGACTGCTGGTTTGCGATGAAGGAGGGGAATAATTTTTGAAAGAAAAAAAAAATATATGTATATAAATAAATTCTAAGTAAAATGGCCGTGTAACGTTTCCGCTTCTTCTTTCCTCGGCAGGAAAGGCAAGTAAGAGAGAGAAAGCAAGTTCATTTTCATGGAATTCAACCGGGTCAATTTATAAGACGCGATTCGGGCTTCGTCGAGGCGGCGTCTTTACGGAGTTCGGTTTTACTTTGAGATTAAGGGGCTTCCTCGAAACTTGCAATTTTAATTTTGCCTTAATCGCTCGTCCCGCTTAGCCATGCCGTCGATACGAAAGAAAACAAGCCTAGGTCACAATAATCCGCCCGACAAAAATTGGTACTATTACTTCATTAATAACTCTATAAGTCATTTTAAACTCCAGAGAATTTAAACGATATTATATATCTATATTTCAAGATTCTTTCTCTGTCGCGAGCTCGGCTCTGCACAATCTCCCGCCGACATAAATATGCTTTTAATCGACCTCTTCGCGAAGCAAGTACTTATGCGACCGGTGACGTATGACGAAAGCGGTGCACGACCACTCGGAAAAGCTCGTTTGCCAGATAAATATTTGGGCGACGTTCGAGTCAAGGCACGATGACGTCCTGTCGATTTCGTCAGAAGCGGACCGCGGAGGACCTCTGTTTTCCCGCAAAGAACGTGACCCGACTCGGCAACAGAATCAACGATCGCCGACCGTTGTCGTCCCGTCGATCCGGCGAACGGAATCAAAGCACCACCGAAGGGAGCTTAAAGCGGCACTGTTGCGCATTCCAAGTGAAACTTTAAAGTCGACCGCATGCATAAACGTGAGTTTGGCGCGAACTCAAATTTTGACGGGAACGTCGCGACGCCACCTCTCACTTTCCGACGGCCACCATAAACTTCCGCGTTGACTCGGCGTGGTTGAATCTTTCTCGTGATTCACACCGCCAAACCGGCAAATCTCGCATAGATCTCGTCACTTTGTAACGCGCGCTGATATCCAGCGAATCGATACGCTTTCCCGTGAACCTTGAACGCAAGACTGTACGTACGTATCCGATACCGCCGGCGGCTTTAACTCACCTTCGATATAAGGCGCACGCTGGCCATTCCCCACTTCGTTCCATTTCTGCGGAGCCCTTTGATCGTCGCGAAAAAATCCGAAAACCCGTTTCTCAAAAGTGACCCTACCTGGCGGTAACGGAGCGCGGCCGAGGAATCATAAGAGAGGGAGAGAAAACGTTGGAGAGAAGAAGACAGGGAGGAAAGGGGAGAGAGCAGGACGCGAGGGCCAACCGGCCCTTTCCGCATTAGCATAACCCTTACGGTTTGTCCACGTGTGCGCCGGTATGTCGGGGGGCCGTAGAACTGGTCAGGTAAGTTTTTTCGCAATTTTTAATTCTCGATGACCAGATGCCCGGCCGGCCTGTCGGGTTGCGCGTAGCAAAGGGAGGGCGCCGCTCCTTTAGCCTGACCTCAATGAGAGATGACCTCCCCTTCTCAGGCCCAGATGACCCCATAAAAATCGCGGGAACCGGTTCCTGGGATTTTTCGGACGCGTTTCAACGGCCGCGCGAGAAACGTACCGGCTGCGTGTGAACGCGTACGTAGCCTCAGGTAAATACGTTACCTCGAAGCGCCGATCGTTACGCTTCAACGTGACCGGCATGTGTTGTTCCTTCGGGAACGTTTGACGATACTTGAATAATTGCATTTACTTTCGTTGCGGCATTACCTTAACAATTGTCCGTATAATTTTGCTGAATAATATTGAATTCTCTTGAAGTTACAGTTACGACTTTTATATATAAAAATAACGAGAGTATCGTCGCGTTATTTTATGCGAAAGTCTGTCGTCAAAATCGCTGTAAAATGTCGAGAAACGTGCCGCTGTCGCAGAGGCATGAAAATTACGATATCTTATCTGCGGGCTTTAAGTGGACAATTGGCCGTCTCCCGAGATGCGCCTCTTTCGAGGTAAGGCGAGCGTACGTCGAAAGGCGGGATAGCGCTCGGCAACGAAGCGCAGGTAAGATAAATCGCGCGTATCAAAAGCATCCATTTCGGTGTCGGAGACTCAAGTTTCCAGAGTTCAGGAATCTCTCGAGAGGATCGACGGGCGGCGGGTGGAAAGAGGGGAGGATGAGGTATGACCCGGTGAAGGTAATGGACTTAGGTACAGCGACCGCGTTGCTACAATGCGCGGCGTTACCGCGCGATGTGAAATTAAATCGATGCAATCGAACGACCGGTGCTCCACCGCGCGACGCTTCACGGCCGATTTAGCTGACGTCTACACGCCGCGTTATCGACGACGGTGCGTTTTCATTCACGTAAACCATCGCGCGCATTAAGCCGCTAAACGCGATAAGAATACGCGCGGCACGCGTTGTCTAACGGGTCGTATGCGAAGAAAAAAAAAATAATAAAAAAATACTCGCACGATTTTCCTCCTTCAAACCTAGTTTGTAATTTTCCAGTAATTCCGAAATCATGTAAAGCGTTATCATACATCGACGTATAATTGTACATGTTATTCGGCTCTCGTCGGGGAAATTGCAAGCGAGATCGCGGTGGTCGAGAAATTTACGGCGAAAGAAATTCGAGAACGACGAAACACTTTGCAGCCGTTTGCTTCGAGGGAAGAAAAAGTCGAGCCCAGGGCGGTTCTCGATTCCCCTTCCCCGGGACATGGAGCCGGTGAGAACTGACGGGGGTGGGTGGCCCAGCGCGGGGGTTGACGAAGGAAGAGAGACGGCGAAGGCGGATGGAGACGGTGGTGGAAGGAGGGCGGCATTAATTACGGTCCTTTATTATAAAAACTGAACTCCCTCCGGCCAGGAGAGAACGAAGAGAGAGAAGCAGATAAGGAGGGAAAAAGCCCCCAACTCTCCGACGGCTACCGCCCCCCGCTGCCCGCGTCCACCCGCCTCGGTCCGGCCACCAATCCTTCCGACAACCCCGTGCCCCCGCCGCAGAACGTCTCCCTCTGTTCAATTTAAAATACTTAATCTGTCTTAGTCCGGAGCCGCGCGGGGTTGTCAAATGCAACTGTTGTCGCGGAGAACGACTGTCTTGCAAGAGTTACGAATACGCTCTTAATACCGCCGTCTCGAAATATCAAGTGCAGAATCACAAACTAAATAGAAAAATTTCTATCTCCGCGAGAGAGTGGGCGAAACATTAAAACGTCCCTCTTTGATTCGTAAGCGCGATGATATTAAAACTTAAAATGGAAAAGTATTTTTAATTAATTAACGCAGCTGTTATAGCTGTTATAACCTTATAAAGTTTGCGTTAATAACTATGGGCCGAGTTAGAAAAAAAAACCATTCGTTCCTCGTCGTTTCGAGAGATAAGAATATGTATATCTCCATTAGTGTATAGCGGAGAAGATAATGTATATTTTTCGTAAGATTTTTTTTTTAATTACGATAAATCTAGCATATAAATGAGTTAATTAAAAAAATTTATCATCGCACAAAGGCAAATTTTTTTTTTACATTTAATATAATGTATCGGTAGATTATAACTCGAATATATAAAATGTACCTGTCGTATATATTCCACTGTCCTATACGTGCAATTACGCGTAACATTTACAATATCAATAAACGACTGGCCGGTGGTCGTTTCAGTTGAGAACCACCGTGGAAAATAAGAAACGGGAAAATGGCGAGGATTTTAATTTGCATCCCCCCAGCCCTCTTGCGCCCATTCACCCATCCAACCACCCACCATCCCCGCGACTTACCACCCATCCGGCCTTGTCTTTTGCAGAGCTCGAGAGTCTAGCTACTTTCTCCAGAGAGGCGGTATAGAGAAGACAAGGGGTAAGAGCGGGCCACGGGATGGCGGCGCGCGGGGGTGAGAATAGCGGGGGTCGGGCGCGGGGGGCAAACGGTTGGAAATATCATAGCCGCACGCGCAGAACGAAATTACCGATTTGCCTTGGGCGTTCCTTCCTTTTTTCCGATTCCGCCGAGCTCTTCGCTCGGGTCCGCTAAGCTTCATCTTTCTTCCTTTATCCTTCTGCGTTCTTCCCCGCGGCCTCCTCGGCGGACCACCCTTCTTCCAAAGCCCCGGCATAGCAAATAACTTTCATAATTCTCGATTAGAAAGTTTTCCACCTCGAACCGAGAGTGGAGAAGGGGCATCGTCCTCTTTTTCGATCCTCGTCTCGCTTTCTTCCTGCCGCCCCGTCTTCTCGGCCGCCCTCTTTCTGTTTTTCCTCGCTCCTTCCTCCTTCCGCGCTTTTCTTCTCGCCGAACCCTTTCTCTCGGCCGAGAGCCCACCAGCCGTGTCTCAAAGAAGGGAGATGAAAATCAAAATCGACTTCGATCCGAGTTCCGAGCCGTCGACCCTCATTATCCTTGGAATTCATCATTCCCGATCAGACCCGCTTAAAATTCGGCTTCCACGTCGCCGGCGACGGATCGGATCATGACCGTAGACTTCTCGACACGCGACCCTTCGCCGGACGTGATATTTTTCCCGACACGACGTCACCACGTAAGCAAGACGTTAATTACATTCTCGCGAAGCGAGGAGTGGATAATGATGTTTGCGAAAGCTTAGTAAAGTTGGCGCACGCGGCAATTACATGCTCGTAAACTGTTTTAACACGAGAAAGATGGGCTGATTTCCGGTACTTTTTTCGATCACGCGGCAAAAATACATATACCTATTCCGCACATAAAACCGACAAGTTTTTTTTTTTAGAATTTTTTGACCGCGTAATAAAAAAAAAAAAAATTAACGCCGCCGTATAAATTACACGTATATTAAATATTTCAATGGCACGTTTAATGATGCAAAATATGGTTTATGATAAATTACAGCTTTGTATTATGCGACGTCGTTGACGAATCAAACGAGGTTTGTTTAAAAGTACGAGAAAACAATGCACTTTCAACGGGACTTCAATAAAGTTTTACAACAGCAGTTTCGAGGAGTTTGTGATCAAGACTGTACCGCGAGCTTATTGAAGGTACCGAGCAAATGGTTCCTGGTTACGGTTGTAGGGTCAGCTCGAAGGGTCACTCGACATATGGCCCAGATCCTGGCCCCGCATTACGCAGCACGAATTCAATCCCCTCTCGATGTCGGACAATTCCCTCGAACACGCCTTTTTTTATTCTCGCTCTTACGATTTCTTTCTTTGCTCTAAGCAAAAATGTTCTTGCAGTACATATATATATATATATATATATATATATATATATATATATATATATATATATATATATATTTGTCTCGTTGTTTAATAAAACTTGGCTCGATGTAATTTTTACGATTTTAGAATCGATAAAATATTTACTTTCTAAATAAAAATTAATTTCCCCCCTCCGTCTTTAGTAATAGCGTTTAAGAATGAATCGTTTCATTTGCATAAAGCAGATAAGAACGCTATAAAATATTGTTTTATCAGAGGATAAATCTTGTTCAGTTTTTATCAACAACAATCGCGAACTTTGCGAAATATTCTGCCACGTGTAATTAATCTCTATCAAATAAAACTTTACCGGACTACAAATGTAAGTTATGTACGCCGAGTTTGCATGTCGCTACACATTAAATATTGCGCCTGAATAAGTGCGCGAGTGTCAGACTCGCGAGTAGAGAAACTACGAGACAGCGCGGAATAAAGAGAAATCGAGAAAGGGGAAGAAAGAGATCAAGGAGGCTGCCGCGCGCTGCCGGCATCTCGACCATGGTACCCACTTCGCTTCATTAATTTCTCGCAAAGACAGTGTCAGAGTCACGGGGGTTTTCCGGCTGCAGGGGCTCCTGGGGACCCGAGGCTCCTCTCCGGTCTCTTACGGTCTGGTATTTAAATTCAAAAACGAGAGCAAGCCAACCGACTCCTTTTCTCTCTTTTCTCATCGTCCTCGTCTTGCTCGCGGCGTTTCCTAATGTTTTTCCCTCGTTTCTCATCCTTCCTTCGAAGCGCACCTCCGCGCCACCGCCACCTCTAGCTCACCTCCTTCCTTCTCCCGCGGGCCCCCGCTTGTCCGCCGACAGTACCACCCTCCGGCCACCCCCGCAGCCACCTCGTTCCACGAAGGCTCAGTCAATAAAGTATTCTAAAAAGCCCGCGCGAATAAGAGCCGTCTTACTCTCCTTCTCGCCCCCTACCGCCATCCAGCAGCCATCCTCATCCCCCTTCTCGTTTCTAGCTGGCAATCCCCTTCACCCCTTGCTACTTCTTCGTCCCTGGGCCACCCCGTTCGACCCCACCGTGACGATGGGTGGCGGAGGAGGTGGAGGAGGTGGAAAAATAGGGGTGGCAAAAAACGTCAATAATATCGGCAAGATGGAAGCTGCACGGATGTTTTAAGAGAGTCTTACCCCTGTGGTTTCCGCTCTTGCTTACGAATTCGTCCAGCTCGCGCGCGTCCCGTTCCGTAACGGGTTGCTCCATATGGCTCGCGTCCCTCTCGCTCGCTTTTTCATCGACGCGACCGCTTCTTTTTCTTCCTTCATCGTTTCTCCTCTTCTTCGTTTTCTTTTGGCCCCGCCGGCGGCGGAGATTCTCTCTCAAGAAAATATTAATATCTCTTTACGCCACTCGTGACAGCTACCACGTGTCGCAATTTTATCAGCGGGATTTGTAGCCCGGTAGCTTTGCCGCTTGTTGGCGCAATGTTTTATGCTGTGTTATGCGGCGGATAATATAAATTAATTAGAATTATTTGCAAAGTAAAGCGCCTCCAGCATCGAAGACACAGTAAGCCTGCTGCATCGAAGCCACGTGCTGGCTGTTACGTGTTTCTTGTGGCTTCTTTCAAAGCGCTTTGTCACCAATATAACACCAACGCAAAATACTCGTTTACAGTGTAATTATCGTAAAAGCCGCTCTTGTGTAGTTTACTACAAACTTCAGCTAATAGACTTTATTCATTTCTATTAATAATAAACGTACAATACTCGCCGAGATAGACGTTTATAAAACTGTATAATTTTCTTTTATGCTAACGACAAAAAACGGATTAATCCTTTTATTTGACGCAAGGAGCCATTTTTGCCCGTTCGCTATCACCGTAGAATTAATTCTAATTATAGAAGTAAGCTCGACACAGGGGTTCCATTTATTCGATTTGAAATGAGTCGAGAGAAAGAGAAAGAGAAAAGCGAAGCACGCGAGAAAAACAAAAAGGGGTAGGAAAGATGCTGAAACAACGATTGTCCTTGGAAATGAAGCTTAGTCGATCCACCCTCCGTTCAAACGTCCTAATGTAGCAACCGTGTCGAATAATAATGGTTGTTCCCAATCTAACATCTTGAAAAAAAAAAAAGTTTCGCGTAAAATGCGAGAAAAAATTTTTTAATTTAATTATTGAATCGCGTGCTTAATAAAATATTAAATTTATATATTAAGCTGTTAGAAATTAATTAAACATAATTCGGAATCATTATCAAAATTATTAAGACGTCTAAGTTATTCCTGCCGATTTAAATGCTGCTGGAACGTCTCTTGTGTGCTTTTTCAACTCCCGCACGAGTGTTAACACGCGCGTCTAATAATCAGTCTATTTTTCTGTTTGAAATTCAGTTAGTTGTATTCTCCGCGTATGTACACGTGCGCGGCACAGTGGCGTTCGGTAATTAGTGATGCTGAGAGGACGTAAGTACCTACCATCTTCCCGCACTAACATCAGTATCTACCTTCTTCCTCCTCGCCGCCGTCGCCTCCCCCGCAGTGCACCCGCCGCCACCCAATAAATGGATGGATAGATAGATACCCTTACGTACAAGGAAACTGCACGCGGAGGTCGCGTTCAAAAGACCAAGAGCGAGCGTCCTTATTGGGTGGTAGGCTCTCTCGCGTGTACATAGAAACCACCCTCGCCACCCCGCACGGCCGACACATCGGCGATATTACTGTGTACGTGTCGTACACGTGCACGCATACGCACGCACGCAAACAGACACCGCGACGCTCGCAACGACATACGCGTGGGAATATCATTACCTCAGTTGTGTGTTTTCCGTTAATTGCCATTATCGGCGGAACTTAGTTACGGGCTGCGTTCCCCCGTGACATTGCTGCCGCTGACGCTGCTAGAAGACCCTCAAGAACGGACTGCGTATGGGCCGACCGATGTCTCTCGTGATACCGACAAGTATAGTTTATAACGGGCATACTCGGACCGGCTATTGTGTCACCTTTTAGTTCACTCCCTGGGCAACGGGACAAGAAATTGCCTTGTTAATTAGGCAATTATATCGCCGAATAAAACATTAAATGACAGAGCGCTTCGAGGGACATTGGTCAAGCGGGTGGCATTGGAAGAAATGTAATGATCCAAGACGAGCTCGTTGGCGAATTGCTTCTAGAGGGCATGTTACGAAGTGAAACTATGGAAGGTTAAATCGTCCAGTAAATGAACGCACTTTGTCGCCTCCATAGCAATAAGTTCGGCGTGGTGGCAAGGACTATAGTGATAAATTGGCTCTGCAAACGATTATGCGTTGCATAGAGGAGACGTACGATATATTTCCTGACCGATCAAGACCGCGAGACCGAAGAAAGCCCGGCGCACCCGGTGGTGCGCCTTTCTTTTATCGCCCCGACTCAGCCACCCTCCGTAAGAAAATTTCTCGAAGAAACGCAGGTCTTTCTCCCGCCATCGCCACCACCCCCGTCCCCCCCAACGCCACTTTCCACTCTCCCACCTCGACATCGCCGGCACCGCTGCCGCTCGTCCCGCCGTCTCTGCCCCGCGCCACCCCCGCGGCACCCCTTGCCTCCTCTTCCGGTTCTTCCTGCGAACACAATGGAGCCCGAATCCATCTCGGACAACCTTACCACCCTCCCGCCTCCGCTACCCTTCTTTTTCTTCGTATCTCGGTGGAACAGCGTCGAGGAATAATTCCATTTTCTTGTGCGAGTACAATTTTGCTTTCAATTTATTTTCCCCCCTTTTTCCTTCCCTGGCTCGCTCTCTCGCGGAGATCCCAACAGCCGTGGATCGCCTCTCGCTTCCTCCATTCCCTCCCCCCGCCGTCGTCCACCACTACCTTACGTCCCTCGCCTTTTCTCGATCTCCTTTTTCTGCTTTCTCCCTCGCGCGCCTCTTTCGCGTTAGCTTTCGTTTCTTCCATAGCGAACCTTCTTCGCCACCTCTAACCTTCGTCGACGGAGCTCGTCCCTCCCCCTCGACGTCTTCCTTCAGCCTCATCTCTCGCTTCTGCCCTCGCGCACTTTCACCACCCTCTTCAACCCCTTCGCACAGCCTCGCTGTTATCCGTTTCTTTTCGTTTTAAACACTGCGTTTCTCCGTTCTATCGTCGGTCGTTCCTTTTTCTTCTTTCCCTCTATCTCCCATCGACCTTCCGCGCTCTTTCTTTCGCAGCTTTATCCACTACTTCCGCACCCCTCACACCCCTCGCGACGCTCTTTGGCTGTTGTAATTATTAAACATTGCGAGAGCCAGCGGCACTAACAAGCGTTTTATAACTGTACGAGAAAGGGAGCGGTCGGGGGCGGCAGCCTTTTGTTGCTCTTTCCAAGAGAAGGCACGGAGAACGCGAAATCGACGCCCCGCGAGACGTGGCCTTGAAAGAGAGAAGCCTGCCCATCGCAAGAACCTTCTACGCCAACCGCGTCGTCAAAGAAGCCCGCTTCCGACGAGGGATTTCGCGTTGGGACGCGATTTATTGGAAACGCTTATTGAGAAACAAGAATAATACGTCTTGATGCTGCCACACCAAAGTTGTCCGCGGTCTTTGACTTTTTTTTCTCGCATAAAAAAAAAAAGTCACCCCGAGCTACAATTCGGCACACGAGTTACTTCGGTTCGATAATTAAGCCGCGTAAGTTTGTCGGCATTTTTTTATTCTCTTAAAAAATATTTTTTTATGCAAACAAATAATCTCTTTTTTTTCGTCTATATGCCTATCTTCATTTTACTCGTATAGGAATGAAGTTTCCGACATCGAGTTTGGAATGTTTGGTTTTTGGGAGCTTATGCGATTCTCCGCACAACGGGAAGCGTCGGGAACTGGCTGGTGGGCATGCTGGTCTGATTAGCGGGCGAATCAAGCCTGGTTTCGTTTCGTGCCCGCGAGCGAGAATTTCGTGGATGATCGTTCTCGTCTCAATCTGGGTTTTAATAATTCTCCTGACGAGAGGGGACGAACGGACGTACAAACGTACGGAAGAATTTGGGAAGCGAACGAGGGGCGGCGAATAATTGCTATGGGGTCGAGAGTGCTTTTTGCAATCCGACGAAGGTGATATCAATTGAATCTTTCGCATACTTTCGCATGATATACATGTGTCTACTGTATATTAAATTTTAAACAGAGAGCATAATTATTTTCGTGCAAATATATTAATTTAATTTATTAAACATGACATTTAAAAAACAATGAAAGCGAATGCAAGTTATCCGACATAATACATTCTTGCAGAAAAATTATTAATACAATGAAAGAAGTCTTTAAAATTTTACGAAACGTTATAGTATATTGAACAAAAATTAATTAATTTAACGATGGAACGCTACGTGTAGTGGTATGTAAATGTTATTAAGATTGCACTAGGGAGTGAAGCAAATTCTAAACACAGGGTGACATTTTTTATGCATTTCGATCACCGTAAGCGCTAAGGGTAAACTTAAAAAGATACAATCCTCGCACCAGTCACCCCTCGCGCCAGCCACCCCTCGTGAAAGTTTTTTTTATAACGTGATCGAGACGCTATCTGCCGCTTTTCGTTGCAACCCTTCCGAACTGAGTTACCGACAAGAATTACACCAAGCAGACATCTACAGTAGCTCGAAAAAAATGTTAAAAATTTTTAATATCGACTGTGCGTACGGAAATTCAAGACGCGTGTCTCATTACGTGAAAGAAAAAGAAATTATATTTATTATAACATGTGCGAATTTCCTAAGGATAAATTATATATTTAGTCGTACTCGATAAACAGTTCCTTTGATATGGGATGATATCATGTAACTCACGTAATATAAATTATAAAAATTTAAATCGGTTTTAATTAGAAAAAAATTAACTTTTTTTCCTGCAATTACTTTTAAATAAAAAATAGTCAAACTTAAAAAAGTTTGAAATAGGTATTTTTAACTAATTCTAAATAATCGTACGGTAAAAAACGAAGGATGTATAAACGGTATGTTAAAGAGGTAGATTAAATTCGATAAGTAAATCTGCGGATTTCCTCGTGTTAAGCTCTATCTGTTCAATTCAAAATGCAAAGTTTAGGATCACTTAATGATCGCGAGTAGACAAAAGCTTTACTGCTCATTTCCCTCAACGATTGTCTTTTCTCTTATTTCTCAACCATTAAATCGCTCGTTAATAAATTATGACTTCGTTTATTGAGTCGTTATCATTAGCAGTTATTCAATCCTTTGGCTATCGTAAAATACATTCAGAGCAAAAACAACTATTTTTTTTAATAAAAAAAAAAAAAAAACAAATTTAATTTTTAAACGCTTCTTGATTGTTATTGTAATAATAAAAACAATAGCAGGAATAATGTTCTTTAAATTCGATCAACGTCCATATTTTACCGCGTCACCGATTCCACGAGAGATTACGTAGGCTCCGCCTAAGGCCCTTCGGTGGGCCCGGCACAGAAGGGTGCTCTCGAACGAAGGGCGTTGCTATTTCTAGATAACTCGTTAGATAATCTTTTATGGTGCGGGAAAGCGGGTCACAGGGTGGCTCGCTTGCGTCGCATTCATCTCCGACGTTCGTCAAGAATCGTCCGCGATGATAATCGCGTTTTCTGCGCTTTCTCACGGTGCGTGTACACGTACAGCATATCACCAGCATGTATACGCGCGGGTGTAACTGCGAGAACTGCGCACAAAGCATCGATAACCACGTCCTGCCTGCGCCAGTCCTCTTTGCAATTTGCCTGCCGTCGTAGATTGCACCTGCACACGGTCTATTACCGTGCAAGTTCGTCCGCGGGAGTAACGCTAGCTTCGAACCTTGGTACCTCATCCTTCCCGCGGGTGTGCGGAGGAGAGAGGAGCCGGGAAAGGGAACGGTGGGCGGGGGAGGAGCGTCCCTATTATAAGTTGCGAACAAACTTTACTTATATGCTCGCGACTACCATCCGCATGCGCGCTATCTCTTTCCATTTCTACCCCGATGCAATCATCCGCGTCTCTCCCCCGCGCGTGTTTCCCTCCTGCATTTGTTCCGTCGCAAGATACTCTTTCGTTTCTTCGTCGGGGGTGAATGTAGCGCGAGATATTTCAGAAACGACGTTCGATTGCGTTTTCTTCCCTTTTTTTTCTCCTGCACGTATGGCATATTAAAAATTAATCTTCCGTCAAAAAGTATCGTTGAAATTTATTGTTAAGACTTAAAAATCAAAAACGATGTCTCGGTGACCACCCCGTTGTCCGAACGCTGACCAGCGGCGACTGGTTCCGTTGCCGGTACCGGAAGTGGTCGGAGGGGTGTCGATGCCTCGGGGCGCCGACCGCTCTAATAGAAAGGCACGCAGAACTTGACCGTGTGCATCTAACGCTATATAAATGTATGCACGTTTTGCACGTATACGTCCTCATTCTCGCCGTCTCTCTCCTGCTAAGTCTCATTCGCTTCCGTGACCTCTTGTTGCGCAAAATCTCGTCTCTAATGAGGTGTCGAATAATTGCTTATTAATGACCAACTGACCGCACGCGAGAATTTAGTTGCATTGTCGCCAGCGCGGCTAATGACGCGACGAAGAAAAGACGCTGACCACTGGTCACTGAACCGAGGGAGATTCCCCTTTTGTACCGCCGATTGCGAGCACTTTTTTCCGTCCCAATTACCGTTTGCTCGCTGTGAATCGAAGGGCGGCCAATACATATTATATATATTTATATATATATAAATTTTTTTTATTCCTCCACATTTTAAATGTCAAATACCGGCCGACACGGCAGCATTATTAAGCGCGGCCTTTCTTTCCATTCTGTTTAATTGATTCTTTTTATTCGGGGTTACAATAATAATGTTCATTACGCGTGACAATGACACGTTGGCAACCGACCAGTTATTAATTCGCGCGCGATTCAAAAAGCGAGCCCAGAAGTACCGCAGCGCGATATTATTGATCATACAAAAGTAATGAATCAATACATCGCGAACGGCGCGTTTTGTTTGCAGGTAGGCCGGTCGCGGGCCGAGGCTGAATTATCGATAGCTAAGCAAACGGAATCCGGTTAATATTATTATTACGCCCGTGATACGGTCTATAAATTTTGAAGCCCGGCAACAATTTAATGCATCACGTACGACGTAGCCCCCGTGCATGTACCCTGTGTCGATTTTAACACAGACGGGACTTATTCATGCGCCGTTCCGCCGAACTTGATGGAACTTAATTAAAGTTTCTTAATGAACGTCGGTAGCGCTACCCGTCGTTACCTTCCCGTCGGCCTGACGGCTCGTCGGAAACTGTGCCGTTTTTATTTGAACGAAAGCAGAAAATCTTCCGCGTGCGTCGCGTAAAAAAAAAAGGAGCAATAGTGGAGGTGCGAATAAAAGAAAACGAAGAAAAGGTAAAAGGGAAAGGAAACGTCGCGGCCCGATACATTCGCGATAAATCCTTTTCGTTGTGAGACATTTGAATCAGAAGGTAAATTTCGTTGGAGGACTGGCCCTCGTGCCGGCGCCGCATCTGCCTGTGCGGCCTGGACATTGTCCTGTCCTAGAAATGTTTGAAAACTGGTCTAACTGGACGTTACGCCGATTCGCCGACACGAGAAAGAAACCGCTGATCCGGTCGATCTTGTTTCGCGACGAGCCAGATGCCCAGCGAACAATATACCGCCCCGAACAATTTCCGAATTAACGCTCGCACGTTCAACAGAATAAAAAACAAACTCCACTGATCATTTATGTGATGACTCGATACATTTTATGGAGATACATGGATATAACTGATCGGTATATTTTACGTAGAATTGTTTGCAGATGTTTTTTTTTTAATAATAATATTATATTTTTTAATGAGATTCATGGTGGTTATGCCACAGCAGCTGTTCAAATATTCTTAATATTAAAGCGTCGTTATAATAAATCCGATTATGATTAAATTAGTTTTAAGACATTTAATTTTTTTAATTATTAACATAAAAAATCGTGGCTTTAATTATATCTTTCAGAAATATCATTAACACAGTTCGAGTATTTCGCTGTAATTCGCGACGGGAAAGGATGCAACTTAGGCGGGGCAAGAACCTCGAACCCTTCTCTGGGTCAGCGGGGTCCTCGATCTGACCCGGAACAGGTTTACGTCTTGTCTCCTTGGCTTCTTTTTTTTTTTTTTTTTCTTTAGCTTGCATGTCCGAGTCAGATTGACCTACAACCGATTGTCCATCTTAGCACGCTATCCGGCGAAACTGGTTTCCTTTCCCACATATCCGGGGGCCGTTGGTCACTCGAGGGGAGACAAGAGTGGGGTACTGTCCAAGTTCCTGGACACGATTCTCGCCCTTGGTCAGTTTACGATTTTATCCCGCGTTCGACGGTACCGCGTGTGTGAACCTTCGAAATCGTTCTAGCCGGTGACGTTCTTTACGATCAAAATACTCAGCAATAGTAGATAAAAAATTAAAATATATAAACGTTTAAAGAAACCGTCGGATAATCTTAAGTTTTTTAAAATTAATGTAATATTTTTTTGAATTAAAACCTTGAATGCTTCGAACACTGCTCGGCTTGCGAGGAACACTTTATTAGAAAAAACGTAATAAAAAAGAAGAATTCAACTTTGGGGAAGTAGTAATTTATCATTATTAATTTAAGATTACAATCGTCCGCTTATATATTTTTTCTAAAATATTTTTTTAATTTGCTGCGATAAAAATATAATTACATTATTTATTATGCTAATGCTACTTCTGAGTCTGCGCAACGTCAATTAATAATCGGACGTTCACTATTTCCGAGCGACGTTTTAACTAAAATCCGCCGACGTGGGTAAGTTTTTATTTGGTAGAAATTATTCCATTAAGCGGGAATAATGCCAACGCGCTCCGTACGTTTATTATTGAGACTGAAGTGCGTTTGTGATAGGTGTATTAGGAATAAAGATTAAGCGCGAGCGCGAGCGCGAGAATGGTGTCGCTGCCCCCACCACCCTCGACTTCATCCCCTTTTCATTTCATACCAGGCCGTAAGTACGTACTTTGTACTACCCCGTAGGATCGTCAGGTTTTCCAAGTTCTCTCCCCTTTCGAGGGAAGCCACTCGAGGGCGGAGTCCCGGGTGAAGCGGCCATACTGCCACCCCCGTCTTACCAACCCTCTTCTAACCCCTCTGGCAAAATAAGGGATGAAAAACAGGACGAGGGCAACGGTGCTCCTACGAGCGTTCAAGCAAGCCGTCTTGCTTACGAAAGCTCCGCCGTGGATTCACCCTTTATCGGGTTGATATTATCGCCCCATCGCTCGTGAATATCAGAATTTAGAAAATCACTGAAGCAAGGTAATTAATTTTTCTCAAAAGGGGCGCGCTGGTTCGCGGTTCCTTGCGTAACGAAGCGGAATTGCTCGTAACTTACGTGCCATGTACTATGCGAGAATGCAATTTAGAGAAGAACGTATCCGAAGACGCAAGGCTCGATTGGTTTTTTTTTTTTTCACGAATTATAGAATTAAAATAATTCGCGATATTCTGCGTTCATAAGATTCGTCGAGTGCGCGTTCGCAACTTCTTCAACATCGCGCCAAGTGAGACGTGTCTTATCCACGATTGACTCAATTAGAACGCTTTTCATCTTGAAATCGTTCGAAATCAAAGCGAATCGATTTCTTATCGTAATGCGATGCTTCTCGATGAGCTGTCGACGAGGCGGGCCGGCCTCGAAGATCGCCCACGGCTGTCACCTTTTTCTTAAGACCGCTCGGTTAACAGAAAAGCAGATCCGCCGCTTCATTTGCGTGGATCTCTCGTATTCCTAGATCGTCCTACGCGCGTTTCTGCCTCTCTCACTTTACAGACGATATTTCTCCGTGGAAGCTTCTCGTGGAGTGAATGCTCCTTAATTTCCTTTGAGCCGTTTGCTTCAGAGTAAAATCCACCCCTCCCCTCTTTCCGCCATCCCTCGTCCCTCTACTCTATCTACCTTTCTAGCTGCTCTACGACGGTCCCTTACCAGCCTCGCCGTATAACCGTCCTCACCTCGACGCCGACGCCAGCTTTCTCTTTCCCTCCCGCCCTCCGTCTCCCTCTCGCGCGCGTCCTAGGCAGCCGTTCCTTCTCCCTCTCAACCTTATTCTGTAATTTCGTTTACAAATGAAAGGGCCGCGAGCTACGACTTTGTACACCGGGTACGCGTCTGCAAACGTTCCAGTCCCGTGACTGCCAGGATACCCCCGCAATACCTTGAAAAGCGGGCGCCGCCGCCTGTGCTGCTTTCCTTATGTCGCTTTCTAGTACCCGATTCAGCGCAGCGAGCCTTCGAATCTCGACAAACGCCGCGCCCGTGCTTCTGCTTCTGTCACTCGTCGAAATTATTCGAGTGCTATTGCCGGAACGTCGGCGCGACGCGCGCTTATCCCCGCTGACGGAAAATATCCCCGATACACATTTCGCGTGCTCACACAATCCTTTTTTTAATTGTCGTCCCCCCTTCTCGATGTTTTGTTAAATATAAAAATTAACGAGTGCTTTCAAATTTTTTTTTAAATCTAATTATAACAATAGAATCGATTATATCAGTTAATTCAAGCGTCACATCAATTTTTTGCAGATAGAGAACTTATATATTTTAAAAATCGTCCAAGTATTTTTCGCTCTTTCTTTTCAATCTATACGCGGAGCGACTTTCCGTCCCAAATTTGCCGGAACCTCCCCCGCGCGGCCTGGAGAACAAACTGTCCGGCACTTTTGCGGCGCCAACGAAAACCTCGGCAATGCGAGATGCCCTGCACGTTCGGCACGGTATTTTAATTCGCCGGGAATGCTGGCCGACCGCCAAACGTCCGCAGAGATTTCTTAATACCCGCCGCAAATGCCTGGCGTTTGTGCCTTCGTCGCACGAGCGTCAAGGATAGTTTCTAGCGTCAGTAGTGGTGCACAAATCTATATAGTACGAAAAAGAAGCAGAGAAAAAAAAAAGAAGCGGAATCTCATTTTCTTTTATTTCTTTTTTTGCAATAACTTAATATTTATTTTCGTGTTAAATTTTCGATGCAGAACTAAGTAAAATGCCGAAAGAAATTTTATTACTCCATGATAATAGACGTTTGCAGGGGACAGACAAAGGTTTTGGAAAGTGTACGCGATTTCGCATTCATCGCTGGGGCTCATTGAATTATTCTGGTCCAACTTTAGACGTCGATACATGTCGCGAGACCGGATTGTTATCCCTCAAGAAAATACGGCTGAATTTCGTGACCTCATACTCCGGCGTCGGATACTTATGACGCCCTCGCGCGCGTACATAGTTGTTCGAAGCATTCGCTTCTCTCTCTCTTTCTCTTTTGCCTTTCTAGACGCAACCCCCTTGTACATCCTCAAAACAACCCATCTCAAACCCTGCCTTCGCCCGTTCGCGATTTCTCCCGTTTCGCCGCGCAACCCCCGCGCTAGCTACTACCCCCGCTGACTTTCTGTCGTCGCTGGCTTTTGTCTCGGGGCGCGCATTGATTTCTGGGGCCAACTTCGCTTCGTTGCCGGCGTCGTTAAATTATAATCGCGAAACACCCGGCTGAAGTTGCAGACAAAGCCACTGAGGACGAGGACCTGGGCTGCAGGTTAGGACGGGCGCGCTAGCGGGGGTGAGAAGCCGCTTGGAAATGGTAGAGGTGGGTGCTTCAACGTAGGGAGAGAGTGGATACCTCCGACAACTTTGAGATCCGTCGTCGATTCTCGCGGAAGGACCTCAAAGTGACTCCTCTTCGTAGCTGCAGGCTCCTTTTCATCATCCGACCCCCGTTAGTTATATGCACAATGCAAGCCGAAGACGCGGTTTTAACGAGAGATAAAAGATACTCGGTTATTGTTAATAAATTACGATTTGCATTCCTTTCGTATTGAATTACAGCGGAACGTTGTACGACGAGTCACGTATAAAAAAAAAATAAAATAAAATATTAAAAAAAAAAAAAAACATAAAAAAACGATAAAAAGATTTTTTTATTTTAATACTGCCTGGTTAAAGAAACCTGTTGGATTTATACTAGATCTCCATAGATAACGTAAAGTGCAAAGTTATTTTTGGTATAAACGCATAATGATATTAAATATTCGTTAAAAAATTATTGAAAGAAATTCCACAAAATTCTTCGCGTCGTTGATCTGCTCCTCAGACATCGCGGTCGCTATTACTACACGGATCGAGCACCGACGAAGCCGGACAAAGTTTGCGGTGCGCTGAAACTCACGTACGAATATTACGTAACTTTGGGGCGACTAGTTCCGACGACAATTAGGGCAAAATTGTAATTTACGTATGGACCACTCGTTGCGAGTGAAAAAGATATCTGGCTCAAAGTGTTCTCAGAAAATCGTGCTTGTTTCCCCCCAAATTTCACTAATACGCTGCGAAATTCGTGCCGCTGGCATTTCTCCGGAAATTCCCCGGGACTGTTAACGCAAAGTTGCGCGGAGACGCGGCGAAAGACACGAGATCTCGTGAGAGCAGCGTGCTTCCGGTGTTCCAAGGCGCCCGTGGAACATATCGTTACGACGTGGGGTTCGGGCCCCGCTTCTTGAAACTGCCGGCGCCCCTTTCCCGGAGCAAGATGCCTTAAATAAATGAAACTTCTAGTGCGTCGCGCAAGAACAGGCGGCACCGGCATATAAATTCTCTCGCACTGTAATTTCAAACTCAAACAGCAGCGCGGGGTCGACTCACCCCATTTGCGTTTCGCCATCTCGCTCGCGCCTCCACGTCCGCGTATTTTGCCGGTTACGGGTGGTTAGGACGTCGGAGGATGTCGGGAAAGGGGTGTCGAAGGATGGCTGAGATTTCGGCGCGTCTACGTCGGTGTGGGAACGCGCGCGGGCGTGCATGTGCGCTCGTCCTTGATGACAGAGCGGCGACGATAATGGTCCCGAGAAAAGGCCGCGACGTGCATTGACTATCGATAGCGGATTTCCAAGATCCACGCGTACGTCCCGAATTAGCGCTCTTATGCCGATTTGACCAATCGTCGAGTACCCGCGACGAGGGTGAAGAGATTCAATGAAGAGGACCCCCTAAGATGTGGAATTGCTCCGTGAGATCGGAGCCATTCGGAGCGGTCGAGATGTGGAGAACGGTCGAAAGGTGCTTCCACGGCGCGCCCGAGAGCGACGCCCGGACGTGGTCGATCGTAAAATTTTGCACCCTCTTCAAAATTCAACGAGGCAGTCCGAGATTCGCGGGCGCGACAAGAGGGATAAGCGATAGAAGGAGACCAAAACTAGGAGACGGGGGAGAGGCTACCGCGTACTCTTTCCGCATATAATTCGTGAAGGCCTTCGGCTTGGGCGCGCGAGAAAGCACCACTTCGCTCGCCCGCCCCGTTCCTTGCAGTAATTTCGAGCAGCCCCGCCTAATCTCGTCCTAAAATCTAATTCCGCCAACAATTTCTAAGCCGGTCCATTAAAATTCTAAGCACAGTGCCGTAGGAGGCGGTCGGGTGCTCTCTTGCGCGCGGGACCAGGGGTTGAAGGGGGAGGGGGACGACGAGGAGGAAGTAAACTCGGGATGGAGTGGTACCGCCAACGGGGCGATGGACGGGAGGGTGGCGCAGGCGGGAGGAGATGGTTGCGCGCCCGGGGTGGTTGCCGAGGGGTGTCAGGCGGGTGGTTGGGGTGGCTGAAACAATAAGAACGTTGCGGAGGCAGCAGCCCCAACCTTCCGCAACCCCCGCCATGCCGTAAGAACGCCGTAAAAGCTCGCCTCCGCGCGCTTTCATTGGCTGAGCCGGCGGCCAACGAGCGAGATATCGCGCAAATAGCGACGTCGTGCGCGACGAGTCGAAGAGAGAAAGAGAGAAGCCGCGGCGAAAGAGGGAGGTTTGGGCGAGGAGAGAAAGAGAATGCTCTCCGTGGAACGGCATATAAGCATTCACGGTGCAGCCGCAGTAAAGGACGCTTTTCATTGAGCCGTCTTATTGTGTCGGTCGCGCTGAACTTTCCAACAACGTTAGCGCGACTGTTTGCCTGGCTACGCCCGCTATTTTCCTTTCCTTACGAGAGCGCCGTCGCGTTTTTATTTCAGGATCGTAATCGACGGTCGACGAAGTACTTGGCAAGTTTTACCTCGATCACGTCCACATCTTAATATTGCCAGTGCGTTACCTTAACGTATGCTCCCTATTCTTACCATTTATTTACCTACGACGTTTTTAATTGACGACGTTATTACGAAAAAAACAATTCAATTTACATTTTTTAATTTGAAACTTTTATCTTTGCGTTTAAAGGAAATAAGTTTTTTAATAAGCAAAACTGGATCTAGAGCAATATTCGATTTCATATATCATAGATTAAATTTCATAGTTCTTGCACGTCGTTCGGTTCTCGAATCTCTTTCGTTTGATGGATGCGCCGCTGTTAATTGGTTACTGCTTGAGTACACTTCTCGCAGTAGTTACTCTTAGTAAACTAATTTCGCTCGACCGCGACGCCGAGCGTGGCGGAATTTTTCCTTGTGGATGCTGATGGTCTTGGCGATTGTATCTTGCAGCACCGGAAAGGATAGGGCTGTGACGAGGAAGACGAAGGGTAGAGAAGAGGACGATGGGAAACCTCCTTTGCGAACCTACGGGGCAAATGCAGGTTTCAGGTTGCTTCACGTGCACAATTACCGGGCACAGGATGGGCGCGGGCGGGAATGAAATTTCGTCTTGTGCAGCAGGAGCAAGCAAAGTGTGCGCACCCTCTCCGTTCTGCACGGCCTGGGGAATTGAGTTTCGCCACGAGAGAGTGAGAGAGGCCCGACGAGAGAGGAGACTTGGCGAGACGCCGGAGAAAGCGACGGAGGAGCAGAGAAGAGAGAGAGAGAGAGAGAGAGAAGAGATCTCCGCCGGCTGGATGGGCTGGTGTAACACTGTTATTGCCAATAATGGCACGACTATGCGCGTGCATGTCTCGCGGGCTGATCGAGAAATTGATTTACAAAAAGAAACGCCCGCCATCGGACGGCCGTCGACCGTCGTCATCGTCGCGACGAATGTGCGACTAATTGATGCCGGCGTTGACCGATTAACGCCGTTGTGACGAATGACATGTGTCGTGTCGAGCGCATTCAAGTCCCGCTGCTTTTTCGTATAAAAGTACGAGAATCGCGTTTACGCAACCGTAGCGTTAAAATCTCATCCCAGCAAAATTAAATTTTTTTTTTTAGTTAAATAATTCTTTGAGGAATACTTTTTTAACGACATTACGGGAGATGTCTTCGAATGCATTAAGTTTGACGATAAATATCCATAAGCATTTGTAACATTAGAAGAATTAAACCACTCATTATCGTCGTTTAGCGCTACAGAAGATTTGTCGAAATTCCGTAAGAAACAATCTCTTGTTTCTTCGTCTTATGTCTACGGTTTTGTCAGATTTACGTGAAAATTGCGCGAGGCGACGGAAGCAAATAATATAGCTAGTCGGTTGAACGTGCACGCTTGCGACTTCGAAACGCGTCATCTTTACATTAAAAGTTATCTATGCTGAAGACGCGCGATAAGTTTCTAATGCGCGCGTCGCGACGCCGGGCGATTATTTTTGCGTCGTGCCGTTACTATTCATGGACTTCGCCAATCGGCGCAGACAGCCGGTCGTTTGCTCGAAGTTCGACGACGCGTAATCCGCGACTCGAAGTAAATCGAATGAAGTCTCGAATTAAATACAGCCCTCTCTCTGTATTCCGGGCACGACGAAAGGGGACGCAAGAAGACGAGAAGAGAGAGAGAGATAGTTAGTGGGTGGGTGGAGAAGAAGAAGGTAGAGGAGGAGTGGAAGAAGAGGACGAGCTGACTCGGGGGTGAGACGAGGCGAAGCAAGGTTCCTTGTATTTAATTACCAACTCTAAGTCTCCAGCCGGGAATGAGGCAGCTCCCACCCGGGCGTACCTCTTCTTCGCCATCCATACACCTCTCCCTTGCCTCCCCTCGCACTCCCGCGAACCATCCTCGCGAGCTTTTGTCTTAAACGACGCGGAGAACGCATTGGCTGTGGCATTGCTTTTCTTTGCTACAGACGAGAGAATTAAAAAAAAAAAAAATTTGCCCAAAAGTTTTCAGCGTACTTTTTTAACAGTGAGCTTAAAATTATTTTATATTATAATAGTAAAATTTTCTACCGGTTTATTTGTTTTAGTTCTATCATGTTATGTCCGGTGATGTTCAAGTTTTAATCGCGTCGCTGATTTAATAAGACATTTCGTAATATTTGTTGTTTATTTGAAAAAATATTGCATGTATAAAAAGAATTAATTTTTTTTTTTTTTTTTTTAGATATTTTAGTAAATCAAATATCGAATATATAGTTCTAGTTACAACAAGTGCCTCAATAATATTATAATAAAGGCCATAGTTGAACAATATTGATGCACCGATGTGCAATGTGTTTACGGTATTCCAAACATCAACTCAAGAATTTCAATGGAAACTCTGATAATCTCGCTACAGTTTCTCAAGAATCTGCTTTGAAGTTTAAAGTCTCTCATGGACGGCTCGCTAAGATCGCGATAACAATTTTTCCGGGCGACTCCAGTTGACGCGACGCTGATCCGTCGATCCCGAAAACTAGGCAGCACGCGTCTGGTGACATCAAAGAGCTCCCGGGGGTAGCAAAGAAGGCTTCCTGCCCCTTTTCATCCCTTAAATCCTACCCGGGCGATATTTGCCGGGGCGACTCGGCCTCTCGCTTTCTATCATTAGAGGAAACGAGAGCGGAAGAGACACGTGGGGGCGCGAGAGCGAGACGATGCCGAGCTACCCTCTATCTCAACCACCTTCCTCCCCCGTCTGCTTTTTACCCCCCGCGCTAACTTCGTCCCGCCGTCTCTCCTGCCCATCCTCCACCGCCTTCCGTACCCTACTCTACCCATCGTTCTCCCGTGTGCCGGGTTCGCGCAAATATCGCCTTTCATATTCCTTCGAAGGAGCAGAAAATCGTTACGGTGCCTTTTGCGCGCGCGCTACGAGGGAAATACCTAACCACCGCTGTCGTCGTTCCTTTTCCCGTACACCCGGCCTCACATTAGCCGGTCTCGCCACACGCGGACCTCCGTTGGTGGGGGTGTAAGTAAGTAAAATCTCTCCCTTCCCGCCTTTCGTACCGCCCGTTGCCGTCACCGTCGCCGCCGCCACCGCTGCCGCTGCCGCCACCCCTCGCTCTCGTCCCCGTCTTTTGCGTCTATTTCTACCCTCTCTATCCATCTTGGCCCTCCTCTATTTCTCTTTTCGTCTCCGGCAAAGCTGCGCGAGCCTTTCATTTTCTCTCTTCGACTTACGCCTCTCCTTCGTTGGACTCGCTTCTACGCTCGCACGCTCGCCCGCACACCTCGCGCTCTTTCTCATCCTCCACCGCCGCCGACCCGATCCCCCTTTCTCCCTGGCAAGCCTCAGCGGGGTTGCAGAACCGCCGGAGCCCGCTATTAACCCAACCCCCTCCTTCTTCTCGCTCTTCCTCACTTCATCGCAAGCTCTCGCACCGGTCCTCACGCTCGCTCTTTCTCCAGAAACGGTCGTCTCCCCTTGTCCCCCCCTTTCCCCTCTTGCCACCCCTAACGCCTAAGCGCGAACAAAGATGGCGGAAAACTAAACAACTAGACGAGGGCACAAGGAACTCTCGCTCGCCCTTTTATCGCGACGAAATTGACCTCCGTGCACATCGAAGAGGGGTGCCCGACCCTTCCTACTGGATTTCTACATGCCGGCATCCTTCGAGAGGGTGGGCGGGAGCTGAGAACGAGGGATGGCAGGCGGTAGTTGCGGTTTCTGCGGTACGCGGTCACGGATAGATACATATCTTTTTTTTTTTTTTTATCGCCGATTACTCTTTGTGGCACTACCGACTTTCAAGAATCTCGGAATTTTAACGATCGTATATGCTTGAGATAGAAAATTGAAAACTGATTGCATGTTCACGCGCGTTCTTTTTAGTTATTATATATTTATTTACGACACATTAATTTTATAGTAAAAAAAATATGATAATAATTATTAAAATTTACCGTAAAAGAATAAATTGAGCTTTACTGTTTCGGAATAAAGTTCACATTAAAATACAAAACAAATAGAGCAATGGTTAAATACGGTTTAATAATTTTAGAATTTTTATTTTTTAATTAGCGGCATATATGTGAATAACTACACATATGAACTTCATCACGTAAGCGATTCATTCACAAGTTCGGCCGAATCGGCCGGTGTGTCCAAGCCTCAAAGGTCTCGTCAAGTTGGGCTTGTGCTCAGCTGTCTTGAATAAATGATGCTTAATCTTCATATCAGAAAACCGAGTGAAGCAACCGCGCGAGACTGCATGGAAACACCGATGGGGGGGTCGAGGGGGGAAGAAGTAGGATGATGGTAGGTCCCGTACATACACGTAAACGAGGTGGAGGAGGAAAGGAAGAGGATAGACTGGTGCAGTGGAAGCGAGGCTAGGGGCGCCCAGGAAATTTCTAGAAACTTCAGGTTTAGCAATTAACGTCAGAAATTAACGACGCCCGCCTGCCTCGAGCGCAAAGCGCCGGAGAAATTAGTCTCGGAAATTCTCGTAAAATTTCTCGCTCGCTCGCGGGCTCCGGCAACCCCCGCGCTCGTTTCCACCCCCTTTCTGCAGGGACCCCATCCGACACCCCTACGCGGCCCCCTTTCCTCCCCTTGCCGAAACGCCCATGTCTCGCTGCAACTGAAGGTAACACGGTGTCGGCAGTCGAGGCGAGCGGTAACTTTCCGGAAATTTTCATTAAGCCTGACAGTAATGACGTCATCAGTCAGTTGGGGGCGACCTCATTTGAAATCGTTCGCATTCGAACGTGGCTTTCGACTTTGAGCAGCACGTCGTCCGCAAATCGCTTGCAATCGTCCGCGCGTCGTGTAAAAGCGGCCGTCAAATTTCTTACCTTGAAGAAAAATGTCGGTCGTCCGTGACTTTATCCGCCGAATTATCGTTCATTGTCTCACGATTATTTTCGCCCCGAGGAAAGTAATATAAAAATATCTAGTCGGTCTTCTTTTTAAAATCAGAAAATTTCTTTTTCAACGGTAAGGGCAGCCACGGAATAATCGCTTTCATGAACGAAGTAGGAACGTATGTATTCGTACTAAGGTAACAAGAAGGTAACGTTTAAACATGGTGCCCATAGCCTGACCGAACGGGAGGAAGAAGAGGAGAGTTTCCGCTGTACATATCCGGATCGCGCGGTCAGATTAGCAACGGCGATTCCGATAACCCGTCCGGTGCGGCACGGCGCGATTGCCGCCATAATCCTAAGAAAACAGAGACGGCAGGGACCTTCGCTGTGTCCGGCGAGGAATGTCTGGATAGGGCGATCGAGAAGGTACACCTGCCCGCGGACGGGCATCGATCGAGCCCGGACCAGTCGTGAGGTCCTTTTCGACGACGCGCATTTCGGACTTATCGGTCCGGGCGGTGAACGACATATCCGTTTTCCCAAGTAATCTCGCGGCGCTTCGGGCGATTCTCAAACAATTCTATACATCTCGGAGTGTCGGAAGTGGCTGAAACCGGGAGAAGGGGCACTTTCCGCAGGGAGACGTAGCGCCATAAAGAAAGAGAAGGATGAAACAGAGAGAAGAGGTATAAAAGGGAACAAAGACAGAGCGACGAAGACGATCAGAAATAGAGAAACGCCGTAAGAGAGCCCGATAGAACAAGATGGAATAAGAGACGCGGTTAGGAGAAGGAGAAGCGCATAGAAGGCGACGGTACGTGAAACACACAATACACCTTCGCGGTGGGTGGCTTATCTAAGAGTCCATGGCGTAGCCCCGGGGGTGCAGTAATAACCGGGAGGGCGGGCTGATACCGGGCTAAGAAATGATAACGGCACTCGCAAGCCAGCCACCATTTTCGAGTTATATTGCCTCGAAAGCCAAAAGCGCGGGAGGAGGGGGCGGCATGAGGGTGAAGAGGGTAGGTAGGAGAGGGCGAACTGCCTCAGCTAACACACAACCTACGACCGAGCCGCACCTCTCGCTCTTCTCGCCACTACCTTTCCCGTACCTATATCCACCGTTAGTCGTTGCTAGAAATCGGGCGCTATCTGAAGCCCACCTACCCCGCCAGATATACGCGCGCGACGCTCGTTTCGAATGCCTAGAGAAACGTTTCGCCTTCGAGAGCGCCATCGACCTTCGCCGTTTCGATTCGCCCCACGGGAATAACTTGGGGAGACACATCGGTTCCGATGCGACAACGATATTCGATTCCTTCGTGCCAGCCATGAATTTTCAGGCGGTTGCATCTTCGATGTTGCCCCGGAGTATTGCTAGGGCCGCCAGGGCTCTCGTAATCGCACGCCGACGCGATATGTCACGCCGTTCTTTTTTCCTTCTCCCGCGCGAATTCCTCTCGGATTCGACTCCGCACCGAATCGGGTCAAAGTGCGCCGGAATGCGGTTTGCGAGCGCCGCGATAATTTATTCAGCAGCTTCGTGGCTTACCTCGACGTTGCACGAAAAATACGGAAATGCGATCGGCTAACCGTAATTTAAAGGATACAACTTGACGCGAAAATACAACATATTTTTGCTTTTAGAATATTCACTAATATGAAATAAAAAAGAAAATGTTGTTCTTTATAGACGTCACAAAAGTTTTCGAAACGTGACGGTGAAAAAATATCTCTTTTAACACGGAGCGCTTATTTTAAATTGTATACAATCATGCCAGTCTAAAGATCAAGAGCGAGTGGATGAAGTGAACGTACCTGCGGGCAAATCAGAAGAGACAAAGCCACAACGTGACCAATCTCGCCCGTGTTGAACCTCGGCTTGAACGGATGTTTTGCATTTTACCCCCGACGGCTAATTTATGTGAGAGAAATGCCACCCTCGTTTCACACCCTCTTGGCCGACTGGCCGAGCGTTTTATTTTCACTTAGACCGCGAAAAAGACTCTCAAATCCTGTAGTTACCCGCTTTTACGATTTTCTCAAGCGATTTAGAACAGCACTTGGAATTGCATGTTAAGTTTATCAAGCAAATTAATCAATTTCCAGAAATCTAAAAAAATCTTTGCAAGAAAAAAAAGTTTCTTGCAACACTTTATACAGCTATGCTGAACAATAAAGGGTTTAAATTAAAATAAATTTCAGTTTTAAAAATACTCGACATAATTCCATTTTGCTTTAGTAAAAAGCGGATTATTGCTCAAAAGGTCGCGTTACATTAATTTAATACGAGTTAATCTCGCATGATATAGCACACATGAATATTGAATTTCATTGCAACGGAAATTCTTCGTGCAATAATTGTGTTACAAATAAAACGGTTTTATTGAAAAAAAAAAAAAAATTACATTATAAATTACTCTTTGTATGCTTTTCGCTTAATAGAAAGATTAAAAAGATTGCAGGCAAGTAATTCGGAGCGCGGTCAGGCTCGCGTGGAGCTAAAATTAATATGAGATTCACTGGCACGGCGTGCTGCTGCGAGAGAGGAAGAGAGCGAGAGAGAGCGAGAGGGAGAGAGTAGGTGAGGGACGGAGGTATATTTAGCACAAAAAGCCTCTAATTTCCAACGAGGGTGTAAAAACGGGGTTGGCACCCGCGTAGGTATACGCAGGCCGCTTGTTGGGTCTATAAAACGCCGCTTAGCTTTTTTACCTCCTACCGCCGAGCCCCCGGAGGGGTGGTTTTAACCCCGTTAAGCTGTTTCCCGTCTTTTTCCGCGTTCCTTTTTTACACGACCGGTAAATTGAGCGCGCGGCCTCTTCCTTCTCTTTTCGCTTCCCTTCTGTGGCGCGTTCCTCCCGGCTTTTTTTTTTCGCTTTTTACACTCCTCGTTTACTCTTGCCTTATACTTTGCTACGAGATATCTCGCCCAGCGGCTGTCGCGACCCAGATTTCGCACTCGTACGTTTCGTATTTGTTCTTTGTTATTTCGGGAGAGGGGTATAACACACTTTAATTAATATATTAAATATAAATGAACGAGTACCGCAATAAAAGAAAAACTTATTTTATATTAATTGTAAAAAATATTTTTTTACACAGACTTTTGCGTTTATTAATTGCTACCTGCAGACAAATTATATTCCTTTTTTAAAAATTATAACCACTGAGCGCTAAGTATACGTTTGGTATTTGATAAGCGAGCGGGTCTCTTCGGCAGAGGGATTTATTATCCGCGCGTGCTTTTAGTTGTTGCGGCGAGTTTTCTTCGTGTGCGGCACCGGCTTCTTTCGGCCGAGCGGGCGGATAGGAAGTGCGAGATTAATAGACGAACAAATTAGCGCAAAGTTTGGCCGGGGTCCCCGCGTGCACCCGCGGCACTAATCCCGTGCATTAAAAGTTAACGTCGGGCTGGTACAGCCCGTGTGTCCTCCTGGCATTAGATTTCTGAGTTTCCCCGGCCGAGTTAGGGCAACACCAGATCTGCGTTTCAACTGGAAACTACGTTAGGGACAAATTCGAACCGATCCCACGCCAAGTGCTCGCGTGAGCGCTCGTGGATGTGCCACCGGCCGGGCACACGTCCACGTGTGCGAGTATTTTGTGTGCATGTGTGCGTATGTGTGGTCCGAGCAGCCGGGTGAATCGTAAGAGGAGGACCGATCCGCTGAAAAATATTGCTTTACGCAGTCAAACGAAACTACCGGTCGATCCTCCGTCTCAGTTCGCGAAAGATAAATATTTACCGGGATGATCCCGATATTCCCTGTTTAACTCCTGTGTAAATGTTGGTGCATTTCGTGCGCTTGTTTTTTCATTACATCGTCAGTCAAATCTTCTCTAATTAGAAACGAGACGGAAACGAATGTGGATATTCAGTTAATTCAATTTTTGTTGAATAAAAACGGGTTTTTTTTTATTAAAACGTAAAATTTTGTACGTAGTTAATTATGCGCAAAAAGTAGAACGTGAATGAATGAAATCAACGTCGGATTTAGATAGATTCGGTATTTTGCATCGCGTGCAATATTATTTCGCAGCTTTATCTAAGGCGCTCGCCATTGTAACCGACTATCCCGGTGGGCTAGGTGTGAGTAAGAAACTACCCTCAACATTAATCAACCGTCATCTTTGCTGGAAACCAACCAACCCTTCGCTATCGCCTCGGCCCCTCGTGTTTTTCCTCTTCGACGGCCTTCTCTTAATAATTCTACTCTTCATTATGTTTCTAAAGAAAGAAGCAGACTTTTTGCCGCAATAATATTTTTTCTATAAATCATATTTTAGCGATAATACGATTAATTTTTGCGTGTACAAAGTAAATTCGAGATTTATTATTTTATTACTTTATAATAATGGATTTTTAACTTATTTATTAAAAAAATAAAATAATAATTAGAATTTTTATGTAAAAAAATTTTTAATACGTAACAATTGTATAAAAATTTTTTTATTTTTTATGTAACTATATACCTATTAACGTTCAGAATAATGATCTATTGTTATGTTACATAAAGTATTAGTATAGAAGTCAGATTGTGACAAGGAGCATTAAGGATCAAAGAGGCGATCTTCCGCTTTTCTTCGAAGAAGCGTCGATCGTTCTCCAAGACGACACCAAGGATCAATCGGACGGGCAGGCGGGTGGAAGTAAGGATGCCTTGAATAATGACTTGGTTGGCATGCGAGAGGATGGGGTTTGCCAGTCGGGTGCGCCATCTTGCCTCGGCTCTCTACTTATAATTATTGATGTGGCCCGAACTTTATATAAACTCGAAACTCGTCTCCCTCGCACCGTCGGTTCGCCACCACCACCGCCACCTTCACTACCACCGTTACTACTACTACTATTACTAATACTACTGCTGCTACTACACGGCACACGAGGAGAGCGGCACCAGCATCAGCAACCTGGAACCATCTCCACGCGGCGGGTAGAACCAACCCCCTGAGCCCCGGCCATCCCCTTTCTCCCCGTTCCCTTCCCCTCTTCGCTCTCCAACCAGGCGGCAGGAGGAAATTGTTGGAGTTTTCAAAGTCTGACGTGCAGGATATTATGAACGAGGGTATGGCGTCGTCGAGGAGGTGGAGAAGGTGGTAGAGTAGTAACCGGGGGTGCCTCCAGAGGGCTGACGGGGGCCGGGGGCACGGCGGGAGACCGACGGTTGGGCGAAGGGGTGACGGTGGTGTGGCGGTACCCAGGCAAAACTACCCGCCTCGGCTCACTCTTCTGCCTCCAGAACCACCCACCAGCCCATTCGTCTAGCTTAAACTATATTCCGACCTAACCTCCGCGCGTAGGGTACCTTCCTTCTCCGCCAACCCTACCTACCATTTGACAGCCGGGCGATACTTGCTCGAAGGCGATGCGCCGCCGATGCTTTTCGCACCCTTGTCGCTTTTCTACGTCTCCCTCCTCCCCCCTTCGCGTTTTCTCGCTCGTCCTCTTTCCATTGCGCTTTCAGCTTTCTATTCTCTATTTTTACGCTGGGCTCATCCGGACGTCACGGGCGTGAACGCGAGCTAAAATCGGAACAGCACCGGGATGATACAACCGGCGGCGCAACGGAAGTGAGGAAGGTTACTGCTCGTGTTGACGTATGTTTTGTATTCATTGTCCGTGTGTTATTTTAGGTTAAATGTCTGTTTTCTCGCGTCGAGGGTGTACCTGCATCGTCACCTCGCACCGTGCTCTTTCATGAATCTGTTCTTTCACGCCGCGCCGTTACAACCCCCCGGGTGAATCTCTAAATTGAGAATATCAGTTAACGCGAAAAAAGAAGAATTAGTCAAAGGCACGTGTACCTTGATATTTTCATTTTTACTGATAATTAACAAAAATCTTACCCCAATTTATTTAAATAAAACGACACGATTATTCTAACAAAACTTGAAATTCGACAGTGGACTGTCGGAGTTTTGGACATTTTGTTCAAAATTTTACGTTAATAATTAATTAATTAGCTTCAGTATATTAAACAGCAATATTGATAGTATCACGCAGAATTTCTGATCTGAAGAAATTTAAAAAGTTATATATTTTTTCATCCCTCGCAGCGACCTGTATTCAATTCAGAACAATTCGAACGGGCGCATGCAACGATCACGACATTTCATTTCTTCACATCTTCCGAGCGTCACGGTGGCGCATAACTCGTCGAGGTTGCGGAAACTTTTTGGATAGACGATTCGTCGCGCGAAGTGTCACACTGACGGCGGAATATAGCCGAAGCACGTGTACGAGTATATTGTAGAGGGAAGCAGGGTGGGGTATGAGTGCATGGTATATCTATACAGTGTCTACAGGGGGTAGAAGTATAAGCTTTCCTCTCGCAAATGAGGTAATATATATACAAAAGCTAATACGACCGAAAGTTGCCAACTTGGATGAGTCTCTCCTCCGCCTCTCTCTACCCACCCGCTTCTCCTTCCCCGCGTGCGGACTACCTCCTCTAAATATTTTAAAGGATCGTGACACTCAGGTCTATGAGTTGTCGTCCTTGGGGAGGAACGTTCGAAACTCAAAAGGCTTGGCGACGTAGAGGACAAAAATATCGCGATCTGCGACTTTGGATGGTCTCATCTTTCGCGAAATTCTTCGATCACGTGCAAATAAATTGGCGTTCCAAAGAGTAGCCATATTTAACGAAAGCCTTGTTATTAAAAAAATTTCTCGTCGTCATTATTTGCAACAGGCAAAAAAGATTTTTTTTTTTAATTGTTATTCTGCTACATTATTTATCTGTGAAATCCAAGCAAGTGTGAACAAAGTAAATTCAGTTGTGACGAGTAAAACTAGTAATACAAAAGAAAAAAAAAAAAAAAATAGTTTAAATGAATCGTGCTAGCCAATTGAAATTACTACCTTGAGAAAGTTAGGAAGACGTAGTGGCTAGGTAAGTAAGAGTAACGGGGAGAAATGTTTCGACGAGAGAAATCCACGTTCTCCAAAATGGCGTTGAATGGGCGCAATAAAACCGAAGGCTGTATTTTATCGGATACGTTAACAGCTCCGTAAATCAGAGCCCGGACCATTTCGGGTTTAATGTGGCGCGTATCGTCCGACAATTTAAGACGAAGGCTTTACCGCCGTTAACGTCTTGGCGATGAAACTCAAAATCAATATATAAAAAAATATTCTAAATATTTTTTAAGTACTTTTTATCGTTCGTTATCAAACTTTTATATATTTTTACAACATTATTCTATTTAATTGTGCGAGAAGTAAAATGCATTATTAAGAGTCACGACGACGCGAATCATATCGATTTCGATCGTCAATACTTTAGAGAGTTTAGAGTATTCAGAGCGAAGCAGCTTTCGCCGCTGACGAAGCCGATCTTGTTTCTCGCGCCCTAGTAAGACCAGAAATTCTGGGATCGTCGTCCCGCCGGTAGATCCTCCCCGACGGTGCTTCTTTCACAATCAGCGAGATTGAGAGCTTGCGGGCGAAGTTAGATCAAACAAGCGTGCGCGGGTGCAGTCGCGCACATCGCGAATCGCGGAATTCACGCGAGCCGTCCGGGAGAACGAGAGCGGAGGAGATGTGAAGCATAATCTAGCCTGTTTGAGGAGAACTGCCACCGACTGCAAGTTAGAACAAACTCCCGACAACGTACTCTCTGGGAACGTCGTCGTAGCCGGCAACCCAATCCACCAACGTCGCGACCAAGCCACCCTTACCCCCCTTACCTCTCAGACGCATCCTTTCGGACGTCGCGCAATTGGATAAAATGATATCGTCCGCGACGGATGTAAACGCACGTGGATATCCACAGGTGAAGGCCGCGGGACGCGATTTTCGCTTGCGAGATGTATGTGAACAGTCGGTTCCTCCCCCTTCTATTCCCCCTCCCCCAATTTTTAACTCAACTCGAACGGAAGCAGGATGTTGAAAATTTCAGATCGAGCTCCGAAACTTTCGGGTTATTTATATCTGGTCAGCGACTAGCAATGAAATATTCATGTGACGAATCCTGTCCCATTGTCTCTTTCCGTAAGTATCCGCGCGATTTATGCAACGCGAAACTCGTGCAGGATACAACGTATATCTGCGAGGTAGATCTGTCCATTCCCGAGTGTGTCCTGCATGTTTTTCGATTAAGTGCACAAAAGGGAGCTCGTGGAAAATAATTTGCAGCGCAGGGACATGTTTCTAACACAGTTAGTCAGACTGCCCGATAAAATAATAATTTTGATATTGAAAATAATTTGTGTTATTTTCCGGTATTCTCTATGCATTATATCCTGCCATCATCGGGATTGGCGATTAATCTGACGTTGCGACTATCGGCATTTTCCCCTCGTTCACGTATCGCTACCAATTGGATAAAGCAATATCCTCCAAGAGTAAATAGAAATAGAATTATCACAATTAATTCAAGAACGCGTTGAGAGCAGAGCTTAGAGAATCTGCTTGACAATTCCGGATAGAAGCATTGACGTCACCGATTTGAAATAAACGTCTTAATTAGCATTGTAATTAAAAAAAAAATTAAAAGAAACTTTCAATTATAATCTGCGTTTTTTAATCTAGTCTAAAATATTTGGTAGATATTCCGTTTCTAAATTTTTTTCCCACCTCTTTCTTTTTGATTCATATTTAATATACAAATACATTTTTTTTTAATTTTATCTTTAATCTTTTTTTTCCCAATAAAATTGAATAAACGGAATTTTAAGCAATTCTTTACAGTGTAGACTGAGAGTTGGCGTAATAAAATGAGTTGAGGGTATAAAGTTTTCTGAGCGGCCCGACACGAAATTATAATATTTAGTATCGTTTAAGTTATTAGAGATAAGGTGTTTTTTCACCGGTGACCGAATCAGACGGCGGAGGAAGAGGCGGCGGAACTGATGGCTCATGAATATTCATTTCTTGCCGGTTTCTTACAGGTCGACGGGGGTGAGCACAGAGCGGAGCAGCCCGGGTTGTACTTTTAAGCATGAGAGTGGGGGTTCTGGATCAATGCCGAGACCACGCCTCCTTCGTCTTACATCTTGCACCCCGTGTCTCCCCCCAAACACCGTGGGCACCTTCCTTTCCTTTTGCTTTTCCACCCTCTTCCCTATCTTCATACCTCGCGGAAAATCCGCCCCGGACGTACAGATATGTATATTACGAACAATAAATAAAAATTATACAATACACGTGTTTTTTTTTTTTTTTAATTATTATATTGATAAGTATTCCTAAAAATCCCAGACTTTTTACAATAACAAATTTATTTTAATCGCTATTTCGTTAACGTAATTTATAATGAATTCAGCATGTGTTTCAAGATGCTTCCCAGTTTCAAAGGTGCAATGAATTATTCATATCTTTATACAGTCAGTCAGAACACGGCGCAACTTTTCTCTTTTTACTCACTTTACTAATATATTTCTAACTTTGTCGTATTTTGATGATTATTAAAATTTAAAATATATTTTTTTGAAAGACGTTTTATTTTATTTTAATTTTTTTTTTTTTGCAAAAGTGTAGCAAACGTAGATACCTGCCTCCTATGTATATGTTTGACGCTCACAGAATGTGAACATTATATAACAACGAAAATAGTTTTTTTAAAGCTAATCATCACGCTGCAAGTCCTCTAGTAGTTTAACGCGCAGTGTTATTACAAGGCGTCGAGACAGATCCTAGGGTAGCTTTGTGCACCTTCGCATACTAGCAATATCTCATTGCGACATTGCTGTTTCTCATCTCATCTCGTCGTCTCTTCTCCCTCATTCCGTCCCACCTTATCCGAACTCAACGACTTCGTCGTTTCCTAACTCGCGGGTCCCGTCTTGTCTCATCTCGTCTTCTCGTCATTTCCCGGAGCCAGAGGCCCCGGGCTGTTCTTTCCTTTCAGAAAGTGAAGACGAACCTACGCCGGTTTCATCCAATCAGAGCCGCGCGAGCCTCTTCCACCGTCGTCCAAATCAAACAGTACGACTAATTACCACCAGAATATACCGCGAACTATCTTGATCGTAGATTACCCCGTTAATTATAACATCGACACTCATTTTAGCATGCGTTCCTCCGAAGGAAGCGTAGAGCACGGAATCTTTACCGTTCAACAAAAGTTTCGACGTGCACGAAAAATAGAAGCCCTACAGTTTGTTAATTTGCAGTTGCAATTTTGCTAGACATAGTTTTTATATACAAAATTCTATAACTTTATTAACCGCCGCAGTTCGGAGAGAACCGTGTTCTTTTTATTTTTTATTTATTTTTACTTATTATTTCCTATACCACGTTTTATTATTTTACGGGTTAATTTGTTACGGGTTAATTGAAATAGAAAGTGCACGTAATTGCGTCTAACGGCAATCCTACGGCGATCCGGTCGTTCGCTCGCGAACGAGTCACAGGTGTCTCAATTATTGTCATCCGTGGATCGATCGGTGCGTGTCGATTGGCAATCGAATGTCGGTCAATCGGTCGGGCATTTCGCGCCGACGTTTGGCGCCTCGAGAGTGCCGAAGCTTCCGAATGGAAAATCAATAGGGTGAACGAAGAAGGGGGTGTAAATCCCCTCGCCTCTCACTCGCGCGCGGTCTTGCGGGTCTCAAGTCGAAATCATTGTCCGAATCATTGTTTAAGGAATCCCGCATCCGATCAAATCACTGGGAGGAACCGGCGGCCACCTAAGTACGTCATTTGCGGCTAATAGCCGACCTCAGCCAGGCGATCTAATGCCCTATCACGGAATGCATGGATGTCGCGATCAACCGACAAGTCGATCAATCGTGTTCCACGAAGTGACAGAGTTTCAGAATCAACGTTGCCGCAAATGGCAGCACATATTACAATCATGATATAATCTTGGTATATAAACAAAATTTTTTCTAGCTTAAAATATTTTTTTTTGTTTTTTTTTTTTAATAAGATATTTCACATTACTTTATCTTACTAGTGAAAATATTTTAAAGAACTTTGTGCATTTCAATAAAATTTAACTGTTGGTTATTTGTTATGCAATAAAATTTCTTTTTATTGTATATTATTAATTTATTCTGAAACTGTATTAACGACTATCATAAAATTGAAACAAAATTTAAATAAAGAGTAAAAATAATGAGTTAGAACACTTTCTAAAATTTGTACGTTTTATATAAAATTTGCTCGCATAATTAACCGATTGAATTTACGACAACTTTTTCCTACATCCTAATATTTGTAAAAGACTGTGAAATATTTCTAGAGGTTTGCATGAAGGCCGTGCAAAATGCAAAAGGAAGATTCGGTTAAATAAGGTATTAAATCGCAAGGGGGTGTCTAGACAAGTTCAGTTTACCGAACCGCCACCGTGCGGCAGCACCACCTGTTTCAGCCAGGTTTCAAACCACCCCTGATCTTTGTCCCCCGAAGGGTTGTTTCCAGCGAGTCAGGGTTATTTGGTTTCTTCGTTACCCGAAGAGCGGCGAACGACTCCAAGGATAATCGACCATGATCATCGGTTACACATACCCACGAGATCACGCGATCGACGTCACGCAGTTTGCACACCCCCCACATAATTATCCCGCAAATTCGATAAATCGACCCTTCGAATGCCGCCGGCGAGATGTGGTCAGTTTAATAACTTAAACCGGCGACCAGCTGTCTGACGCGAAAAATACCGCGACAAGGGTTCGAAGTTTACGCAACGGAGTAAATCACGAACTTCAAGTAGAGATAGCAATAATTTTTCCCGAAATTTTTAGAAAATATATTTTTACAAACTGCGATATTGCATTTTTATTATGGGACAGTGCGTCGCGAATTAATTCAGAATTTCTCATTGAAAGTTTAAATTGCACATTTACGATTAAGCAAATAGTTAAAAAAAAAAACATTATTCTTTTTGTACGTATCTACAATAATTTTAAAAAAATTAATCAAGATGCAAAAGTAATTATTTCATAATTTTGATTTACGACGTTGCGTCCTAGCGTGGAAAGGCAATGAAAATAAAAGTACGCTGTTATATCGCGCTTTAACCACTCATCTAGAAACCACTTATAACGTTTCTGGATGAAGCACACAACTAATCCACGATGCACAGCCTCGTCTAGACATAGGGACGCGCGTAGTTTTGAATGCGATTTTCTCCGAACCACGTCGTATTGTGCAATTTATCAGTGCAATTTACCGGCGGAGACAGTGCCAGGGAAATTGAAAAACTTTCACGGCCAATTCACGGTTGCTTTTAATAATGCGAATCAATTTAACGCGGGGAGATAGAGCAGCGCCGCAAATGCATGTCGAGCCGGCGAGGTGTTTTTTCCACGCTGACATTTCACGCGTCTACGGTATTTAATAAAACTTTGCCGCGCGCGATTCAATAGCGCACAAATGGCCAGCAAATAGCATGTCTATTAAATGGACGGAGGTAAAAAAGAACATCATTAATAAAACGATGCCCGAGTTTAATCCAACCTGCCTTTTGTGCACATCTATAAAAAAATGGTTACTTGTAATAAAAAGATCGCGATCTTCTTTAACATTACAAAACGGCGGGAGAAAAAATGGAATAATGCGATTTTTAAGCAGCAAATAAGTCGCAAAATTTCCGGTCTGATTTCTGAAAATTCGCCGAGAAGTCGATCCCGCGGGACCAGTAGTAACAAGCAGATAGGACCAGCCGTACCGACGATCAATAAGAAAGCTAGTCCAACGAAGATGCGCCCGCAAATTCCCGGAGACGTAAGACCCAGGATACAGTACGAGGAAGTATAACCAGCGCACGTAGCCACGGGCGGCCCTTAGAAACATAATTAATATTTATCCCACCCCCCGACGTAGGGAAGCGCGGATCCCCGGTTTCCTCCATCCCGACCGCCGTCTGTCCTCCCCGTGACCCCTCTAAAATCCCAGCACGCTCCTTGTAAAATCTAATATCTGAGGAAACACCGTCGTGCAGTACGGGGCTACCATCCCTCTCGTACTCCTCTTCTTCCTCGGGCTTTGCACGGCCTTTCCCCGGGCGCGGGGTTCCTTCCAGGTCGCCGTATGCCGCGCCTCGTAACGCAGTCAGGATAACAAGTGGCAAGACGGAGGCACCCGGGATGAAGGAGAGGCAAAGAGAAGACCGTCTCGGATGATATGCACACAGGGATGATCGGGGCGCGCCGGGGGCTCCGGTGAAACCAACGTCGAAGAAGAGGAAGGAAGGCGGCCGGGGTAGAACAAAAGAGCAGGGAGGGCAGGATGAAAGTAGAGAAAGAGAGCGAGGAGCGCGCACCACGGTGGCGGCGACGGCGACGTCGTCGTCTCGCCGGAGAAGGGAAGCGGAGGTAGAAGCGAGATAAGAAGAGAACGGTTCTAGGTGGAGTCAGGCGAGAACATGCGAAAGACGAAGAAGGAGAAGAAGACGAGATGGTGGATGCGGCAGCGTAGAGAGAGAAAACGGGAACGAGAGGTGAGCTTGAGAGAGGCGGGAAAATCCAGGAAGAGAGAGGGAACGAACGCGAGCTGTTTTCCCGGGTGCCAGGTTTCTCGATGGGCGGCGTCAAGACGCTGTGGCTCCGCCAATGACGGTGGTTTCGCTGGATTTTGCGCGGCCACGATTCGCTGCCGGTGGCTTTCTTAGAGGTGCGACAGCGCGGAAAAATCCTCGGGAAAAAGGCGACGAGGGCGAGGGTGGTATGCGCGCGCCACGGCCATTGGCCCGGCCCGGGTGCTTTTCTTCGCTTTTCAGGAACCTTTAAGGGGCCAATGGTACGCCGTTCCCGTCGCGAAAGGCGACCCCGAGTAATCGATAAGTTAGTCGCCTCTTGTGCACGCGGTTCATTCTTTCACCCTTATCAACTTTAATCGATTTTTTTTTTGTTTAAGAATTTTGTCACAGCATTTAACTCGTTAAATTATTACAAGCCAGAGACACGTGTCTTTATTAAAATTCTAAATATAATTTTCTAAAAGATTTTCCTTAAATATAACATTCCCTCTTATACCCCAAAAATAATATGTAATTAATATTAATTTTTCTCAAAATAATAAGTTTTTATCTAGGCTCTTTCATTATTCGTCGCGACCGTAAAATCTAACCGCGATTTACTTTTCGAATTTTCAGAGCAGCGTTGTCATTTCCTAGAACCAAGTTCAATTTCGAAGCGAAGCACCGTGTAGCAACCGCCGCGAAAGCTCCGCGTTTAATTAAAGCGCATATTTTCAGTCATATCCAACCGCGGTGTCTACGTATTTTTGCATCGCGATTGCTGGTAGGATCATCTCACCCCCGTGACGCTGTCAACCGCGGGGGAAGGAGGGGTAATGCCGGCAGTCGTCTACGAGATAATTAGCGAAGACTAAAGGACCAGCTAAAGCGGAAAGGGGGTAGCGCGCGGGAGTACCCTATGCGCGCATCTTCCTCTCATTCCTCCGCGTACGCTCGTCTCTCACGCCGCCCCCGTGTATATCTCACCTTACCTCTCTTCCCAAATCCGCCTTATCCGCCGCCGCCGCCATCGCCCCCGAACTCTCCACCAACGTTCCTCTGTTCCTCTATCGCGCGTTCACGTGTCTCGTAACATTAATAATACCGGAGAAGAGCATACTGCAGCATCTTCTCGCCCCCTTCGCCCCTGTCGTTCTCCTCTTTCGCCCCCTCTGCGATTACGCGGGAGGCGGCAGTCTTAGTTGCGAGGAACTTGGACTGCAAGTAAGTTCTCGGAGAGCCCGGATGGAAATTGACGTTAATGTGCCCCGAAAGCAGCCGCCACCCGTCCCCCTCTGCGCGCCCCTCCCGCCCCTTTCTCCACGACGAAGCATCACACGGATGATCGTCGCTGCTGCCTGAAAGAACCCACCACCCCGGGCAAGTCGAGGTAGTTAGCGAAGTAGTTGCCGAGATGGATTATGATGGTAACGTGGGAAGAATCCACGATCGCTGACTGACATTGCCGCACGTTAATGGATTCGCGGCCGTTCGCGGACGAACATCGGCGGAGGCTTAATATCAGCCCACCCAGATTAATTATAGATAATAAATATATATAAGATGAAATGGCGAGCTACCCGGCGCACTCACATCTTTCATCTCGAGATGTTAATCTCACAAAACAAATTATTTTCCTATTTTATCCCTCCTGCTCGTGATTGAGATTATCTTCCCTAGATCTCAACGACCTCAATTAAAATCTTCCACAAGTGCCTGATACAAAGCGAATGAGAGACAAAAACGAATAAATCGATTTTTCACCGTGATAAAAGATTTTCCTCTGAATAGAAATGTAACTTTGCAAAGAAAAATAATATTTTAAATATTTTAAAAAGAATTTCGAAGAAGAATAAGGAATTACGGGCGAGTGATAATTTTTTTGCGATTTTCGTGTTCTTATATGCAAACTTCCGTTTGTCCTATGGACCAGGCTAATTGCCTCTTGGTATTTCGGTACGACCGACACGAAGGGACTCCGGGATTTGCCGCCTTCACAGTGTAGTTGCAGTACTAACTGAAAAATCCGATTTACCGAGTTAAACGGGATTAATTACGGTAATTAGAGTTTGTTGTTCTACAGCGCACGGGCATCTCGAACTTCCGTAATGTCCGAATGGGATTTTCGGGCTGTAACACGACTGTGACAATCCGTCCGTATTCTGCAAATGCGTTTGCTACTAGGAAGATTTACGAAAGATAAACGTCGAACGGTTAGAGTAAAAATTGCACTGTGTTGTCGCAAGATGAAGTCTTCCGTGGAAATTACAACAGATTACGAATTAATTAGAGAAAGATTAAATTTATCTACTTCGAATAAGATTAAATTGAGGAAATGCTAATCCGCGAGTTTTTACGTTTTCCGTTGAAAATAATTATATTTTAACTGCACGAATTTTAACTATTAAAAAGGATTATTTAAATTTTTATAAAAAATGTTTTATAGTCATGTTTATGTTTGCATATGTACACCCACCCTTATTAAAAAAAACAGATTTAATTACTGCTCTTCTTTAATATAACAAAAAAAAACCGTGCGACTTACCGGACTGCATGAGCATCGACGGAGTTGACGATACTGCCGGTGGCTGTAACAGAAAATAAAAAAATATTAATATAGAAATGTTGAAATAAATAACAACAAAGTTGTCTGTTAATAAACAGCAAAGCTAGCGATAAAGAAAAATTAATTCTTACTTAAGAGTTGCTCCGTCGATGCATGTGCCCTTCCTGGGCCTCCTCCTCCTTTCAGATAAGACGTGTCGAGTCCTCCTTCCGCGCATGAGAATTTATAATCGCGAGAATCAATCATTGGAATACACTTTCGCGCGTTTGTGTACGACATTCGCGGTAACAAATATCGAATAACAAAATTGCTTCGCCCAATACTATGCGAAACTCGAGATCTCGAAACGCCCGACGAACCGGCTGCGGCTTGATTAATTATTAGTGACGGCGATAACGAATCTGTAACATACAAATAAATATTTTTATTGTAGAGATGCTGATAAGAATTTACACCTTTAAAAAAAAATTTAACTCGCTTCTAATTATATTTGCAATTAAATAAATAAAAATAAATGTATTAATAAAATGATAAAACTAGTAATTCTGTGTAATAAAAAACGATACTCACCCTTGATTGTCTTTACTGATGCAAGATGCCTTTTCGAAGCATTCTCCTTCTCTCAGAATGTCATGTCAGGATCACATATCTGGCCGGTCGGTGTAGAGAACTTTCGCAACAAACCCGGACAAATATCGCGCAATACTATTCAATAGCATTCTTGAAAAAACCCGACGAATCGACCGCAGTGAGCTCACTAAATAGCGGCAACGAGAACATTTTAGCTTTTTTTCTGGATCTAAAACAGAACAATAATTTAATGTGTTAATAACAAGTATAAATACGCTGTACAAATTTAATTATTTTATTGCGCGTGTAAAGACTTACTCGCAATGATGCGTAGTCGGACTTCGTGCGCGACACGATGATGTGAACACCGTGCGAGAGCTTGTATGCCACTGAGATTGTGTAGGTTGGAAGATTGTCGTAGGTCACCCGTACAACACAACTGTGTAGTCGGCCACATACATACATCTGCGTAGTCGGACGCATGCACGCAATTACGACATGAGCGCCGCGAGGTCGAAACACGTATGCCGTCCGCGCTCCTCGCCTTTACTTGCCCGCTACGCAGTGGTAATGCGTTACACAAAAATATTGTTCTTACGCTCACATTCAATGTGAGACGAATTTCTGCCTACGAACACGTCGTGGTTTTCGGTCATGAAGTCCCACTCCGAGCAAGTTCCTACTGAAACCTCCGATCGACGATATCTCTGTCGGTCGTGTCGCAAAAGTCTGCAAGTTAATTACTTACTAATTATATGATCGACTCGGAAAAGCACATATAATTTATGTATAAATGGGAATAAAACTTTGAAGGAAAAAAAAGTACCTATATCGTTTTTCGTATTCACAGGATGGATAAGAAAGGTTATTGTGACGGAATAGCATCGTTGCTTGTTGAATATCCGGAGAATTTACGGTGAAAAAGAATCGTGGATTAGAAAAGATGTTGCACCTCAGGCGGCCGGCAACGAATAGAACGGTCGTCCGATGCGCAGTGAGCACGGCGCGCTGCCGCGCATGCATCGCTTGCGCTCGCAAGTATTTCGACGTTGCAAGTCAGTTCATTTTAACCGCTACGAAATTTAATACGTTTAAAAAGAAATTATATACTGAAAATCACACAAAATATTAATAAAATAATAATTTAATATATTTGTGAGTCTGTAACTAATGCATACGTAGCGGATTTAATCGATTAAATTGATCATTTGCATTTCATACTGCGAGAACAGACTCAGCTAGTGTTCTACCATTATCGAGCTCGATCAGTTGGTCCGCGGATTGCTACAGGCAGATTAGTACATAAGAAGGCATATTTCGCGGCTTGCGTCATTCCGAAATCAGTGCGGATACAGAAAAAAATGCTGCTCGTCCTGAGATGCTTCGCCGATGTTTGATGCTCCACTGATGCTCCGCTGATGCTCCGCTGATGTTTGATGTTTCTCTCGGGCTTCTCCCTCCTCTTAGGATGTCTAAAATGCCAGGCCCTGTTCCCGTTTGGCATGAGAACTTCGTGAAAACTTCGTTCAAGTAAATGAAAATAATGAGAAATAATTATTAATTAAAATCTACTGCGCAATCTTAGACGGAACTCACGTTTATAAAACTTGTGTAACGAAGGCTTTGCCTAATTTTTTCAATGACATTCATGAAGCATACAATCGACGAACCGGCTCCGGTTTATTTTTACGTTAACAAAGCTAATGCCTAAGGAGGCGCTTTTCGCGACTCGCGTCATTTCAATGTCAGCCTGAATGTAGTTGACATCTCGCTGCGAGATTTGTTTTTTAAGGTTAGCCTGAATCCGTACGTAAGAAGCTGCGTTTCGTGGCTCACGTCATTTTGTTGTAAAAGAAATCGTACGCCGAATATCGTGTCAAGTATTAATTAGATGGTAAGTTGAAAGTATAGCGAGTCTGTAACTAATAAATGCATCGCAGTATTCGATCGATTAGATATTAGATCAATGATATGGAGTTTACTTAACTAGCCTACAAACGAATATAATTAATGTCTGAATATATATATATATATATATATATATATATATATATATATTAATGTCATTTAAACGAACAAGAAGCGTTTATAATACCATACGAGACATGCACGTAATTGATTGTTAATATTTATTAAATGTGAAACAATTTTCTTCAATATGGAAAAAACGAGGGTGAAGCGCGAAGTGCGTACTGTATAATGTTATATTAAATTCGTCAGTTGCAATGACATTTGCTGATGATAATCGTGAAAGAAAAAAAGTATTGCGCGCGATATATCGCTTCATGAACCGGTTATAATACTCATTTTATCCCGTTGCAGCCTTGGCTATCTTGGATACAATCCGGATCGCTTTCGCAAAGCTCGATACCTCCGGCAACTATTTCTCCCCGTTCCCTCACTGTCCGTGCTACGTGCCAGTTTAAGGTTCTCTGATGTTGCTTGACCGCTGGTCAGCGGTGGGAAAGTGCCGCGTGTGCTCTCCTGGAAACTTCTTCGCCAGTATTACTGGTTTCGAACGAGTCCCGGCTGTTGCAACTTTTCACGATGCGCATTAAAGATCGCTCACATATTTTATTTTGCAACATCGTCTAACGCCGACTTGAACGATGCTTGCTGACAACCAAATTGTACGAACTGTACAGGTAATTTTTTAAGTAATTTGATTTAATTAAAGAAAAGAAACAAGAAAAAATATTAAATATCTATTTTAATGTAATGAGATATTTATTTATTAGAAAGTATATTTGTTTATTAGTGATTATTAATGATTTTTCTTTATCTAGGTGTTAACTTATCAAGATGTAACTTATCAAGATTGAGGAGATCAGAGAAGTTTAAATAATTTTAATTGTTGGTGAGTTTTTTATCAATTCAAGATTAGAAAGTATAATATATTTTTTAATAAATAATTTTTTTTTTAGGTGTAAACTTATCAAAATGGAACTTATCACGAATGAGCAGATCAGAAAGATTTAAATTATTTTAATAGTTGGTGAATTTTTTATCAACTCAAGATTAGAAAATATAATATTTCTTTTTTATAAATAATTTTTCTTTTTTTAGGTGTAAACTTATCAAAATGGAACTTATCACGATTGAGCAGATCAAAGAGATTTAAATTATTTTAATAATTGGTGAGTTTTATTTAACTCAAGATTAGAAAGTATAATATTTCTTTTTTATAAATAATTTTTCTTTTTTTAGGTGTAAACTTATCAAAATGGAACTTATCACGATTGAGCAGATCAAAGAGATTTAAATTATTTTAATAATTGGTGAGTTTTATTTAACTCAAGATTAGAAAGTATGATATTTCTTTTTTATAAATAATTTTTCTTTTTTTAGGTGTAAACTTATCAAAATGGAACTTATCACGATTGAGCAGATCAAAGAGATTTAAATTATTTTAATAATTGGTGAGTTTTATTTAACTCAAGATTAGAAAGTATAATATTTCTTTTTTATAAATAATTTTTCTTTTTTTAGGTATAAACTTATCAAAATGGAACTTATCATGATTGAGCAGATCAAAGAGATTTAAATTATTTTAATAATTGGTGAGTTTTATTTAACTCAAGATTAGAAAGTATAATATTTCTTTTTTATAAATAATTTTTTTTTTTTAGGTATAAACTTATCAAAATGGAACTTATCATGATTGAGCAGATCAAAGAGATTTAAATTATTTTAATAGTTGGTGAGTTTTATTTAACTCAAGATTAGAAAGTATAATATTTTTTTTATAAATAATTTTTCTTTTTTTAGGTATAAACTTATCAAAATGGAACTTATCACGAATGAGCAGATCAGAAAACTTTAAATTATTTTAATAGTTGGTGAGTTTTTTATCAACTCCAGATTAGAAAATATAATATTTCTTTTTTATAAATAATTTTCCTTTTTTTAGGTGTAAACTTATCAAAATGGAACTTATCATGATTGAGCAGATCAAAGAGATTTAAATTATTTTAATAATTGGTGAGTTTTATTTAACTCAAGATTAGAAAGTATAATATTTCTTTTTTATAAATAATTTTTTTTTTTTAGGTATAAACTTATCAAAATGGAACTTATCATGATTGAGCAGATCAAAGAGATTTAAATTATTTTAATAATTGGTGAGTTTTATTTAACTCAAGATTAGAAGGTATAATATTTTTTTTTTATAAATAATATTTCTTTTTTTAGGTGTAAACTTATCAAAATGGAACTTATCACGATTGAGCAGATCAAAGAGATTTAAGTTATTTTAATAATTGGTGAGTTTTTTATTAACTCAAGATTAGAAAGTATAATATTTCTTTTTTATAAATAATTTTTTTTTTTAGGTATAAACGTATCAAAATGAAACTTATCACGATTGAGCAGATCAAAGAGATTTAAATTATTTAAATAATTGGTGAGTTTTATTTAACTCAAGATTAGAAAGTATAATATTTTTTTTTTATAAATAATTTTTCTTTTTTTAGGTGTAAACTTATCAAAATGGAACTTATCATGATTGAGCAGATCAAAGAGATTTAAATTATTTTAATAGTTGGTGAGTTTTATTTAACTCAAGATTAGAAAGTATAATATTTCTTTTTTATAAATAATTTTTCTTTTTTTAGGTATAAACTTATCAAAATGGAACTTATCACGAATGAGCAGATCAGAAAACTTTAAATTATTTTAATAGTTGGTGAGTTTTTTATCAACTCCAGATTAGAAAATATAATATTTCTTTTTTATAAATAATTTTTCTTTTTTTAGGTGTAAACTTATCAAAATGGAACTTATCACGATTGAGCAGATCAAAGAGATTTAAATTATTTTAATAATTGGTGAGTTTTATTTAACTCAAGATTAGAAAGTATGATATTTCTTTTTTATAAATAATTTTTCTTTTTTTAGGTGTAAACTTATCAAAATGGAACTTATCACGATTGAGCAGATCAAAGAGATTTAAATTATTTTAATAATTGGTGAGTTTTATTTAACTCAAGATTAGAAAGTATAATATTTCTTTTTTATAAATAATTTTTCTTTTTTTAGGTATAAACTTATCAAAATGGAACTTATCATGATTGAGCAGATCAAAGAGATTTAAATTATTTTAATAATTGGTGAGTTTTATTTAACTCAAGATTAGAAAGTATAATATTTCTTTTTTATAAATAATTTTTTTTTTTTTAGGTATAAACTTATCAAAATGGAACTTATCATGATTGAGCAGATCAAAGAGATTTAAATTATTTTAATAGTTGGTGAGTTTTATTTAACTCAAGATTAGAAAGTATAATATTTTTTTTTTATAAATAATTTTTCTTTTTTTAGGTATAAACTTATCAAAATGGAACTTATCACGAATGAGCAGATCAGAAAACTTTAAATTATTTTAATAGTTGGTGAGTTTTTTATCAACTCCAGATTAGAAAATATAATATTTCTTTTTTATAAATAATTTTCCTTTTTTTAGGTGTAAACTTATCAAAATGGAACTTATCATGATTGAGCAGATCAAAGAGATTTAAATTATTTTAATAATTGGTGAGTTTTATTTAACTCAAGATTAGAAAGTATAATATTTCTTTTTTATAAATAATTTTTTTTTTTTTAGGTATAAACTTATCAAAATGGAACTTATTATGATTGAGCAGATCAAAGAGATTTAAATTATTTTAATAGTTGGTGAGTTTTATTTAACTCAAGATTAGAAAGTATAATATTTCTTTTTTATAAATAATTTTTCTTTTTTTAGGTATAAACTTATCAAAATGGAACTTATCACGAATGAGCAGATCAGAAAACTTTAAATTATTTTAATAGTTGGTGAGTTTTTTATCAACTCCAGATTAGAAAATATAATATTTCTTTTTTATAAATAATTTTTCTTTTTTTAGGTGTAAACTTATCAAAATGGAACTTATCACGATTGAGCAGATCAAAGAGATTTAAATTATTTTAATAATTGGTGAGTTTTATTTAACTCAAGATTAGAAAGTATAATATTTCTTTTTTATAAATAATTTTTCTTTTTTTAGGTATAAACTTATCAAAATGTAACTTATCAAGATTGAGGAGATCAGAGAGGTTTAAATTATTTTAATAGTTGGTGAGTTTTTTATTAACTCAAGATTTTGAAAGTATAATATAGTTTTTTTATAAATAATTTTTGTTTTTTTTAGGTGTAAGCTAATCAAAATGGAATTTATCAAGATTCAGGACATTAGACAAGTTTGGATTATTTTAATAACTGGTGAGTTTTTTATTGTCTCAAGATTTATTAAGCATGCATTCCCACGATGCCGAGTGAATTAATTTAGTGACCGCCTGTCTCACAATACCGCGCGACTTATTTTTATCTGAGCAAGCTTGTTGCGATCACTTTTGAAGACTAAGATCCTGAAAAGTGACTTTTCGTTCCCGCCGAAGTCTGAATAGTAAACAGGTTTATCACGAGACCCGGTGGTCCGCTACGGAGGTCCTGCGGAAAGGTCTTACAGGATATCGCCTCGAGCCTCCGACAATGAATACAATAACCACGCGTTTACTTGTTCAACTAGCGAGCAACATTCAGGACGAGTTCTTCGAGTTCCGCGCGCGAAAGCAGATCGTTTCTTGTAGCTTGTCTCTTTGCAGGGCGATAAGCTGTTTCGTGTCCCGAAATAAAAGTCATCGAGGCAGCCACTTTTTTCGGGGTGAGAACGCTTGGATGTTCGTGAGAGACAAGCGTGCGTGCGAAATAACGCGTTTGCGTAATAGAACGGAAACCGCGCGAAATTAAATTTACTTCGTTATTTGAGTATCGCAGCCGGACGTATCGTATATCCCAGTCGAAGACGAGCGCAACTTAATGAAATTTTCTTAGGGCTTAATCTGCACGCGACCTAATCAATGATCCCCGTACCAGTAGGCAGCGGCATGAGAGAGCTACATAACGATAAATATGTAACTCTGACGTGGTAATGAAAGTTTCCCTGCGAACATCCGGAGAGTCTCTCAGGGGACCAACATTATGATCTCTCCTACGTTTCCTCACCGCCCTTGTAGGATGAGATGGCGGCTTAAAACCCTCATTTAGAAAGTGTTGTCCACCGGAGCGAGACCAAACCCTCTCTGCGATCCTCAAGGTCACGTCCAGCGTCTCGCAATCGTTCGCAGATCGATCGCGATGTTCCACCGCGGAGTCTGCGTCCCACTGGAAATTGCGGGGTGGCTCCAGTTTCGGACGGAGCGGCGCGGCAAATTTTTCATGAGGCATTAGGAGCACCGGCGATGTTTCCTTTCCCGGTATGCTAATAAAACGGATCTTATGTGGCGAAGACGCCATTTTGAATAATGTCGACCAATCAGAAATTCTGTCTTGAGGGGGTGGCAGGGTTGGCGAGGGAGACACGCGTGCAGCACACCACCACCGCGTACCCCAATACAAACTGCTCTTATATTATGTTGCACCGAGGCCACCCTCGTTTGTTTCGCGACTCCCCTTTTATCACGTTCGCTACCATTTTTCTTTAATCTTTTAATTCGCCGATTTCTTCTAATTCAACTGCTTAATTTCTATTTTTCAACATTTACAAATCTTTTGATAAATGCAGCAAAAAGAATTCTAAGCTATCATCAATATTTAAAATTGCGCGATAAGTATTTTTTTTTTGCGATACATTTTCTATAATAATTTTAATACGATTCAACTTGAACCAAAACGACTTCATTTCTAATTAATTTTGAAATACTTTTTTAATTCAATTTTACTTAATTTCACATGCGTATAAATATAAAATATTGAAGTTATTAAGCTTTATTAGAATTTATAAAACCAAACGAGCGCTATAGATTATTATTTTTAATACCTATTAATTAGCTACTTTTACATCAATAATTTAAAAGTTGTTCGAGAACTACCGGTTCGCGAACGTCATATCACAGTTTACGTCGGCTCGACTACTTCGTAAATCAGCTTCCGCATCGACAAGCGTGCGCATGCAAACAATCTTCGTTGGCACAAGCAGGCGGGCGACAGGGAATTATTTCCACGTTTGGGCCAGGATTGCGTAAAACGTATAATCAGATGCAAATGGAATCCGAGCCCGCGGCAGCCATTTTCGAGGAAACAAAGCGGGTGTTCCCAAGATAGTGGGTGGTTTTAGTAACGACTACGGAGCGGCAAGGTGCAGAGAGATCCGGCAGAGAGGGATCTGCGCAAACGGGACGGAGGAAGAGAGAGGCGAGCAGAGGGTGGCAGGCAGGCAACTTCCCCCTTTCTCGGAGCAGTATCTTAAGTCTTACAGGGTGGCTCGGTACGTCTGACAAGCGACGTTAATGTATGTATGAGATCCAAGAGCGCAGAGACTACCCTCCATCCGACGTTTCATCCTCCTTTCCTGCCAGCCACCTTCTCGTGGGGAGGGGGGGAGTATCACAACCCACCCCCGCGACCCGTTCCCCCTACCGCCCTCGGAACCGGTCTCGGCATGAACTATCCACATGTACGCGCGCCTTTGGGTTTCTAAGGGAGGTTTCCGCACAATGAAATGAGAAACATGAGAGGCCAACCAACAGACCTTCCCATCCCAGCCGCTCTCTTCCTTCGCTCTCGCTTCGCTTCCACTTCCTTCTTAGCAGACAATAGATTTTCGTTTAGTCATCGTTGAAAAACTAGTTGTTAAGACCGCGCGTAATCATTTTCAAAAATTCGATGTTAAAACTTACGTACATTCGCGATCAACGACCGGAGGGATTTATTTCAATTCATGAGTTATCTCGTAACGTATTTAATATTTTAAAAGTTGAAAATTAATCGCAGTTACACTTGATTGGTATATACACGTGCATCGTTATTTGATTGATATCTTTATCGAATATCTCTATCGAATATTTTAATTAGAATTACGTAATCGTATAATTGCAACGATAATCATGAAATTCCTATCTAGTTCGGGCAACTTCACACTTCGTGATCAAGATCAATGTCGGTAATGAATCGCCGTCTAACCGTCGACGCAAACTCGAAGACTCGCGATCGCATTAGGCGATCACTCGTTTTGGAGTACGACCATGTTCATTACGTTAATTTCGAAGGAGCATCTTCGAGTTTCTATCAGTGGCTGCATAATAAAACGAGAGGCACGTGAGGGAACGAGAAAGAGAGACGAGGAAGATCGGCGACACGCCGGCTGGCTTTCCTCGTCCTTTCTACTTCCTCGACGTCGCGTTACCTTCGTCCTTACTATCCAACGATGTGGAGGCAAGGTCTTTGGAAGTGTGTTAAGATCGGATATAGCCCCAATGCCGAGGAAACTCCCAGTCTAACCGGCAAGGCGCCACTCACGAGACTCATCCCGTGTAATCAGCAGAGACGCGGCCGCTTTTCGTGACTGAGAGACACCCCGCGTTTAGAAGAAGAGAGAGAGAGCGAGAGAACGTCTCTTTCGCTTCAAGGGACGCGCGCGTACTCTTACGCGCAACATACCGGAGTCGGAAAAGGAGAGCATACGCACGCATCGACGATGACGTGCCTATGTATTTACGTGCATCCACCCTCGTTGTCTCGAGACGAGATCCTGGATTATGTTCGCGTCTCCCGTTCTCCCGCTCCACCTTCTGCACGATGATGTACCAACCCTTTGCGTCACTCTCTTCCAGCGGTAACATCTCTGACGAGGCAACGTCACCCGAAAGTCTACCGAGTTCTCGGATCCCCCTTGACGCTGGCAACATTAATTTGTTATCAAACGCGGCTGCAATATCGCGCATCTTCGAGGAGGCTCGATAGGCTTGAGAGACAGCGATTTTCGTCTCCAATTACTTGAGATTATAATAAACGACGGTAATATCAATGGCATCGTTGACAAAAAAATTCCAAAGAAATTAATTAGATAAAAACGTCGGGCGTGAAATAATTTACAGAAGAGCTAAGCGCGAAGTAAAATCTTGTAAAAACGGCGTTTTTTGCCGTCGCGATTTCGTAAAGCCGTGAAAGAGTTCGTAAAAAAAGAATGCTAGTTGTTGCACCGAGCGTTGATGTCTCCGCGTGCACGGTGGGTGTGACTTTTCGTTTTCCACCGACGAATCCCGGCTTTTTTCCTCATTTTCCACCCTCCCGGCTTGCTCGCCTCATCCTACCAACGCTGCTGGGTCAAGTCACCGCGGATACGAAGGACGGGTGGATATACGCGCGCCGCGCGGTACCGTGAGTTTATACGTTCTCCTCTCCAATTTAAACCACAATTGCCATTACATAACTGCGACCTGAGTACGCCAACATAAATTTCAACATTCAAATTGATATTAATGCCAATCTTGCTAGGTGACAACGCCTCCTAAATAGTGAGAATGAAACAGATATATCGCAATCTTTCACCCCTGTCAAATACTATGTTATTTACAAAATATCAAGCGACAAATGCATTTCGAATATTCCATATTTAATACTCATTTAAATTGATTCGCACGTTAAAATATTTTTTTATACATTAAATTATAAAATTCTATGAGTTAACGATTGAGTAAACGTAAAATACAACTGCGATATCTGTGATTTGAACATTAAAAAAAGCTTTAGGATTATAGAAAAAGTTTAATAAAATTTCTATGCGAGAGTTTTCTTCCGGTCGTATCTCCATTCGGTTTCGTCTCACGTGGAAGCGCCAGCTTGCCGGAATAAGGGTGGCGCCGATAGAAGGAGGCCGGTGGTGGTGTTCTAAAGAGAGGGGGAGGGAGACGCGGTGCCCCAAGGGTGTGTTCCGGAATCGGGGTAAGATGGAGGAAAATCGTTACTCACTAGTCGCGGGGAAGTCGAGGGTTGAGAGGGCAGAGCGAGGGCGAACGGGGTTAGAAGGGAGGAGGTGTAGAGACTCCGGCGGTTGAAAGAGGGAGATTCGTGCGCACCCATACAGAGGCCCACGCACACGCTCGCACACTTGAGCACACACAGAAGTACGTGCACGGGGATACGACGTACGACCCTCCGTCTAGGTTTGGGCAAGACGATCCCGGGGAAAACGCCTAAAATACGTCGATATGAGACGACCTGAGAAATCCCCTCGTTTCTCTGCCCGTCCGGTCGCCGATCCCTCCCGTCGACGTATGGAAATATTTATTTTCCAGGATCGACCGGAGGTTGTGAGGTATACGTGTGAGTTATATGAATACGCAGAAACCTCGAGAGAAGTTGGAGTTAAGATATCTATGTTAAATTTATGTTTGCTTCATCCCTTCGGCTTCTGAAAACCGGAAGAGATGGGCGCTGTCTCTATTTCGTGCTTAAAAATATTAATTACTTTTCTAATTAAAAAAATAGCAATTATAAAATGTAAAATAATAAATTTTTGAAACATTTTATGCAACGTTTTGTCAAAGTAATATGAAAAGTCTTTTCGAAAAAGTACAAGCATACTTGTAGCATCAAAAGTAAACGTGATTCGAAATAATTAATTATCTTGATGGTCTAAAGTAAGTATATTTTCCAGTAACAAACTAGTCCTTCTATCGAAGTGAAACATATATATCGCTTTCATCTCCAAATACTCTCGAGGGTTTCGCACTCGTGTCTCGCGCTCGTTCGCCGATCTTCAACGCCGATATCGAGAGTATGGCGTACTCTAATTCGTAGAAGAGACGCAGCCTTATTCTACCCGCGAGCATCCGCCATTTTCCATCCGAGATACGCGCAGAGCAACGATAGAGAGACGGGGAGTAAGATACGGGGTGAGGGGAGACGCGGAGGGGATGAGAGAGATGAAGAAGAGAGATAGAGAGAGCGGGAGAGAGCACGGAGAGCTCCTTTGAGAATTTCGATGTAAGACACTCGGGTGCGCTGTGGCAGCTTCAATTTAGATAATTAATGATACGAGCGTAGGTTAGGTACAGTTAGTACAGTAAGACCGAGTGGAAAACAGTTTCCACCCCTTTCAACCCGTTCCTACCCAAACCACCCACCCGACCGACCCGCGCCACCCCAAAGCCTCCCTCGACGGGAGAGTTTCTCGAGACGGCGTAGTACCTTCTGCTATCGCGAGCGTGCGGGGGGTGTAGATCGGGGGAGAAGGTTGGAAACGGGCTGCGCGACGACGCGGGGAATGGGGGTTGGCAGAAGGGCGTCGGCGGCGGTATAAGGGTCTGCCTCTGTGCACCAGCTCGTTTTATCTCCTCTTCGAGATGGCGAGGCGTGAGAGGAAGAAGAGGGCGGGGGAGAATGAGACGGTGAACGGGGGGCGCGGGTGGATGGCTGACGGTGGTTTTCAATGCTGCACCCTACATCCAGCACTACACCCGGCCGCCCGCTTTCCTATTTTCCACCTACACCAACTGCTCTTCTCCTCCCCTTTCTGCGTCTCCTCTTCCACCCCCTTCATCGTGCGAGTCGCGATTCTCGACGCGTTGCGACGCCCGGGAGAGCGGGATAGCTGCGGGGAAATTGAATTGAATCTCGAGATGAATATCGAATCGAACGAACTCTACCAGCCAGCCAGCCACCACCCTTGAGCCACCCTCTCAACCTTCTCTACCTCGTCGGCGCGCTGAGGCCGTTACGTTTCGCCCCGGTGTCTTTCTCCGCTCGCTTATTGGCATGATCGAATCGTTTTGCGTAATCTATTTATTTGCATTTTGATATTGACGTAACGAGCAATCGTTCATTAAAAAGAGCTTATTTTAAAACTAAATTGATAACAAGTTTTTATTTTCTTATCATTATTTTATCAGGAGCAAGCTTTTCGTTATCGGGTAGACGCGCGTCGAAAGGTGGAAACGCATAGAAATTGCAATTTGCAAATCGTTTAACGGCCGCTTAGGTCCATTCTCCGTACGAAAACTTGCACGGTCCAAGTTCCCGGAAGTGTCCCTAATGACTTAATTGTACACTTGTCGTCTTTGAGAACTTAAGTTTCTCCTCCGGGCACGACAATGAGCATTGTCGTCCTTTGTGGACGCTCCAGTGTCCGCGGGGCTATATATCAGTCTCACCAGCGAAGCCAGAAACGAATCGCGCCACAAATTACGCAAAAAAAAGAATTATTTCCATGACAATGGCCTGTCGTAAGACAAAGAAGCCTGCTAATTAATATTTACGTGGCGCGCATTCAACTGTCTTGAATTTAACGACCACGTGGTATGAAAATTTTATTCTTTGGATCTGGAGCGAGTCACACAGTGGAATACATTATTCAGAAATATATTGTATATTATATATCTACACGCGAGAAGATTTTATTCCATTGTAACAATATGCAAAGATAAAATCCCACATTCAAAAATAATATACGTAAAATTTGTCAAATTATACCGGCGAATGTACAAGATGTTCAACTCTAGCGCAGCTTCCGCGCGGTGACATCGTAAACGAATGTACATTTCGTTTTATCGCGTGCCGACGGAAAATGACCGGTTGCCGGCTGGAAGAATCGGGTCGCTTTAATCTCGCGTGTTCTCATCAATTTCAGCTTCGCGAACGTTGTTATGAGTTTTCCACGCGATTACGAATTTTGATAAATTTAACAGTAAACGGATTTTCTTGCCTGTAAATAAATTAAAAAAAAAAAAGTTTCTCGAACTTTAAAGATTTATTGTCGCGAGTCGAGGGCTGCAGTTATCTCACGCCGAAAGGATCTTAAAATCCCAGCCCTTCGCTGAAGGGATCGGGTAGGTCGCATTAATACCGCGGGACTATCGTTTGACTGACCGGTCGACGACTGGTCAGTTACTAGTCGGCGTCTTCTCGCGGTCTATGAGCGGCCGGAGCAGCAGCAGGTTGCCAGGACCTGTCCTGTGGGAATCCTGCGAGCTGTCCTACATTCATTGACCGCGGAAAGCGAGTCTGTTTTCATAACGCGCGTTGGGCCGTCGCATGTTACGATTCTCACGTGACTGGTCAGCGACTGCCACGACTCGAAGTCTAACAGGTTTTTCATCGAAATTGCGCCTCGAGACCTCCGCGAAGATTTCAGATACGGATGTAACCAGTCTCGCGTCATTTCCAGTCGAGGAAACTTCGTGATCTTTATTCGCTGCAACTTAAAACGTTAATAATTTTTTTTTCCGCATTAAAAAGTTAACCGCGTTAACTGTCGACTGATTAATTTGTAAAACATTTTATTAAAAAAAAAAAAAAAAAAAAAAAAAAGTTAACACGTTTGCATTTTATTCACGTCGTTTATGGGAAGAATTAGCGTTCTCGCGACATTTTGGTGCAAGCAAAAAGGTACAGCGATAAAATCGTGAAAACATTTCTGGCGGTGCGAAATCCGACGGTAAACGAGAATCCGTGCGAAGCGAGAATTCGTCCGGCACCTTCTTTTCCATTCCGGATTATATAACCACGCTCGCGGGGGTGAGATGGACCGAGCACGGTGGTGTGAAAACACGTTTCGCCGCGGAATACTCGGACCCTCGTTTCGACGTTTTAATTGTTTCGTGCTCACCGCTTTTCGTGCGAGAGCACGAGAAAGGGAAGTGGAAGCGAGCAAGACCGCCGGCGAGAGGGATGATATAAATATACGGGACGTTTAAAAAGTGCTTAAGCGCGTAGCCGGCCACCTAACTCACCCCCGTCGGTTGCGGTAACGAGGGTGAGACCAGTGAAAATTTAGCGTAAAAACCCGGAGGTTAAGCGCGAATTAAGCGCCGTCAGAAGAAGAGGCAGACAGAGAAAAAGAGAAAGAGAGTCGTTGCCAGTAAATTAAATGAGCTTCTCAATGTTTTCCGCTCGCGTATCATTCAACCGCTTCTCGCTTTGCCTTTTCATTCGAGTTACATCGACGTGCCAAGTCGCAAAGATAATTAAATCGAAACGTTTTTCACTCTTTATTTGCACCTCACTTACTTTTTCGTTCTCCAATTTAATAGAAATTACATAGATCTTTCATCTTATTTGTATTTCTATTTTTTAGTCTTGTGCCATGTTAAAAATACGTTTATAAATTTTTAATTATTATCGCTCATTATTAAATTAGCTAAAAATGCGCAGCTACGTATCATCCCGCAATTTCATTTTCTATTTAGGCAAGGCAAATCTGATCGGCTAAAAACACACGGGCATCATTCGCCGCGCGGTGAATTCGCGTTTACCAAAATCCTGCCATATTCAAAATTCGAATTCGCCAGCAGGGGCATTCATTTTGCGGGCTCGGCGCCGGGGCTTTCTCAGATATATGGAAATTTCCTTAGCCGGGAACGTATTCAGAGGGGAGGCCAAGTAATATAAATTCAAATCAGTCCCTGTTTTCTCACACAACAAACTTGGAGGAACTCCGGAGCTGGTTCTCCGACGGTAGTTACTACCTCCGTCCTTCCCTCCTCACCCACCCCCTTCGCGAACTAAGTACCTTCCTGTCCTGCCAGTTACCACCTCCTTAATGAAGATATGTGACAGAACCAACCACCAAATCTCTACATTCGTCGTATATACTTCCCGCGCAAGTAAAAGCTTCAAAAATAAGATTTTTTTGTTCAAAGACTATCTTGGCAAGCTTAACTGTTCTTCGTGCAGTTTTTTGTTATCTCCAGATGTGCGTGCTTTAACTTCAAATAATTATATAGGTAAGTTTGGACAGCGTAACAGCTACGCGCAAAACGCACAGAAATTTACACATGCAGAGTAGATATGCAAGCCCGCACAATGGGATTAATTTGATTCCGGTAAATAAATGGCATTGTAATACTCCTGTAAATGTGAATAATATTTTAAAAGTATTGTATATTTCTAAATTCTATCGTTCTTAATATTTTTTTATAAAAGATAATACTTTTTATTATTTTCTCGAAATAGTTGTTCAAGAATATTTCCGATAATTTAATCACCACCAATAGAGTTTGTCTATCTTCCCACAGCTGTTTGAGAATATATACATATACGACGGGTTTTTCGAGTCGAGAGGGAAATTATTAAGCACATCACGTAATCCCTAAAATGCCGTTCTCGTAAATCATCTCCCGCGTGCGCGGGTTTTGTAAGAAGTCGAAGGATTATATCACGAAATCAATTTGCCGGTCCAATCTCGAAGGAGTTTGGCCGGGAGAATCGACGATGAAGGTGGAGGCGGGAAATGTGTGTTTCGCGTTCCTTTCCACTATCCCACTACTCGTCTTCGTCGTGCCACCACCGTCGCCTCGCCCCCTTAATACCCGCCGCGATTTCCATAATCTTGGGAGGCGCCTGGCACCCCCTTATAATATAATAATATACGCTAGAGAAGGCTCGCTTATACGCGCTCCGAGGGGTTGCAAAATGGCCGACCACGTTAATGCCCCCTTAATATTTAGGGATCTTGCACGTCTGCCAGACTCGAAGCCGGAGCACCTCTCCGGCACCTCCCGCCGTTCTCTCTTAAAATCCACTTTACTACTCCCATTAAGATAAAATATATTCGGCTTAGCCGCTGCGTCTGTTTACTGCGAAAAACTTTCGGAAACTGCATTCTTACAAGCTAATTCTACTTCTCTCTCACCAACAACGTTTAAAACTGTAAGAAAAATCATTTCTTATCTCTAATTTTTTAAATTTCTATTTCGTTTGGTAGAATATTGCTGTTTTGAAATTATATTGAAGTCTATACGGACCACTCTCCACTGTTTCTTTAGTTCAGAAAATTAAAAAGTGCTATATGGAAATAAATCAAAATTTCTTATTATGTTATTTATAATTTTTTTTTTTTTTTTGTTAATAGTTGAAACAATGAAATAGTAGTTTAAATAAAAGCTAGTTAAGCTTCTTTATTTTAAAAGAATCAGGTAAAAGAAGATATGGAGGTAATTTGATATATTAGGTAAAGGAGCATATATGAACTTTTTTACTTCTTTCTCTCGCCTTCTCTTCGATTTCCTCCGCGCATTTTAATCTCACAACGACATTCCGCGTCGGAATCTTAACTCAGAAACGTGCGGCGCACGTTCACAAGCCTTACGGGAACCGGCAATCGCGCGCGCAAGGCGACGTGGCTCCGTAACTATTCGCGGAATCTGAAAAGTCAAAATTCACGGCGTCATCCCCGCCGATTCCGTGCCGGCTGTGCTCGGGCGCCTCTCTCTTACGTGGTAACGCCGTCGGAAGCGGAACCGTAGGTATTGCCGGAGTTCTCTAGCAGGATCCCGCCGACGACGCGGGGGGTTGGGGCGGGTACGTGTATGCGGAGAGGTAAGTTGGAAAAGGGGGACGTGCCCACCCTCGTGCAACCACCCGGCGAGAAGCCCCGCGTAACCCCGCACAACCCCCCGGCACGACGATACCGGGGGTGGTGGGTGAGAAGGAAGGCGAGAGAGAGAGTCTAAGGTAGATTATATTATTTCTCCGCCCCTGCCGGGGGCTCACCCGCCATTTTGTGAATGTTAAATCATTTATTGATCCAAGAAGGTGCCACCCACCCTCTTACCCGCGCCGACCTACCTCCGACGCGAGAGGTACCCACACCACACCAGGCTGCACCGCGCCACTGCCGCCAGCCACCCATCCGAGTACGCCAGCCACCCGACGTCTGAAAGGGGCCGATCCTTATTCCGCGAAGCGAATTTATATGCCCACCATTGCGCACGTGTTGGTAGACGTATGTACTAGGCCGACGGTGCGCGCGTGTACCGGGGAGAGAATTTCGAAACGAAGGGCGAATTTATGGCCTCGCGGGGGTTGATTTCTCTCCTCGGCCCTCTTCCGATCCTCCTTCAAGGCGGGCGCGCACCTCCTTCAGATTTCCTCGCGGGAATCCCTTTCCGAAGTTCCGGCGCGGGAAGTCGTCCTTCTTGCCTCACCGTGCCGGCACCGGCTGCTGCGGTTCGTCGCGGCTGATTGGACGGTGCACGATACGTACATGATGCATCCCTATCCGTTAGTTGCGATACCGGCGTTGAAATCTGTTGATTTTTAACATTTAATTAAAAAAAAAAAAAATGATGGCGAAGCTGCGTCTATCGGTTAACTGGGTCTAAATTTTCGTCCCGGCATTGGTAACGAGCGATGTTTCGGTGTTCAGTAAGATTTGATAAGAAAATGCAAGGAGAAGATCGCGTTGCACTCACTCAGTGCGCAGTCTCTTTCAAACCGGCAACAGAAAAAGGCAAATTTTTCCACGCGCAGAATCGTAAAAATCCGCAACCGGACGAAGGTGGGGTGGTCGAAGGGCAGGAAAGGCGGTGGGAAAGGAAAGAACGGGGCTGAAAAATAAGGGCGAGGTCAGTTGGACGCGAGCCGCGGAAAAATTCGCGTTAATTTTGAAAGCCGCGTCGCGGTTTAGACGTAATCGAGTGCGAGTTGAAAATTTCGGTGGTCTCTTTTTGGATTTTCTGTCGGTTCTGTCGGGCCCAGTTTTGCGTCAAATCGAACCGAGAGTATTCTCTTTATAAATAAAATAACGTCAAATCACAGCCAGGTAATAACATGCATTGCATGCGCGACGGGCAAACATGCGATCACAAACATTATTTGCTGTGCATACAATACAATTGCTTCGCATACAAATGTCAAAATCGTGGCTTTCGGTAATACACAAGCGAAATGATCGCGAATCCGGTAAACAGGCTTATTCGAGAAAGAACGATGCGACTCATAAAATTTTCCACGATTTTTTTAAACATCTAATCGCAGCGTGTTGCTAAAAGAGAGAGACGCGATCGTCACGCGTATTATTGATTTCCAATTATATTAATTACCTGCCGTTTTATCATACTATTTGATATTTGTTAACTGCGCAAATATTAGACGCACGTTAAATTTTCATCGTGTCAACGTTAAACTCAATTCACGCAGCGTGACACATGAATTAAACGTTTATTGGTAAATGTGACTTTTTAAGGGGAACAAAGAATAAAATAATAGTGAAAATTGGTATTAGTATAGCTGGCAAATAAAAGACGGCACGGCACTTCGAGCACAGAGAAAATATTATAATTCGACAGGACGTAATATTTAAAGGGTTGATTTGGCTTTTAAAATTGTTAATTCGCGTCGTTGCGCGAATATCGCGGTTTAAAGGGAGACCTCAGGATGCCGGTGTCGCGCCACGCCGCGATTAACCAAAACCTCATGAATTCGAGAACAGCGTTATGATTTTATATTCGATGCAACAGACAAACGCGCGATCGTGCCAATCGCGAAAACCGCGTCGACGTTACCACGGCACGCAACATTCAGCCGATCCCCGTCGGATCTAAATGCAATCCCGAGCGCAATTTCGCGAAATATGTCCCGATCGCGATCGCGCACGAGGGGAGGAAGGAAGACAGAAAAATCGCAAGAAAATGCAAAAGTTTGCCGCGGGCCACAAGTGCCCTAACTATCTCGCTGCTGGAATTCGGAGCACTCGGCGATTATTTGGACGGCGACACCGAAATCTCAGTGGTCGTCGAAATTTGCGGGACGGACGCGCGAACGAACGTCCTCGCCACCCCTTTTCGGCCCCATGTCGCCCCCTCGTTGTCCGATTTCGCATTCCGACGCACCGAACTATCCCCCTTGCTCCCTCCTCTTCCCCTGCAAACCTCCCCCGCTCTCTTTTGTCGCCCTGTGTCGGCCAAACCAATTCCGCTCACCTCGATTTTCCCGAGCGGACAGTTGACGCGTGACAGTCCGTTGGAAAATTCTCTATGGCGCCGGGAATTATTCACGAAAATAACTTGTTGCTTTTTTTAACTAGTCAAAATTAATTAGTCAGAAAAGAATCCATGCTTTAGTCGACATTTAATTATTTATACGTAATTTTAACAGACCACCTGTAATTTATTGCATTACTAAATGATATAAATTATATCTAGATTTATTATTTATTTTGTACACGGAGAAGAAAAACTAAATGTTAATCTGGTTCTTGCTGAAATTAATACATTATACTTATATACCGTGCGCTTTTTTTATTTTTCTTTTTTTCTCTCGCATTCAATAATTCCGCGACATCGACGATATTGCCTAAAATTGCTTCTAATATCGTCTTATTAAGGTAGATGATGAAGCGAATATTAATTATACAATAGTGGAAGAACTAAGTTTAGACGGGACGGATCAATTAATCACAACAATGTCAGACTAGATTCTACATATTCGTCGAGACTACTTCTTGCGATGGGCGCTCGGCAGTCTTCTCGAATATAAAATAAACGATGTTTTAAGCATCGCGCACGTCTGTCGGCAGTCTTTCCAAATTTCAGCTAAAACGTCACCGGACGGCGCGCGGCGGGCTGGAAGCCCCGCGATAAAGCGCACATAGTTGCCGATGGCTAGGGCTAGGTTTAGGCTCAGGGAAAATGCAGGATTTCAATTTGTTGGTCGGATTCTGAGACGTGCTAGCGGCATAGGGTTGTACGGTGCGCCATAGTTCGGCAGCCCCACCCCTGACGTGCCGTTTTGCCTAGGGTCGAAACGGTGGACGAGGGGTGACGCGGCGACGGAGGAGGGTTGCGAATGATATAGGGGCGGCGACGCCATTTTGAATTAGCCGTGCTTAGAGAAGCAAGTAAGAGCGAGCCCGAGGGTCGAAGGACGGAGAAAGAAGGGCGCCCGCCTGGAAAGTGAGAGAGTGACGGTGGGAGGGGTGAGATTTTTATGAGAACCCTTAGCAATGGTTGCCAGGGCTCACTCTCGCCGTTCGAGTCTCCTCGGCGAAAACTCTGCGAGGCGTACTTTCGCCTAAACAACCACTTTGAACTTTACAAAAGAGCCGTCCGCAGGCTACCGCATTTTCCCTTCTCTCTTATATTATTTATAATTATTAATTAATTTCCATAATCATGCGAGCGATACGCGAGGGGTGTCACGTTTACCTGCCGGCCAGGCGGCGAAATCCGGCGACGGTAATTTTTGACCTCGTCAGAAATATCGTCTCCTGATCTCATTTTTGATCGGTCAATTAATTTACGGTACATCACGAGTGTCGTCGCTTCGGAATGCGACGCGAGATGCTGTCGCAATATTGCATTTACTTGCCGCACGTAATCGAGTTATCATGAATTATATCGCATCAACGTTGCGCTATATTATATCGGAAATGAATGTAATATAGTGCACCGTGAAACGGATTACTGCAGCCGTTTATTATAAAACACTAAATTGCGTGCCACACATAGGCGTTTTCCAAAATTAATTGCCACTAAATCGGTAATTGTAATATAAATTTTCCAATTAATTTAATCGAGGAGATAAAACATAATTTTATTTCCTTTCTCTTTCAACTTTATATTGTGTTTATTTCGTAATTTCTACGGTAATTAAATTTCAAGCAACTTATAAAAGATAATTTTTAATTGCAAAATATAAAAATGCATATCTTGAAAATAAAATCTTAAAAATCTTTTTTTTTTTTTAATACAAAAAATGGTGACATCGGGTGGGGCCAAGCTGTATATACTTATCTATGTATGAATGTACGTAACGTGTAAAGAAGTATGAATGTCTGCAGTGTATTGAGTTCGACTTCGTGGGTTTGCTAAGCCCAGATGACTGCTCGGTCCAGTCATTCTCGCGAGATACTGGTCCAGAGATTGAACTGTTGTTCACCACATCGCTCTCTATCATTTTTCTATTGTTAACAAAAAAGGAATCCTTTTGTTCGGTACATTCGCAGCAAAAGTGAACCTCTGGGTAGAGGCGGTGCGTAACAGATGGCATGAGCTACAATTTTCATGAAATCGATACGATAGGGACCTGTAATTTCGCGTTTAAACGAGGCTAAGTTTTATTAAATAAAATAAGAAATGTGTTTATTAATAGAAAAAATTTTGATATTATAAAAATTTTTGAAAGTATTTTTTTTTAATCGCAATTAGCAAGGAAAAACGCAGAACAACCCGATGCGAATTCTTTGGAGAATTGCAACAAGCGCATGCATCAAGCAGCTTGTATAAAGAGCCCTTAAATTTCCCGGCTTTAAGCAGGGTGGATACGCGGAAAAATCTATGACCCGGCTTAAAAGCGGCACCTCTAATTGCGCCGGCACGCCGAGGGCCGTTAAAGTAAGTCTCGGCTAGAAACGTACAATGAAAATCAAGAGAAAAGAATATAAAGGGAATTGGTAAGAAACGAGGTACTTAACCGACACCGGAAGGCGGAAGCGCAGTTGAAGGCTTTAACGCGGCTAATTATAACAAAAAGCCGAGTGATTTTCTGTCGCGTTTGCGCTATCGAACGCCGCTCCAATTATCGAGATTGACAGTCACTGACTCTATTAATTCACGATTAAAGATGCAGTTGCGCATGCAAATTTCAAACGCACGAGAAACGCTACATTATTGCGCAAGATTTCATAAATAATCTGTGTAATCACATTAATCCGCGTGTTTTTTATCATTGCGAATTATTGACAGACGTATTGTAATATTAAAATGTCTGATCTAATCGTTCTAATGGGTTTTTTTGTTCACAATTAACGCAACACGAAGAAAAAAAGATATTAATTTTTATTTATCTATCGATAAATATTCAGTCGCGTAATCGGCCAGATAATCGAAAACTGCGCGCAAATGAGCAAGACAAGAGGGGAGGTAAGATCCGCCGTGGGGTGAGGCAGGTCCGATGAAATTTATAATTTACCGAAGTTCCTCTGGCGTAGGCGATAATGGGGCCCCGGGTTGCTTTGGGTCTAGCTTCGTTCCTTTTTAAGTTTTAAATAGTTTCGCGCGAGTTTTAATTAGGAAATTCATCCCACCGCCCCATTCGCCTCTATTATGCTCAGCCACCCTTCTCACTCCTTGCTACGAGCAACGGTAGCGGCGAAGTGACGGCCCATTGAAAGGGGCACGGGGAAAAAAAGAAGCACAACGGTCATCGTTTTTTCCAGGTAGCAATAACGAAAATTACGGTGAACTTATAACGAGGAGAACTTTTCTCCGATCACTTTATTAAGTAATTACGCTGCAGTTTGATCGTAAAATAACGCGACTGGCTCCTTCGCTGGTTCTACGTAGAAATAGAAAAAAGGAAAAGAAACGGCGATCTAATACGCTCGAGGCATTTTCTGCTTCGTAGAAGGTCAAGCTGTGCTGCACTTTGTTTGTAATAACGCGCTAATATATTTATTATATTTAATGCGTGTATAATTTGAGATCAACTTTTTAAATCTATATTTAAGGAAGCATTCATTTGAGGAAAATAAACCGACTTTTTTTTATATCTTCTTTTAAGTTACTATTTTTTAACACGACCAACGTGAAGAAAGAACAAAAAATAGAATGACATAATCGAGTAACAGCTTAATCAGCACGTGTGAAGCGCAGCTATTGTCCAGGTTGTTTCCGTGACGATAACGGGATAATTGTTCTAACAAATTGCCTATAAATAACAAATCTTCTTGTAACCCTTTTGTCATTATGCGGTTATTAAGAATCGCTGTAAAAAAAAAACATGTAATGAAGTATATAATGACGATTAAACGAATGATAATTCCTAGACGACCTTTCAGCAGCCACTAAGCCGCTAAGTCCAAGCGTTCTTTAGACATAATCACTCAGACGATGTCAAATATCACCGGTCACGTCAACAGGCATAATTGATAATATATAATCGTCTTACATCAAGAGAATGTTATTAATCACACCCCGGATTACCTTGAAGAACACGCGAGGCTCGCGAGATGCAGAAAAACGAAAAGCGCCAGCTTCTTCATTGTAGTTTATGTGGCCGGTAGCATCGATCGCCGTACTTTTTGCCTTTCCCCTTTTGCTTTGATACGTCCCGGCCCGAGAGGCATCATCCACCCTCGCCCCGTACCAGCTCTCCCTCACTGTCTCTCCCGCTGACCCCTGCGCTGCAGCAGCCACCCCTCCGGCAACACCATTCGCCGTTTACTTTATTCTTATCTGAAATACTGGGGAGAGAGGCGAAAGGTGGTCGTCCCTCGCTCTTTCTTCCCGCTTTTCCGACTCGCCTCACCGCTGCCCGTTTCCCTCGTTCACCCTCAACGCGGCAGTCTTTCTTCCCTCGAGCTGCTCGAGGAGGTGGGTCACCTCTCTACCTCCGACTTGGTTTTCTCAAGGCAAGAGGAGCAAAAAGCTCAGAAAGAAGCAAAAGTTCGGTTGGTGGGGATTGGCCCACTGGTGGGGATGCTTGCGATTATTTTTAGGGGTTTTGTTTGCTCTTGCAGCTTGGAAGTCGCAAGGGAGAGAAACGCCGGGGTCAGGTATAACATTGTACTCGGATACTTAGCTCCCTCGGCCGGAAGACGATACATCGGCGTGTTCATTAATTCTCCGGCGTAAAAGAACGACATTATTCCTCGCCTACGAATAATTTCACCGAGAAGATCGGTAATTTATTGTTCTAAAAACTCTTACAGCGTATTTTTTTTTTTTTTAATTTTGAAATAAGACCGCGTCGTTATCTCGGTGACTAAAGATTTTCGGAAGATATTCCTGGCCCTCCTCACTTATGTTTTTACGACTGGACCGATCCTAAAGCCATCCCCTCGCTGTATCCACGCTTCCCGGCGACTTTACGAGACTACCCTGCGCAGCCGCTCTTTATCGTTCGCACTTTTTAGAAGAGCGTAAAAGTATCGTACGACGCTTAAAACCCACCGACTTTTTAGTGGCGATCTACGTCCACCCGCGGGAGTAATTATATCGTTAGCGACTGAAGCCAGCCTAGCCGTCCTGCTTAATTGAAAATATTTCCTCGAGCGCGTTGCTCGATTATTTGGTCGTAAAATAATTCACTATTAGCGATACTTTTCTCTATTTAATACGCAATTAAATATTCACAATATTTATTTGCAGTTGCAAAATTGATTTGCCGTACGGACCTTATTTGAATTCTTTTAGTCTGGGATTACTTAAACGCTTTGAGAAAATTGCATGCGTTTTACATAAAAAAAAAAAATATATATATATATATATATATATATATATATAAAGATATTAAAAGAATACATTTGCATGATTTTACACTCTAATAATGTAACATTTATCGTACAGAAGAATTGAGATGTAAGCTACACTTTAAACTATGCGAAAGCAAGGGCGCAAGCCGCTTCATACCTTTGAAAGGGCCGTTGATTATAAATTCGTAACAGAAAAAGAATGCTGACCGAAAGGGCTTCCGGGTGTCCGAGCGGCAAACCTGTTTTACGGTAGTCCAATTTTCAACCCTTTCTCTTCCGCCTTCCGTCCCCTCTACATCGACCCCTTTCACCCTTTTGCCCTAGTAACCTCTAGGGTAAGAAACTGTCGGACTCCTGAGAAATATTTTATTTCTACATTCGCAACGACGTACCGTAAAACAGGCAACCGCCTTGCTTTTATCGAGAGAAGACTTTAATATAAATCTTCAGATAATGGATTCGTCAATCCAAAGTGCAAAAATGCATAATGCAAATTTATGCTGTAACTTTTAAGTAGTACTACGTAGTTTACAATAAATTAAGCTTCATATACATTTTTTGCTGGGATTATTTAATTCTCAAGCGATCGCGAGGAGGCCGCGAAAAAGGTGAACGAAAACGTGACCAGCGCAAAATTCATCGCGGCCGCAAACGACGTAAAAACAATGGCTCTTAAATTTATGGTACAATCAAAAAGTCTTTATTATTTTCCTGTGACGCCGTATCGCCATCTTTTGTTTTTGCCCTCTGCCTTGCCTTATGACGTCATAATTTATCCAGTCGACTATTGTCCCTTTCAAGACATTATCAAAAGGACGAGATCTTCGCCCGTCCCTCCGTTTCGCAAACGCGGAATAGCGGGAGATTTATAACCGTTTTTTTTTTTTTTCTTCCCCGGAGTGATCGATTAATCATCGTCACCGTAATTATACCAAGTCCACCACAAAATAATCTTGAAGCTCATTAATTAATTATCGTGAATGCGATAAAAAAGAATTTCGATCAATATTGCAAGATAAAAATCGTCCTTCGCGTAGTGTCGTATCAATAACATTAATTTAAATTGAAATCGGCCTATTGTGGTGAAACGTGCTTATTACACGAATTGTAATTGTATCGAATAATTCATTACACCACCGCGGAATGCAAATGTCTCTTAATTAATGCGGGCGGAGGAATAATGGACTTTTTCTTCTCTTTAGCGTCGCGGCGTGCTTCTATCACTGTGCGGGCGATCGGCGGATAATCGAAAAGCTAAGCGACGGGAAAATTGCGATCGGAGGGTGACCAATCGTCCGTGAAAATTGAAAAACTATTTCGATCTATAGCGCAGAGGGTTCGCCGAGTTTTCGCTGCACCTCACTTCTCTCTCCCGAAACCAAGTCCCTTCCCCGCGAGGTAAAACACTCGGTTTCTAGGACTGCGTTTTCAATTATTATAAAGTGATTTACGGACAATAACCGGGCTATTAAATTGTCAAGTCCCGTTCGCTTCAACGGAACGATGGTCCCGAGTGTGCTGCAAAGTTATTCCAAGTTTCCTCGCGTAATCTAATCAATAGGCGATATTTATCTGCCATGTATTATCTGCGAAACGTGCTATTACACATTGTGGCACAATACGACCAATGTAATATTGCATATGATTAATAATAGCGACGCTGAACGACCTCCGTGATCGAAAGAATTCCGCGGTTTAATAAACAAACCAATTAAAATATATTATAATCTAGAGTGATCAAAGTATCTTACGTAGGAAGGAAAGGGAGGAGAGAAACCGTTTCGGAGAACAAAAGGATCCTTCGCGAGCAGCTGCGAGGGATCTGGCGACCCTCGAACTTGGAGGCTCGAGAAGCAGGCCTTTTTCCGGATGTTTTGGTCAGACCGGATTTGCATACCAGACAAACGGGTTTGCCCACGTCACGGTCACTCTCAAAACATACGTGTGGAATCCGATGTGCTTCCACATCTAGATTCAGTGTATGTTCGCGCGTCCTTCAAACGTGGCGGTTTAATCGTTCGCCGGAAGAAAAAGGTGAATTGACCGACGCGTGCAATCAGTGTCACGGTCGTAATGTGAGACTATGAAATGCTAAATAATTACGTCCCCGCATGCATCACTGTAATCAATCAGATATAAGCCTGGGAGTTATTTGTACCTGCGAGAAGACGTAAAAAAAAAACCTGGCGAACGTGTTAAAATCAATGTGTGGACTCTAAATTCACGTGACCCAGAAGTCTCTATTTAAAATATAATATTAATGATTAATTATTTATTATACATATAATTATACATATATTAAAAAAAAAGTTTTTTATTCGAATTGCTTTACACGTTCGGAGACTTTTTTTTCTTTTGCGTTTATAACTAATTAATAAATTAGCCAGTCGTTTATTTAATTCGTTTTTTTTACTTACAAATACGTTTTTCACCGATTTAAACACTTCAGACGGTGACACAGAGTTTATGATTGCATACGATCGGATTGCGTTTACACCTGCCGGAAAATCACGCTCGTCAGCTGATCCCAGACGTAGCATTTTGGATTTGCGTCATGTCACGTGTACGTAGTACGCGCGTTAACCCGCAACCCTAATTTAATATCCCCTCGATCACGGATCATGCGATCGAGCGACTTGATGTGCGAATTAATTAAATTCTAGTAGCGCGCGGCGGAAAGCTCCGGCTCGTTTTGCGTAAACGTACGTTTCATCTCATTAGCACAATCGTCAAATTATATAAATTCAGGTGAATCGCGTTAATCTGAAAACTACCGTATAAGTATGCTTCAAAATTTATTGCCATCATATTCTACAAAAAAATTAAGTGATTTAGTCAATAGAAAAAGAGTCAATGATTTGTTTCGCGATACAAGCTTCTAGCTAATTTGCAATTTAATTTTATCGAAATTTATATCTCTCGTACTGTTCACAAAAAATAAAACGCAGCCGGATCAGTTGATTTAAAAAAAGGGAAAAAAGCGCGGAAACGTTTAAGGAGATACAGAAGACAAACACGGTCGATTGGCAATATTCCTTTATATTCGCAGTCGTTGCCGTTTACGAGTCGACGGAACCGCTGTAAGTTTTTGCATTCAACTCTCGCGCGGGAAGGTAGGAAAAGATCCGCGCAGAAAATGAGAAAACAGAGACGAGACGCGATTTCTTGCATACCTTTCACATTACTGGCTTCATCCCCTTTTCCTCGCGTTTACCTTTCCGTTTCCACCCACGAACTACCCCCTTGCCCGCGCGGTTCATCTCCCTTTTCTTCTCTTCCCCGGGGTCCCTTTTTACTTCCTTTTTCTTGTCTTACGCCGTTTAAATAAAACCAAAAGGTAAAAAGCGATTTCTCCATCTACGACAAAGCATACACTTGGGAGAATTAAAAAATATTATTTTAAAACCACGAACACAAAAAAAAAGATTAAATAGAATTCGTTTAAAATATAATATATTTTACACATTAAATTAAAAATTTTTTAAGTAATTAATGTAGCAAATAATCTAATGATGCGTGTTGGCTTACTAAGTGATTAATATTTAATTTAAATTTAATCTTTTTTTTTTAATATCTTTCATAATGGAAGACATTGATGAGATTTACAGAAACGACCTCCCTTTTCTTTGGTCGCTGTTGAAAATATTCCCGGCCATTTTTTGCCCCACCAACGCAACGTTCACCCTTCAAAAGAAAAGCAGCGGAGGTGGGGTTGTAAGGGATAAAACAATGGAAAAAGTACTCCGCCATCTTTATTTCGCTCCTATTCGTTTCAGTAAGGGCGAAGGGCGTTTCGTTTCGACAAGAAACGAGGAGTGAAGTAAGATCAATAAGTTCGTTTCATATACATTTTTTTTTTAATTTCTATGTTTAACAGTTTGCAAAATATATTTTTGTTATTTTTAAATAATTCCCTTCTCATTTAAATTTATAAAGAATAATTACAAAAATAGATAAATCGAGTTCAATGTCCATTATTAAAAAAAAGTTGTCACTTCGGAAAGCTACAGATAGATAATTCTACGTCATTGAAAGCCAACGTTGTAACCAACTGTTAATTCGTTTGCAGCAGAATATCTTACTAGCCAATATACCTCGGGACACCATAGAAGTCAACAGGTTTCCAGTTGTAGGTGCTAGATGGAGATGCATCAACGTATGCAATTAATTCTTCCTTGTCTCGATTTAAATTGCATAATTAGTGTACATATTTTTTATCGTGTAAACAATTGACAGAACTTTATTACAATAATGAATAATCATTCATTAACACTATATAAATGCTTTCAAGCGCCTTTAGTATCAGGACATCGTTATTCTTACCGTTTATCGTTATAGTTACGAAAGACTGATAAAAAAAAACCTTTTAAATAACAATGATAAATTATTTTAAATGTTTTGAGAATTAAATTCTTTCAATTTATTAGCTATCTATAAAACTGACAAAGTAGTTGAAGACAGTGTAGATTAAAAGTTTAAGTTGAAACGAAACATAATCAATACTTGAATAATTTTAATCGATGGAGGTTATACAGAAGATATTTGTTTTTATATCGTTGCGGCCTTGCGCTTCTGTATAGGATCAATAAAGCAGGAAAAAGTATTTAAGCGTGTCAGTAAAAAAAACTTAATAAAAGTATGGAAAAACTTTATAATTGTTGCGTCTGATTACGTAACTTTGCAATCATTCCACACCGAGTAGGTAATAGCGTTATTATGATTATCATTTTATTCACGCAATTTGTGCGTGATTTTATCGAATCCAAAAAACGTTAAATAAATTTATTAATAAATTAACAAGGTTTAAAAAAAATTATTGTACAAATACAATTTTTAGAAGAAAAATTCTCGATTATAATGATATTAATTACTTTTATTTATTTATTTTTTTTTGTTTAATTGCTCATGATCTACATTCTACATTATCTTCACCGATTATCCTCATATCTCTAATAAAATTGCATCGAACATATTCAATCGATGTCCAGTAAAAAATAAAATTAATTGTTCTATTAATTTTAACCTTGAAATGTTATTTATGAACAAAAAAATTCCTATATTGACTAATAATAATTTTCTGATAACCTCCACTGTTAGCCCGCATAATAAATTCATTATTGATAATGTGCGACTAATCAGTTTCCCGTTCTTAACAATGCATTTCAATGACTCTCGTAATTGAACACATATTTAATTAATCTGCTGGACTGGATAAACTTTATAAGGGTGTAATTTGCTACTGGTAAAAGAAGAAGAAAGCATTTACAATAATGTTGTCTATTTTCTTACTTCATATAAGTATTGTTGCTTACACGAAAAGTAAGTTACAAAATTGCATTACATAAAAATTGATGTGCCAGTTATTACAGACGGACAGTTGGAAAATCTAATTAATATGTGATTAACGAGGTCTAATACTAGGTCATTAACGTTGGTAACACAATTGAAACTGCTACGACAACTAATGCAATTTAAAATGCAAATCTCACTTGCAAATGTTATTGTAGTTGTGATTTATATACGATTTCTAGATATGCTAATGCGTATCTACTGTTAGTGCGTACCTTTTCCCATCGCTTTTTTCCTTCTTTACTTCATAATCTCTGCAATCGATTCGTCAAAAATATTTTATATCTTATAATATTATGTATAAAAAAAATATGTGAACAAAACTGGTACGTTTTTTTATACACATTCTTTTGTGAATGTTAATTTTAGAAAAAAAAATTATCATGTCTCTCTAATTAGCTTCCTCGTGTTTTTGTCTACAAAAATATTTTAACATGTTTAATTTTCTTTTTAGCTCGTATCTTTATATCAGGTTTTTTTTCTATAGGACCTTCTTGAATTTGGCTGACCTTTTTCTTCCACTTCCTTTTTTCTCTCTTTCTCTAAATTAAAAGAAAAAAATAAAACAATTTAAAACGATTCGCGAATACGATGTTTAGAATCAGGTTTTACGAAACACACGGAATGCTTTTCGAAGATAAAAGAGAGAGGCTAAGGAGGGAAAGATTATTCTGACGGCGGGGGTTTGCCGATGAACGGATGTAACGTAGAATGCTAAGGCCGCTTCGCGAAACACATTGCAACGTGCGTTCTGACAGATCACTTGTATCGCGAATTGTGTAAGCACGCGAAGCGCTTTTTCAAATACGATTCCACGACCGTGTGTTCAATTTTAGAATACTGTCTTTAATTGGTTTATACTTTTAACGTTAATATTACAAGTGTTTTGCCGAATGTCGAAAGTTATCTCATTTTGATTAAAGTTCACAAAGTATTTTTCTATCGCGACACGACGCAATCAATTAGAAAGAGGATATCAGTAAAAGGCGTCTCGTTAAACAGTGAGTAATTTTTTATATTCTTTAGAAAATAAAAAATTTATGAAAGCAACTTAGATTTAATAACAATAAAATTTGTTCAATTTGAAATTTTGCTAAAAAAATTGTAGTGGATGATTATCGTGTTATACAATTTTTTTTTATTAGAAACATTTTTTTAAATATCGGTTTTCGATTTTTATAATAAAAAAAAAAAATTAAGATCTTTATATATACATATATGTGTATATATATATATATATATATATATATATATATATATATATATATATATATATATATATATATATATTCTTTTATTATAATACGTGCTCTGATTAATTTTTAAATTGTTTTAATATTCGATAATTATTTTTCTTTGACTAATTGTTCTAAAATTGTTGTTAATAATTATTATTTTATATTAATACTTTTAACTTTTGTTTTACATACATTCGTATTTTTTTATATTTTACCTGTTACTATTGTCAGTTTAAAAATACTCAATTTGACATTTAATAAAGATAATAAAATTGCAAGTATCTTTTAAATGTAACTTAATAAATAATGCAAAGCTACTTAATATGAGTGAAATGCATTGTAACATTGAACGCTAAAAGGAAACATCGTACTTGTCGACCTTGCAAATAAACTTTGTTCAACTTGAAGGACCGAACGCAAGAGAATCGGCATTGAGAGAGAAAGGTATTCTTGGAAAGATTTAATCTCCCATGCTTTCCGGCAATAGTTTTATTAAATCTAAAAGATTATTTCAGTGAATTACCATGGAATCACTTTAAATCGTATTATCTTAATGATTTCATTCTTCTTCAAGAAAACATGTATCATCATTGTGGAATCTGAAATTTATTTCTATTTCTTTAAAATATATTATTATCACAAATCTTTAACAAACGTAAAATATGGAACTTTAACTTTTTTTTTACGACTTTTATTTTATTATATTTTTTGCATTGTTTGCTTATCAAGATAGAATAAAGATTCGACGACACTCTTAATCTCTCTTTGTTAATTCCTCTTGATCGTAATTAACAGTAATATGATATAAAATTATTAATTTACATAACGCCATTAAATGTTAACAAACATGCGTTCACTTTTTATTATAAGTCTTACTCATGGTCATTATATCTGATCCATAATCTGTAAAATTAAATAACATAGTAATAAATTAAATCAAAAAAAATTCCTCAAAAAATAATAACCAAGTCACTAACTTTGTACCTTAGTGTTATTTCCTTGTCTACATTTTTTTTTTTTTTTTTGGTACATTAATTTGTACACATTATTTAAATTTATCTCTATAAACATTTTTTTTTGTGCTCTTGTCCTGGACGCGAGATTCCAAAATAAACCAAATAATATTTCGACATGAGCTCGACTCGCTTTTTAATGTAAACTATAGTTCACTGTTATATAAGAAGCATAATACACTGCGTAGTTATATACTGGCACAAAAATACTGACCCGTATCTTATGACTCACGATCTAGCTACAGTATAAATAGTATAAATATTATAAATATGAATTAACTTGCAATTTAAAAGTAAAAAAATTATACATGCTGCACGCGGTAGGAAAGATTATTAGTGTTAGTTTTTTAATGCATTAAAGTTAATATATAAAATAAATCACATTTTTTAATACTAGAAAAACGATAAAGCGTAGATCCTGTTAATGCATGTAGAGTAATCTTATATTTACGTCATATTTAAATGTAATGAGATGCAAATGATAGCGTAGCAATAGGTAGATGTGTAATGTAACAACGATTGTATCGCGCGAATAATGCTGCAGAAAAATATAAAACGATAAAATTATCGGCATGAGAATTGTAGACCTCTGGAATTTACCTAGTCACTTTTTACATTATTTGTCATGCTGATGTAACGTAAAGTAATTATGACGATTATTCACATCCATAATATATATCCATTACACCCGTTAGAAATACTACTCGTGTCCTGGAGAACATTTATTAACTCATTAATAAATATAACTTTTGTGCAAGATATTTCAGCCGCGTGATAACTTGATAGCTGTTACGTGCGAGTTTACTTGACAATGGCTAACAATGTCCGTACACATATATACTTTTATATAAGTGCAAGAAACGTAAAAGCGTATATATAAAAAAATAAAAAAAGTGTGCGAACGTAAATTTATTGGCAAAACCACTTCTCGATTGACGTGTCACGCACGGGACTATTAATCACTATCATTAGTCATTAGTTGTTATTATACCTAATTATAATTAATTTCATGTAATACGATAAAATTGACTACTCTTTCGATTCGAGTTTGGATGATATTTAATTAATTCTCTTTTACGGCGTTCGGTATAGCCTTTACGTTATTTCCGTGAGTTTTTTTCCGCACGTATTAGAACATCCAGCTGAGTGCATTGAATTAAAAATAAATTAATTTAAACAAACACTGCAAATTCGGATCCTGTGTAATTTAAATATGTATTTATGCTAATGGAGAACTAATCGATGGCATAACATTTTAGGCTTAATTAAAATTGAAGAGATATGAATATTTGCGGCAAATATTCGCAACGAATATTTTAAATGACTGTTTAATATTCTTTAATTTCGACCGTAAAAAAATATTTGTGTAATAATTAATATTTTCTGTGATGCGTAGGTACCAGTCATAATCCATTTGTATTTAATAATTTAGAATTGCGCAATAACTTGTACGGCCAGTTTATACTGCATCATAATGTATCACCTAAATATCACGTCGTAAAATAAGTCATTCTTTGTAACACAAAGCAAAAAGCATAATGTAAAAATAGTAATTTGCCAATTGCATTGCAGGTGAACGAGAGATGAAGAGAATCTCGTAAGCGGAAATTGGAACACAGCGATATTTGATTGATGGCACAGACGATCGTTAGTAATAGCGTATCTATCGACGAAGTATTACAAACGACAAAAGTTTTTTGTTTCAAATAAATAACTTTTGGTCAAAAATAAAGACGTCGTTCTAGCAATCTAAATATAAAATAAAAGAGAGGTATTTGCATGCTATTTAGCATACAAAATAGTATTAACGTTGCAATAAATTACGATATAAACTAAAATATCGGAGACCACTTTGTGCTAATATTTATTTATGTACATTAAAGAAAAATAAAAATTCGAGGAAAGTTGTGTGCAATAAATTTCGCATGCACATTAAGATATCCATTAATTAATCGGTGATCGAAGATATGAGTTCCGAGAACAAGATTCGATATTGCAGCCGCATCTAACATTTCTTTCAAGGAAAATCTAACAATAAGCCGCGGATCTTCGCACAATGTGTATTGAATACAAATAATTCACCCCACCTACGCAACAGTCAGACATAATTTTTATGTTGTGTCCGATAAGCCGATAAACCTGGGTGAAGAGATAAAAGGAAAGTGTTGCAAGAAGTAGACAGTCCAGAAGATATTATTAGTAGGTCAGTCAAATCTGTAAGTCATGTCGACGAGAAGACGAGCAACAAATGCGCTGCGTATGTCGCGGGCGCGCATGGCCGACATTCAATTTGCGGACCTATCGTACGAGGTTCAAGTAGGATATCGCGGAACGAAGAAACAGATTTTAAAGGGCGTGAATGGAATCTTTAAAGCTGCGGAGCTGACGGCTATCATGGGACCGTCTGGGGCCGGAAAGTCAACGCTCTTGAACATTCTGACTGGGTTTTTACAAGGACATTTAACGGGCAAAGTCGAGTACATCAGCAGCGAGGGTAGACAAAACTGGAACAACTATAAAAAACAATCGTGCTACATTCAACAAACTGACAATTTGTACGGTCTGTTTACCGTTCAGGAAAGCATGATGATGGTGACCTATTTAAAAATCGGCAAAGCAACGAAAATGTTCAGGCAGATACTGATCGATAACATTCTGGAAACGCTGAAGCTGTCGAAAGTAAAAGATACGATGGTCGATCGGCTTAGCGGGGGACAGAAAAAAAGGCTGAGCATCGCCCTGGAATTGATTGACAATCCACCGATAATGTTCTTAGACGAGCCGACCACGGGCCTAGACTCGCTAGCATCCATACAGTGCATTTCCGCGCTGCAGACTTTAGCAAAGGGTGGCCGGACGGTGATCTGCACCATCCACCAGCCCACCGCCGCGCTTTATCAAATGTTCGATCATATTTATTTGGTGGTCGACGGACAATGCTTGTACGCCGGCTCGCCCGACAACACGGTGAGCTATTTCGCCCAGCAGGGCTTCCAGTGTCCTCAATATCACAATCCCGCGGACTACATGCTGGAAGTGGTTAGCAAAGAGTACGGAGATTACAATAATCAATTGATCGAGGCAGCTAAAGAGCACTGTCGGAGAGAAGAGACACCGCTAAAGATGCGTATTATGAGAGAAGCATCGTTTTATGACGAGAAAACGAGAATGATGATGGACCCGCCTTCAGAATTAATGAAATTTAAGACACTGCTGTATCGTTGCGCTCTGATAGTATATCGAGACTGGACGGTAAGCCACATTAAAGTAGCCGTGACCTTCTTAGTGGCTATCTTGTTAGGTTTAACGTTCGAGCATTCTGGCCAGGATGCCAGCAAAACTCTCAGTAACGTCAGTTTCTTGATGATAACCACCATGTACTTCATCTACACCAACATGTTTCCAGCCGTATTAAAGTTTCCTCTGGAGCTAGCCATCCTGAAAAAGGAGCGCTTCAATAACTGGTACCAGCTGAAAACTTATTACGTGGCTACGCTGGTGATGGCCATACCATTGACTTTATTTTATACCTCTGTCTACTCAGCTATCTCTTACGTACTAACCAGGCAGCCCATGGAATGGAATCGGTTTCTTATGTTTCTGACCATGATGATTCTGACGAGCTTTATCTCGGAGAGCTTGGGTCTCAGTCTAGGAACACTTTTCAATCCCATCAACGGCACATTTTTTGGAGCTATTATCGCGTGCGCAATGATAATGCTAGCTGGTTTTCTGGTATTCTTCAATCACATGCCGAAGATTCTTTACTACATTAGCTACATGAATTACTACAGATTCGCTTTAGACGGCTTGGTACTAGCGATTTATGGCTATCAACGAGAGATGCTACAATGCCCGAGTCACATTGAATATTGCCATTTCCGAGCGCCGTCGATGATCCTGGAAGAGCTGCGTATGACTAAATCTCTATTCTGGATCGACACCGTCGTCTTGATCGTTTGGTTATTTATTCTCCGAATCGTGACTTACATAACGTTGAAAAGAAGGCTTTCGAAAGTATGCTGAGGATTACACGTGTTCCTAATAAAAGCGAGTATCGTTGTAATTATACTTAAAAACCTAGCATTATTCAATTTACCGAGATTTCTCTGGATTTGGCGAACAATACGTCGTCGTCGTACTATCGAGGTCCACCAGAGAAACGTCAAAGAGATTGCGACGTTTCGTAAGAATGTGTTTACGGAATACATTAGAAAAAGTTTGCACAATGTTAGCATAGGGCTGTGACAGCATAGTATGTTTTTATCGCTTTGTAATCAGAACTTTCAGTCGCGACTGTAAGATAGCGATAAGTTTATAATGCAGAGTGTTGCGACGCGCTTATCTCGGAGAGATAGAGGATAGAGATTTCTATATGAAACCGAGAATCGGCTAATGCAATAAAAGGAAGGCTTACACAACTCGTGTGCGGTAGGAAGTAAAAGTAATACCTGCAACTGAGCCGATTTTTCCAACTTGATCCGATGCAAGCCAGCAGGATAAGTCGCGCAGGATAGAGCACGCTTATAGAAAGTGAACTGTGACATTGTGAACGTCAAGTGCGCGAAGGTACTTTCACGCTCGTCTTCGATGAAGTACGCATTAAGATGACGATCATAATATGATATTACAATCGTCAAATAGTAATTAATTTGAAGATACCTGGAAATTCAATTCTGTAATAGTTTTCGTGATTTAACAAGTGATTTATGTTATAAAACAGTGATGTTTTAAAACAGTACACTGTTATAAAACAGTGATGAAGCGTTTCCGGTAATATATATTTTTTTTTTTTCTTTTTTTTTATTGAAGTCTTTTTTTGTATCAGTAATATGTTTCGAGATTACATTCTCAAGGATTAAGATTCAAATTGTTAGTAAGAAAAAAAAAAAATATATATATATATATATAAAAAATGCTACAAGTACGCGACAGCTTATAAAGTATTAAATAAGGCTTATCCAGTTTACAACTATGCTCGTTCTCGGATATTTCTGTGCACATTTGTATATCATTATGCAAAAATAGCGCATTTCCGCAAGTTACATTTGTAAGTTTCCTTTAAATTTGCTGATATCATTCAACAAACAAATAGATATATATATGCACAATTTTATAATCTGCAATATTAATATAAAACTTTAATTAAAAATGTGCATAAGTAAAGCAGAAATTATTTTGAAAAAAGAATAATTACCGTAAAGTATATACATCATTGAATAAATTATTAATAACGGAGATTATACGATAATAAATATTACAGCTCCTTCCGTCGATAAGGCTTTAACATACTTATGTGCTATTATGTACTAATGTACTGAAGATATATATTCAGAATTTAGTATTATGTCTCTTTTATCGAAATAGGTTTAATGGGATAAAAATGTGTCTGAATTCGCTCGAATAAATTTAAAGAGAGTACGTGCGACATAACGTAGATATTTATATTTCCCGTATCTATAGATAGAATAAAACGACAAAACAGCGGAAAATATTTCACGAGTAGTAATGTAAAGACGCGGGTCGTAGGTCAAAAGCCACTAAGCGCAAGGAATTCGCAATAGGATTTCTTAACCGAGGCTAACCGCGTGTTTCACATTAGACCGAGAGCGGCGATGGACCGCTAATATCGCGGCCGTGCAAACACAATTTCGTAATAATATTATATAAGGTTGCATGCGCAATAGAAGTTGGGAAATAGCCGAATTAATAGCCTTTCACCGTCTGATGGAATTACCTACGGTATAATGAGTCCCGCGGCAATGATCGGGAGAAATAACACTGTTGTCGAATTAAATTTCGCAGATTAAATTAATAAGTTTATTTCTGCTGCATTTCTCTGAGATAGGAGACGATCGGTGACTTATCAAAAGTGTGTAGCACGACGGTCTTGTATGTAACATGAGGTACGAGAAATGTAAACTTCAAGGTATGGAATACAAGTGCTTGACATAGACTGCGGTAAGATTTTTGCGACGTGTCAATTAAAAATGAAGCCAGTACAGTATCACGTTGTATGCTGCACCTGTTAAATGTTTAAAAGTATCTACATACTGTGCATACATATAGCTAATCGTTATTCTGCATTTGATGAAATACAATTGAAACTTAGATCGGTATGCGTATTATAAGAGCAAAACTTAGAACGTAACGTAAATACTATCTAAAATACTGCGAGTATAATATACAAATAAAATAACGAGTGAGAAAGAAAAAAAAGGGAGCGGGCGGACAAATAATGGCAAATACAGCGCGTGTGTTAAAATTATATTGAAAAAAAAAAAAAAGAATCGTTTAACAGATCGCTCGGGGATCTACGTCAGACGACACTGCGAATATGGAAAAAATGGCACATTTATTATATTAGTGATAGTAATATTACTAATGATATAATTACATATTTTTTTTTCTTTCTCAATCGATACACTTGTTCACTCTTTCATTCTCTCCCTCCCTTACATACTCTCGTTTATTCCTTTTCCCTGTCTCTATCTCTCGTTTTCTTTCTCTGTGTTTTATTCAGTTTAGATATTTATATTCATCTCGAACTTCATTAATATTAATAATCGCATATAGGGTCGAAGAGATCGGTTGCAATATCCTCTAGGCCCATTCACACAAACTGCCTACAACCCACTTACGCATTAATCCTTTTTTATTACATATTATACAATATTATATATCTAATATAGTTACACTCTTATATGATATGATAATTATCGATTCGCAAGTTGTACCAATAAAACTGAATCCTTACAATTAAACCGCAACAAATAGTTTCTTACATTCGCGTCGACATTTGCCGCTTAACGGTAATCATAAATTGAAGTTAGAATTTACAACCAACTCGTACCAAACGAAAGTGCGGTGCTCCGTGTTCCCGGTACGCTCGTAACTCTCGGAAAATAATGTCATTAAGAGTATAATTATTTCGTTTCTCATATACAAAGGTCTGTGTGAAGGGGCCACTGTGGCCGACAATTTCGACTTCGATCCCCTGTGTAGACCTCGTTCGCTCTTCAGCTTCATTTTGACTATCTACGACTATCGACACGTGTCTAGCTTAGACTGGCTTACGAGCTATTTATTGTCGTTATTATTTTACATGATTACCTTCGCGAATACAGTTGTGTGATCGTGTATTTTATTAGTGTCTGTGAGCGGCCTTTTTCTGCAATTTATCGCAATGTACATTTATCGTTAAGTTCCCCTCCTCTTTTTCGCTCTTTCTCTCTTCTTTTTTTGTTAAGTATAATTTTATGAAGCGTCGCCGAAGCAACGGAGAGTGATTAATGATTATTAATTAAACGTGGAGCGAGGTTGTGCGAGTTCTTGCCGATCAGATTGCCTATAGTCTACAGATCCTGATCGTGAACGGAAGTGATTTTATGACAGATCTACGATCTAGTGAAAATATGTAAGTTTATAGCTTATAAAAATCAGCGTTCGAATAATTCTTTTTTTTATTTTTTAATTATCGTATTTCGTAAGTCGTAAGTTAATTTGGAAAATAAAATATTGTAAAATATTTATAATATCGGTATTGTATCAAATATTACAGGGTACTAACAGTACTTAGTACTGTATGATCGCATTCTGATTCGCAATCATAGAAAGATCTTTATTTTACATTTATATCATCCATGCGTACATGTTCAATTGCGTGATAAAATTTTTTTTTCATATATTATATATCATGCAACTGAGGCAAATATTCAATTCAAATAATTCGAACATTATTTAGCTAATAAATACAATAAAAAAATTTTTTGATAAAGCGTTACAAAGTTCGTAACTCTGCCACTAAAATGGCTTGATAATTTAAATATATTTTTAACATACATAATTTCACATAATTTTTCCATAAAGTTACACAGCTAAGACGTCATGATATGAAATATTCAAGTTTCAGTGTAAATTAAAAATTGAGCGAAAGAGAGAAAATATTTTGCGGATTCCTACAATAAATATACATATGATATGTCTGACGTATTTTGATATGAATTTAGGTTTTAAGAGTTGGAAAAGGAAAAGCCTGTCACAGAGTCTGAGCAAGAATATATAATATTCGTACGATCTTCCGTAATTTCTATGAAATACTATTATGCTTTTGAAGAAAAATATAGCTACAGATGTATGTTATGTAAAAGAAGATGCTCTAGTTAGATGAAAAGTAAAAGAAAGTAGAACGGAAAAAAGGCGAAATAAACACGAGCACTGGATGCATTTGCGTGGATTTCTTTTTTTCAATAAAATTTATTTAAGAATCTAAATAAATTAAAATACATGGCAACTGGGTACAAATACGTTTGAGCTATATTTTTGTTCAAAAACAAAAATGTCCCGTTTTTTTTTTTATTTCTTACGAAAGATCTTATCAACGGTAATTAATCGATAATAATAATAATAATAATTAATAATAATAATTAATCATGATTATGACAGATTGATTGGTTTGGCTCTTCTCTTGTGCGAGCTAAATCGTATTTATAACGATTTTTTTTTATCACGCCCTATGAAGCTTATTTCTTTCGTTCGCTCGTTCTACATTCCACTTCATCGCGTATATATATAAGTACAGAAAGTTCGCCCGAATGATCGGTGGCAAAGGTAGCGCAGGAAAAAGAGCGTCCTGAAGAGAAGGTCCAGAGTGATTCAACGATGTACCAAAACCAGTCGATGCCATCAAAAGATCGTCTTTTCTCCTGCAATGCAACATCGTAAAAGAAAAGCACTCCATAACGCACTTGCGAAAATGCATCCGTAAATATTGTTATATATCATAACAAGGATATATTTCACATTAAGCGTTAATATTTTTCGCAATGCGCACATCTTGGCACATATAAATGCTTTTCAATTCTTGCAGATAATGCATGTCTCAATTGTGACAACATAAAGCGTGCAATCTGGATCAATAATTATGGAGAGAAAAATCTCTTGAGTTCTTCCTTTTTGCTCCATATTTTTACCGCCTGATGCTTTTCTTAATGCCGCAATAACATTTAGGACAATCTATTTCGGAGTTGCAATTTGTGTCCGTGTTGAGACACGGACAATAAGACATAACACATAAAAATTATTAATATATAATTCAAGAATGTTCTAAATTGTCTTAAATTAAAAATCCATTATTCTTAAATTAAAAATCGTTCGAACGATCATTGTAATAAAATGATTAACAAATCATTTGTTGAATGTAATGCAAATGTTATCTCTTATAGTGTTACTTCTTATAATGTACGATTTCGGTTTTGGATACGGATCGTTCACGCTATTTTTTTTTCTCCTACGATTATTATAAAAATATTTTATACAAAATTCGAAATAATTAAGATGGCTTGTAATAAAAGTGAGATGTGATTTGCATATAGTAGCATGTAAATTATGCTTAATATAAACTACAACGATGTATTAATATCCACCTTGATATTAAAACCAAGTCCTAAAAATGGCACTTAAATGGCATACATGATCAAATTCTAGCCGTAAAAGAACACCTGAAAAATAGTAAAATAAATACATGCTGATAACTTTGTTAAGTAGGGTGTTTTCACGGCTATATTTTCTTACTTTCTCTGAAATAAAAGCATTGATATTAAAAATGAGAGTATTTAAAACAACGCGCGATGTGATAAGAAAATGTATTGTCATACATACGTTACGTGCAACCTCTTTTTATATGTACTAAAAATTACAGATCGCGGGTCTCGCGAGAAAACAAGTTCTTATTTTTTTTTTTTTTTAATTTGGGAAAAAGAATATTATGCATAAAAAAAAGTAATTTAATACGAAAAAAATATAAGCGGTTTATGATATATAATTTATCGCCTAACTGTAAAAAATACATTTCATAAAGTGACGAGAAATAATAAGAAATGGTATATTTAAAACTCTTATTGCTTCCAAAACCAAACTATGCCAGAAAAGAAGATGCACGCATCGAAATGTGATTTTCTCGTCACATTGCGAATCAGTTACAAATGGTGTTCCCGCGAGCGTGAACGAACCGCTAACATCTTCAACTCACAATTCTGAACGCTCGTAAATAATAGTTTCTATATACAATATTGCCAACGTCTAATGATCAACATAAAGGCGACATAATCCGTACGTTATACCGGTGAATAATAAAATTCAGCTAAGTCCGTTTAATCCTAAGAACAAAAGGTCCAGTCCTTCATTAAAATTTGTCAATTTTGATAATTCATATAATTGGAAAGTATAAGTATCTCTAATCAATTCGGAAATATGCTGCCTTTATTTTCATCTCTAGTCAGTGACTCTGTTTTCGCCAACTCGAGTTCTCTTTCTATCTATTGCGCATTACAACGTAAACGTGTCGGTAGTGTATACACAGAAGTGGGCAATTTAACATGAGTCAGCAGCGAAGTTCGATCGTTAATAAAATCTCGATCGTACTACACATTATATATCTCGAAAGAGGAACCATATTCCTTTGTTTTTTTCTTTTCGCTATTTATAAAAATAATTTGAAGCCGCCTTGAGGGGGTAGATGCCTCTTAAAACATTTGCCCTACGTTTTGGTGAGCGCATACGGAACTTCTTCCCTTATTAATTGCATATTTAAGAACTGCGAAAAAATTATGGGTACCTTTGTGTTGTCGATGCTACAGTATTAAATATATCTTTAAACGAGTAGATATAACTATTTTTCAACAGTTAAAATTATAAGAAAAGTTATAAGTACTAATACTAATCAATATATAAATATTATATATATTAAACAAGACCTTTTTAAAATTCGATTAAAACTGTTTCGTACTACTTTTCTTTTTCTTTTGTCTATCAATGTGAACACATCACCGTAATACCCACAACTTTTTGCACATTCCCACAACTTATAAGAGCAGAGATAAATCCTATATGAATGTATAAGTCATGTTCAACCTTGTTGCTTGTCAATTTTAAGATGGATCTACCCCTTAACACAGAATGACACCGCCACTGAGCCGCTGCTACTGCGGCTGTGGTGGATTGTGCTGAAGGGAAGGTTGTGGACCCTAAAACAAAGATGCATATTTTATTTGCATATCACCCGAGATAATTCATGGCTCGTGCGAATTTAACTTTAACAAAATCTTACAGGTAATGCGGGAAAGGGCGGTTGGGAGTGCGCATGTGGATGAGAATGCGGATGCGTTATGTGCGCTGCAAGATGGCCTGGTAATTTCGGACCGTCTTCAGCTTTCTCCTCTTCTCTTCTTTTTAGACATGCAGCTTTCGGATTAAGGTTCCGCTCTAAACAACAAAAGAATAGTAAACACTTATACATATTAATACGGTAGAATAATCATCACGATCGAGAAGTATGTTGGTGGGACGCACCTCTAACTTGCTGTTCGAGAGTCATTATAACTTCAACAGCCATGTTAAGAATACCGAGCTTCGTTTGAGGTTTGTCTGTCTTTAGGTGGGTCATACACATTCTACCAAGTTCCTTTAGAGCCTCATTGATATCCCTGATACGTATCCTATGATAAAAAAATATAATTAAAGCGTGCCAATTATCTTATCTAAAATAAAGCAATTTATTTTTTTCAAGTTTGAAGACAAAAAGATTAAGTAAATTAATTTTATGCACTACGTGTCATAATTTCGTGATAACGTTACATTTGCCTGTTGACAAATTACTTACACATTCATGGCAAAGCAAATTTCTTCTCATATACGTTTACGATACAGAAGAAGTAAATACAGCAAAGTAAATTGTGAGAAATGTAATTGTTTCGTAATATTATAGAGACCTTGCAGCTCTTTATTAATACGAATGCAATCGTGTGTGATAGAAAAAAAAATTTATCATGCACGTGTATATAAAAGAACATGCCGAGATTTTGTGAAACACTTGAAATGGGGAAACGTGTCATTGATCTTCATCGTCATCGAGAAATACTTTTAGTCGTATTACATTGTTACATATACATAGAATACGGGCCGCCGTTATTACTGGCAAGAACTATCGCGTCACTATAGATCGAATAAAATTTTTTTGTTTTTGAAATCCGCTGCGTACATCATTGATCTTACCTTTCCCTAGCGTTATTTGCCTGCCGCCTCTCTTTCTCCCTTTGTGCCTTCATGTCGGGATCATCATCCTCGTCCTCGGCGCTCGAACAACAGTTGCGTAATAACAATACGCGATTAATCACCTGATTTACGTCATAACTTACTCTAGCCTATATTGCTTAAATTACCTAACGGCAATCGAATTACTAGCGCGAAAGACGCGCGCGTGCGACACAGTCACAAATTGCAAGAAAATTGCCGCCGACTTGCTGAAGTCTAATCACCTAATTGTTGTTCGAGCGGATTTCGTGTGCATACGCATGTTTTTTATTGCAGTAGACAAGCGATATGATAATGAACACACGCAGGTGGTATCATAATTTTGAAATCGTGGATTTAACAAGTAGGTTACGAATTTTTTAAAGGCCCGTATTCTTTGCACAGAACAAACAGTCGACAGCAAATAATCACGTCAAAGGACAGTGATCTGTAAAAAAAGAAAAGACAAAAAAAAATGCAGATCCTCTACTTTGATGCTGTTACCTAGAAAATTAGAGAATGCAGATGAAATCTATACAACAGTCAGTAAAAAAAAAATTTTCTTTCTCGGTGCAATGTACTTTGGCAGGATTAAAGAATATCGCCAAAACAGTTAAAAATAAATCCTACAGTGAGAAAATAAACAAAGAATAAACATATATATATATTATGTATATAATAAACATATATATATATATATATATATATATATATATATATATATATATATATATATGTATGTGTGTGTACATAATTATAAATGCTGATGGATCGGTCGAATCTAATTTTAAGACTGCATGACGATTCTTCATGAAAATGTATGTGATACGTGTATAGCTAATACAGTCGATTAGTTTTTCAAATAGCACGACATGTTCTTTTATTTGTACAAAGGTAGCGAGAGAATGCGTTTGTGGGAATAAAAAAAAAAGAAAAAAATAAAAGAAAAAGAAAAAAGTCTGTACAACTGAGAGCGATTTAATGCAACGTTTAATGATGCAGAATAAGTGCGGAATGTTTCTAAACAAAGTGGCATGCCTAGGGACCGAATCGCAGCTGAATTAAAATGAGACTGATTCACAGGTACGCACGAGAGAGCTGTTAACATTCCATTCTTGTCTCATCTCATTTATGTCCTTAACCAGAAACATTTTAATTTCCACGCCTGAATACGGGCCTTATACAAGTGCAATGATGACACTGGATGTGTGAGGAGCTTTCGGATTACGGGAGATATATGTACTTATCTCGTATAGCAAAGTCATAAACATACCGCGTGTTTTACCCTAAATTTTCATTCGCGAATTAATACTTCGCGACTTGTCGCGCTCGTTCACAGAGAGCATCTTTTTTTTTTTGTCTTCCGGTAACATGCATACGACTAGATGACAGAAACTTTTCTCGGGAAAATGTACAGTGGAGTCTTGTTTCTTTTTTTTTTCTCTTTTTTTTAATGCACTCGGCGATGCGGACATTGTATTGTCCGCGCGAGCATGTACACGTTACACGTTATCGGGATAGCGGGAGCGAGAACGGGACGGAAGGGACTGCTTATATCAAGATGCAACAAAGTGCGTACTGCGTGTGTTCACTAACCTTTCACGCACGTTGTTGGCCTGGCGACGTTCCTTCTCGCGCACCGCTTTGGTGCCGGGATCGTCGCAGTCTTCGTCGGCGCTCGAACAACGGTAGTTTAAAGACACAGCAAGTTAGTTTAAGAATGCATTTTTCAGGGTCGGAAATCGATTCTAATTCACTTGACTTTCAATAAAATTCTCGAACTAATAGCAATGCGTTTTATCTTATTTTTCTTTTCTTTTTTTTTAACGTCCGTGAGAAACTCGGAAAACGAACGACAGAGACGCGAGGTGTCGACCGCGGGCTTCTCGCGATTTTATCGCTCGACATTCTGATTTTAATCAAGGAATTTACGTGGGGAATTTACCGGGGTAATTTCTTTCGGATACTTACTATCTGCGAGATCGTTTCGTTCCTTTTCCTTGCGACGTCGAGTTGACGGTAGCGGCGCCGATCACGCCGGCCGCTGCGAGCTCGCTGCTCGACGGTTTCGTCTCGCCGCCGCTGCTGTCCGGTGGATCTTTCCTCTTTTCTAATGTAGGGATGTATTCTGCTCATTATTAATACTGCCGCGTAAACCCGTCACTAAAATTCTATTGCGTACAATTCGCAAGGCAGAAGAGACTAGACAGGATTTTTCGTCCGAGGTGCGTTCTCTCTTTTCTTTGCGACTTCGAAAGGAAAGCCCGGGTAAGAGCACTCGAGAGAAGCATTGTCGACAGATTATCAGACGCAATCGCGAAAAAATAGCGGGCTCACCCGGAAACGGGAAAAGAATAAGCGCGACCTCCACCGAAGACGGCGATCACGATCTTCGATTATCCTGGCGAGCTTTAGACGAGGAGGCTTAGTCACGAAACCGTGAAAAGCGTCCAATTAGGAGCAGGAAGCGCGCTTTGCGGGATTTCACTCAGTCCTGATTCAGCCGATCGCCTTAAACGTTTTCTCTTCTTTTCTCCCTCGTTCGACCGACTCCGCGGGAGTATCAGCTCGCACACGTAATTCTTTTTTTTTTTTCCTCTTTTTTAAATCCTCGCGAGACAATCGCGGCAAATTAATCGACTCGTCGTGCGTGCGAAAGTGCGATCGCTTTTAAATCGCGGTGACGCATCGCGATCCGGATCGCAACTATTCGTACAATCGACCGTATTGCCTTAAAGGATTCGAGCTATTTAGTTCTCAATGCGCGGTTTTTCGCGGAAGTTATCGCCTCGACGTGGTTTCGCGAATTTCCATTTCATTCCTACGGCACAAAGCACGCACGGTCTCCAAATCCGCAAGAATGTTTTGCATTCCTTCGACTGGCGAGCGCAGGATCTCCTAATCCGTAGTAAAAGGATACTAAATGTTCTCCGGCATAATGACTCTAAGAGCGCGGGAGGCCGAAAGGGACAGGCGCAACGAGGTGGAAAGAGAAACGAAGAGCGAGAGATAATCGAACGTACTCGCAGGAATAATGCAGGCACGACCGCTGGCCAGTAAAGACCTGGCGTGATTTATCTAATATTTCCTTATTCGGCCGGCGGGTCTCCGTTGTGTGTGGAACACCTGGGAGCTCCTTCCCATTTCCCTCTCCTTCGCGGGAATTCATGGGAAAAGTGACTGCTCGATGATGCGACAACGCGAGAATAGATCTTGATCGAAGAAACGCGTTTAAACACGATTGTCATCATTATTTTTCTTTTTATCGAAGAAAAAAAAAAGAAAAAAAAAAGTGTAAAGTTATCACCGCAAGCTTAGTCTCTTCTACGTTGCGAATCATATCGTAAACTACTTCATACGCCACTTCGGGGTCAACTTACTGGCATTCGTCACGGGTAACCTTTCGATCTTGATGGAGCCGTCCGTGTCGGACGTAGGCGTAAGACCGGGGTAGGAACCCTGAGGTTGCGTCACCGTTACCGCAGGATGTGGACTCGTCTGTAAAAGATGAGGACGTTAGGCTGAGCTCGTTGTAAAAAAAAAAGGGGGGGGGCGCAAACTCTTGTGATTGCGATCGCCCTGGTATATTTAGCTCGCCACCGATTGGCGACGGCTTCTTACCAAATGATCCAGCTGCGGTGGTGAGGTATGCGAGTATATCCCGCCGTGCGGACCGACTGGGCCAAGATGAAGGGCCACTTGACTCTCTGCGTGATTCCTCAGTACGTTTATGGCATCGTCTAACCGCTCCTCCATCCGTGTCCCCTGTACCAACAGAATACCGAAAATGCGACACGATTACGCACGGTAGCTCGTGATTATCCTGCTGCCTCATTACATACTATTCGAGGAATGCTACAGGGAGACTTGTCACTGACATTTTTCTTTTATTTTCTTTTCTTTTCTTTGGCACTCGCGTATTATTTCCGAGAATGTTCAGAAGATAATAAAAGTCTAAATTGTATTCTTTTATTAAATCTCTAAATTCACCGCGGCAGAAAGAACGTATATACATATAAAACGCGATTGATTAATTTAATTAAAGGGTTTAATAACTTGTGATGTCGAGTAATTATCGAAGTTCGTTTTTGTTAATAGAAAAGCTACAATTATACATTGTGCACAATGTGGAGCTCATCACGATGTATAATCATAATTAATCGAAAGCGTAATCAGCAAAAAGTGCAATGAGCATGTTCGGTATTGGTCTCGTGGCGTCAACATGCGCAAAAAAAAAAAGAATGTGAGGAAAGAGGGAAGGCAAATAAGAAGGAAATGGGGTGCGAAAAAAAAAAACTGAAATTCGGCGGTCCTCACCTCGGCATGGTCGCGAAGGAAGCCGATGGCATCGTCTAGCCTCTGCTGTTCAGGCGCCGGCTTCACACACAACACCAACGCAACAACAAAACCAAAAAAAAAAGAAAGAAACAACCAAGTCAACACAACGTTCACAACAAACAGGGCGGAATGAACAAGTGTGTGTCAAATAAACGGGTTGGGAGCGATAAACTTAATAATCTTTTACGCAAATGAGGGCGGAGGAGGATATAAATAAGTGAAACGCTCGCGTAAGAGAAGCACACAAACGGTGATTTCCCGGTGCAAACGCGCGACCATGCACTTTGTGCAACTTCAATGCTGCGTGATTATAGTGCGAATAGCGACCGTAATATCTCGTAATAAAAGTAAACCCTTGACGTAAACTAGAGAGCGAGTGTCTCTCCTTCGCTTTCTCTGCATGTATAGTTTTCCTCCATAGCTCGATAATCCTCCCCCCTTTTTCGAAAAAAAAAACATGAGAATTGCTCGCGTGGCAGAACGGCAAATAAATGGTGATTAGCGTTTGTAAAAATGAAAAATTGTCCCGCGCGTGTTGTTGCAGCGGTCAAAGTTATGCGCGCCGTAAAACTTTTTAATGACGTTCAATTAATTTGTTTTCTTTTTATGTATTGAAAAAAATTAAATTAGCGAAAGAATTTGCGTGTTCGACAACGTTGAAAAAAAAATGTTGTGGCCGTGAGATCGTTGTAATTAGTAATCGTATAAAATACAAGTACCTCGATACATACCATGTGAATACCACGATTTGGGTCCGCCGTAAAATGCGGAGATACTGGCGCGGCTCCAGGTGCCCAACCTGGTGCCGAGCCGGTTAAAGGTGGCGGCGAACTGACGGGCGTAGATGGATTACTGCTATAACTGGATACTGATTGGTCCGTGGGATAAATCTGCGAAAAACGCCATGATAACGACACGTTGTGACGTTATATTACGAAGTATAATCGCACGAAGCGTTCGTTGAGAAGTGTCTCAAAGATATCAGATTAAATCGTAAAAACATCTTTATGCGCTTTATAAATTATTTCAATCAGCTGTTCGTTCTATTAAACAAAGCTAATATTCATTATTTTATTTAATAAAATATATTTACTCCGTTAGCATAAAAAAAAAAAAAAAATAGATAATGTCACGAAGACATACTCGGGTGCTTACGACGGATGCGAGGGTCTTGCCGAGGGTGTCCTCCGTGGTGGATTGTTGGTTCGTCGTGGGCGCAGTGTTCGGCGCGGAAGGCGCGGTCGTCGGTGCACCAGGACTATGGCTATATTGCAACGATGCCGGCGACGGCGCCCCTGTGCCGCTGTTCGCCGCGACCGCGGCACTACCCCGGAATGTCGACATTGGTGGCAGGGAAGCCGCACTGGTCACCGCCGAGCCCAGAATCGGCGCTGCAGACTCGCCGTTCGGCGACATCGCCGAGTATGCCTGAAACCGCCAAGCGCAAATGGTTCGACGCTCGGTTCTTGTGGTGGGCCGTCTTGGGCCGAAGTCGTGGGGATGTGCGATATCGCGTCTTCAAGCGTTAATTATCGAACTTGCATCCGCTACGTTGGAATTTCCGTCCCCGAAGGGTTTCTCGTCTAGGCGAGAATTCTGTGGCAACCGCCATTCGATTCGCGAAACGGTGGATAGATTTATCCCGCACGAACGACATGGATGCCCGTTTACGAGAATTCCAATTTTTCAGAAACCGCGTTTCTTTTTAGCTGTAGTGGATCGACCGGGACCAGCTTTGATATCGGACACGCCGTGCAGGGAATAGCGCTCTCTCGCACCTCCCGAAACCGCTCACAAGTCTAATTTTAAGTCAGTGCCGACACTTCATGGACCGTAGTATATTTATCAATAAAGTGAGTAACCGAGGGAAACGCTTACAAAGACGTATGTGCCGCGTAAAACGTCGTCTAATCGGCGGCTTTTAACGGAGTAGCGTGGTGACGAACGTCTCGCGGCGGAGGCCGGACCAGAAAAACTCAGAGACGTCCAGCGAGATCTCTTCTTCGACGGGTGCGCGTTCTCGGAAGATGGGTCATTAAACTGGAGGATCGTAAATGTTTAATCTTTGGTAACGGAAAGAATCTTGCCTCCTCGTGACGCCGTTCAGCTCCGTCCTTCTTAGGCGCGCTCGCCCCAAATCGCGCAACATCTCTTTACGACGTTTCTTGTCATATCACGTAAGCCAAAAGGCCTCGTAGTAGCTACGCGAACGACAATAAAACGGTTTGTCTTACAGTCGTTAAAAGTCGGACTTTATGAGCCGCGCGCGCCGGAAGTTTACAACGATATATTGCGCGTACTTTTATATATATATAAAAACAGGATGACGTTCCGATGGAAAAATGGTAGTGCGATCTTGTCATTCGCCGATCTTCGAACGGAGGCGTCGCAACGTCAGCGGAGGCCTTCCCTTTCGTCGTCTCGGAGAAACCAAGAGAAAGAGAAAGAGAAGCTGAGAGAACGGGCGCGAGGTGCCACGAAGAGGAGGATTTCGTGGTAACCATGAACGGCGTAAATCAAACGAAGGCTGCACTTGACTAGAAACACGGAGTAGCGGGAGGGCCCGAGGCTATATATAGATGCCAGTGAGTCATTTGACGTTACTCTGGGTGTGCGGAGCACTGTCAACAGTGTCTCTCAACCATAGCGAGGAGATGAAGAGAGAACCTGGTCCCTCCCCCTCGCGTGCACGCGACAATCGGCCGGGTGGTCCGAAATAAGACGCCCGGAGACCACCAGCTGGCCCGTCGGATCACGGTTGACGAGGAGGATTAGAGTCGACGCTGGTTGGCCGGAGAGTAATGACCGAGAGGCGACGCGCCTCATCTTCGAGGTGACCTAGCACTCTGCGTGAGTTTGCGAGTCGCTCGAGACTGCCAACGAGATCGCCGTATACGAATTATCTGGCTGGGCCGATCTATCTCGACGTCGAATTCAATTTTTACTCATTGATTACGCAATCGATTACGTTTCGTAGAACCTCGCAAGCCCTTCGAAGGTGGAGAAAGAGAGGCACCACGCGCCGCTCGAGGGCACATCGATCTTTCGCGGCACCGAGATTAGGTCGCTCGCCGCTTAGGTTTTAATCTGTCCGCCTCCCCATCGAACTCGCGTATTCGATGACGGGGTGCGGGAGGAAGAATATCCCCGTGTCTATTACCGAGCTCCAGAGACGTCGTCGTTTTCGCGACGGCGGCGGCACCGTAGGAGGCAGCAGCCGGAGTCACGCGTGATTGATCGTTTCTTCGACCGCGGCGGAATACCCAGGACAGAAAGGAGAAAGAAAGAGAGAGATGGGAGAGATCACTTACCATGGGGTCGTGGGGTAGGTGCATGGGATAGGCTGGCTGCGCCAGGTGAGAGGCTGCGTATCCACTGTATGGGGGTTGGACACCACCGCCGCTACCCGTCCAAGGGTCACCGGGACCGGTTCCTGCAGCATTGCCATCTGCAACAAGAGAGAGAGGCGCGGTTTCAATCAATCCTATGTCGTTCGATTATTATTCGAATGTCCGAATCCAAATAATAGATCCGGAGTACAAAAAAAAAAAAGAAAAAAAAGCAAAAGAAATTTCAGAACATCTCAATAATAGAAAAAACGGTGGAAAAATTTACGGTGTTATTTAAGGACCTTTGAAACGTATTTTCTTTTTCTTTTCTCTTGACAGAGCCCAGCTCGTCAAAATTCTTTCCTAGCCGAAGCGAAATTCAAGTATCGCGATGCCCGATTAAAACCCTTGCGACCGGTCGTGCGCTTATTACGTCATTCGCGCGAGAAATAATAAATAACAGCACGTGGCGTTCAACGAGTGGAGAATGTCACGCACGTGCCCGCATAATGGGCGTTGAAATTGAGTTAAAATGCATCCTCGCGGCGTTTAATCGAATTTCCCACTCGTCAGGAATGCCTTGCGCCACGCTTCATAATGTTTGTATAATTTCGGTCGATTAACGCGACGGCGGCGTTTTCCCGGCGCGAACACGCGCCGCGCCGAACTTCCTAATCAAGAGAGCGGCAATGTCATTCCTTCCGCAGTAATTATTTCAAGAACGAGTACCCGGCGGCGTGATACAACTTCCCTGGACTCTCGCCAAGACGAAATTTCGCGCTTTCTAACGTCTCACTTGCCGGGGTCCCGGGCACCGTTTGCGGTATAAGGGCCACCCACCCGGTATAAGGGCCAATAGACGCGGTACCCGGCGCGGGCCATTATTTCAGTTGAAAACAACAGCAATAAGCTTCGGGAACGTATTTCTTGATACTTTTGCTTGATATAATTCCCGTACCGGGCGCTCCTCGACGAGAAAGCGGAAACTAAGCCAAACTACTCGGGCGTTCCTACCAACTACCGGTGTTCGATGTCTGATAAAACTTTTTCACCCCCTCGCGTCGTGGCCTCCCATTTATAAGCCATTCCGGTCAGCTACCGGGTGCCACGGGCGCCAACACGTATTTCGAAGGTGCACTTAAACTGCTACTTTTCTCATCTGATCCATAATAACGAGCCCGAGCAGTGGAAACTTCGCCGATTTCATAGATCTATCATCGCGCGGCGGATCCTCTGAAATATTTGCATATTTGAGCACGCGGAATTTCACGAATCACTTCGTCTCGCCAACTTCGGCTTTGTTACGGCTACGTTTCTGTTTTTCATTTACACGTAAGTTACGAACTAAAAAAATAATATCTTAATATCAAAAAATTCCTTATTTTACTTTTAAGACGTTCAATTTTCGCAATTTTCCGCGCAAGTCCGAGGAGCTATACAACGAATATCCGTGAAGTATAAGAGCGTGACGATGTATACCGCACCTGCCTCGCGAGATGACGATAATTTTTCCAAGATCCGTTATAATCTACGAAATAAACCGTAAGCCCGCAAATTACAACTCGGCAAAAATTGCCGTCGAAACGACTCGTACGACACGCAATAATTGTTCGGACAACGCGGGTAATTTCCGCGTGTAAATCGATTCCGACGTGGCGGCGTTAAATAGTATCGCGTCGAGAAGCGAGTCACGGACGGACTTTCCGCGTGCGGCGAGAAATTGTTGAAGACGCGCTTCGACAAACGTTCGTCCCACCGACAAAGTGGTGCGATTTACAGTGGCCGGTGTCGAAGGGGACAGCGGGGAATTGCTTTTATTGGCAATATCTCGTCGACGAAGTTTCCCCCCGTAGAATTTTTTTTTTTTTTTTTTACCCGGCGGCAGCGCGCCGGATATATCCGCGAAATCCAACGGCGAACTTCGAATGCCGCCGCCGCGCCGCTTGAACAAATAACGAGATTGTTATTGTTTTTACGCGCGACAGGCAGAGCGGCAAATTTTACGAGCGAACGTTAAACAGTTGAATATTAGTGCGCTCGTAAAATCCCTTTTATCGTCCATTCGGATCGTTATGCGATTTCCAAATGATATATACGTGCGTGTGCGTGCGCACACGCGCACGTTGGCGACTGTTGATTCGCAGATAACGATCGATCTATCGAACCCTCCTGGAGGCCCGGTACTCTCCGCTTAATTACACCCACATCCACTAGTATCGATTATTAACAGATACAAGTCAGCATAATCTTTTTCACGATTACTTCGGTGAAATTAGTAATCGATAACGGGTCTGTTACTACGCGCTCTATTTTCGCTCTTTATCTAAACGCGGCGGTGTCTGCCCGCCCGGCGATCTCGAAAGCGCCATGAATCACCCGACAGTAATTTTTTTTCCTTATCTTCGTTGCTAAAGTGTGAGCGTGGGTGTTCGTGTCAAGATTATTCTTATTTTTATTAACGTAAATCTCGTCTTCAAACTTACCGATGTAATAGGAATCTGCGTAAAGGGCATTCTTCGGCGACGTGTATCTCGGCGAGTCCTGTCCGAATTCATCCGAGCCGTACTGCAACAGAAAGAACAAACATTCATTATTATAAAGCTTTCAATTATCAAGTCGCAAGGGTTGCGGGAAGAGGGGAGGACTCGTCGATCCATTCGAACGAACGGCTGTGGTAATCGACGCGCCGCAACGAAGCGGAAACCAACGCCGCGTGTGTAATTTTCTCGTCGCGCGTTGCTTGCGGGGCTTTTCATCGGCGTCGGTAGTTTCGGCATTTCTGGTGTAACGTGAAAAATTGCGCTGCAATCGGAACGAAGCGCCAACCTCCGCGGGCCGATTGGGCAGGCATCGGCGGTAACGTTGCATCTCCGCTTCTTGCGACAGCTCCGCGCTTTGTATTGTAGCGCGTCTCCACATCGATCTTACGATAGACCCAGTCAACTATTACGACACGACCAACGTCGTGGCTCCGGGAGCGGTCATTAATTCAGCGGCGAAGACGCGCGAGAGAAGCGCGCGCGCGAGTTTCTAGAAGAGAAAATCGGCACGGCAAAGTCGTTAAACGGCCTGACGCACACATACGCGCGTTTATCCTCCGCGAGTACCAATAAAAACCCAAGATTAGGTCGTCCTCCTCGATCCAATTAACGCCGTCAATCTTCATAGCCAGCGGAAGGTCCGATTCTAACGCTCGGCACGACGCTGGCTTTGCTCCTCAAACAAATAAGCACGCGAGCATAAAACTTGGCATATTCGACGATACGACGTATGCACGCATCTTCTTATCAGCGGCACCGAGCGATTCACTCGGTAGATATACGCTCCAATTTTCAGAACGCGACGAAGGCCAGGCGGTAAGATAATAAATTAATTATTAGGAGAGCTCGCTGGAGCCAGGCTCGCTCGTCAATACGGAGCTGTACGTCGACCGCGTGACGTAAGACGCGCAGTCTTCGCGCGCGATAAAAACTCCGATCGTTTAAATAAAGGCCGAGGCGACCTAACAAGTGTACGGCGTTAACGTAATTCGATTACTGGTCTTTCACAGACGCCGGGATGGCGAAAAGTTTCCGCTTCGAAAGAGATCGCGGACCAGAGAGGGATTATACGATCGTGAGTTACACGCGGAACGTTCACGCTCCGGGTTATAGATTTATAGCTCTCGACGCTTTTACGTTCCTTCCTTAAACCGAGGACTATCTCCCTTGCTTTAAGATAGGTAGGTACACAGGCCTCGTCGAGAAGAAAAAGGGCGATGTGGAAGGATGATACGCAGAGAGTGCCCGCGACGGAAACGAGAGGATCTATCGACCGTTCCGGCGCGAAGGATACAATCTGAGGGACGCCGTGGTCCGCGTTTTCGGATAAATTTACCATTTTATAGCCGCCGTAGTCCGTGTGGCAGACAAACATGCTGGCGATGTGAACGTGTGCACGCTGATTCGACGATACACCGACTCCGTCCTCGCGCACGGGTCACGTCATGCGGAGAGGCATATCACTACCACATAGGCACGCTGATCCGGTGACGAGGAGTTGCCGCGCGAACGAGAGGAAGACGAGGAAGTAGAGGACTGAGCCGAGAGCGAGACAGCTATCGGTGTTGCAACCCCCTTCGTCCCAATTTCTCGTCTTCTCTTTCTCTCTCTCCCTCCTCGTCGTGATATATGTTAAAATATTCCACGGCGCTGCCGCCTTATCCGCCTGCACCGAAAACTTTCGCGCGCGATGTCGATTCTCCACTGTTCCGCTCGACTCGTCCCTCCCCCGCTTTATTCGGCACGTCGAAAAGTGCCGCGACGCCAAGGGGGGTTGAATAAACTTCGGCCGCTAACGCGAGGACTATGGGGCGCCGGGCCGAAATTTAACGCCTTCTCCGGGCCATGAAAGAATCGTACAACTTTGCCGACGTCGGAACTTTGCAGGTACACGTTCGCGCGAGAGTAGATCGATAATCGCGAGGGCACGTGCGGGTCCGGATTTAGCAGGGAAGGCCAGGCGACTACACTCGACTCGGCTCAACGTGAAACAATACAAAGCGACGCGACGGCCGACTACGCGCGACTGTCGGCTGCGATATCTCGCGCTTCGTCGAGCGTCGATCGAGAAACGCGCGCGGCCGAGGTGGGAGCGACGGCCGACCCAATCGTCGTGGGCGCTCGCGCGACCCCGTAAAAGAAGCGGAGGGATCTCCTCTTGGTGATATCTCCGAGCCGAGCTACCGCATGGGAGCCTCTACGATAAGCCGCCAAGTTCATCGCGAGCGGCTCGCAAAGCCGCGCGTTTCCGCTCCTCGGCAACGCGTCCAGCCGAGAGGATCTGCCCCGAACGAGCCGACTTCGAGGACGAGAGCACGAACGATCGCGTTTCGATGGCCAGCAAAAAAACAATCATACGCTCTTCGTCTTTCTCTCTTTACTTCGCCGATACGAAATAGGACATAATAGAGACAGAGAAGGAGTGAGAGAGAAAAGGATGACGCTATCGCTGACATACGCGTGACAAATGAAATCGCTTTCAATGCGCGCAACGCTGGCACTGGAGAGTATCTGGGAGATAGAGGCGTAATCGCAACTAGTGATAAAAGTATCGAGTTTTATCAGTGAAACCGGTCGATAACGGCTTTACAAATAAGAATGTTTCTCTGATCGGGAAAGGGAGGTTGAAACTGGTGCTAATCGGTTGATAAGCCCGCACATTCGAATCCTGGGTCCCATTAATTTAAATGAATTGCTTTGACATCCGCGGTCAGACACTGGACTTCTACAACAATCAACGTCCCATCGCGCTCTTTTTCTCTCTTTCGAGTTCCACTTTCTCCTGTATTTTTTTATAACCATTTTTATAATACAATAAAAGAGATTGCAGTAGGCGATAAACGAATTAATTCGTTCGAAAATTGACAAACTCCTTGCATAGCGCACGATGGGATTAGCCCGCGCTTTTGTGCTCGGCGAAAAGTTTAAATTATTTAATGTATTTTAATGGAGGGTGGCCTCCTCCTATCGCTCCATTTATACAGATTAGCGCTCGATCGGCGAAGATTTGCCCGGATTTTCTCGATCGGGGCGAAATTTCGGACGGTCGAAAACGTTTGCCGAGCGCGGTGCACGCGCGAGGAACGTCGTTCGATATTCACGAGCCGACATCACTAAACGGGCCATTAAATTATTCACCGAAAACCGTAACGGCCACTTTAACTGGACCCGGGAAGACCGAAGGCCGGGCCACGTGCGCGCGGACACGGCGCGAGCGAGACACCGCGTGGACAATAATTCACGTTTTATTTCCTGCCGTCCCCGAACAAAGAAAGGAAAGAATACGCAATGATAAAAATGTCGCCGCGGTCGACGTGGCGGATCAGAAATCTTAATATGTCCCCGGGCCGGGATGTCCACGGCGGTCCATGGAGAGTCAGCGATTTCCAGCCAATATAAATGTCCTACATTGATTTAGCTCTCTCTCCCTCGTTCCTCTCTTCCACGGTCCAGGAGGGTGAGACGGGAAAAGACGGCGACGCGAGAGAAACCTCGGACCGGACCGACCGAACGAAAATGTCTCTGTCAGGGAAATTAACCTCCGAGGATCTGAAATAGGACGGGAGGGCGGCGCCGTCCTCCCTGCGATACGAATGTTATGAAACCTTCGGAAAATTGAGCACGTGATGGCCACCTCACGTTCTCGATCAACCGCGTCGTCGCCGTCAATTCATCCCTCCGCACGTACCCCAGGAATTTTATATCTATAGCCGTGATTCGCTCCGACTTGCTTACTCCTGCATCGCCGATATTCAAAACCGTTCAATTTATATTCGGTAATTGTAAAGAAAAAAAAATTGTTATACGTTGTAAAATAAAAGACTAAAATATTAAGATAAATAACGGGATAAAATAATTAAGAATAATCCTCGCGAAACAAAACACAATAATTCGAACAAATGCATTAAAGGCTGAAACTAACGATTATTCTTTTTTTGTTTTCCACGCTCGCTTCTTCATGCGATCGTTATTAAGTACACGTGGGCGGAAATGAACTGAAGGGTAATCAAGACGAGACGATAAAGAGACGCAGAGGAGAGAGAAAGGAAGAAGAGAATAGGGGAAAACGTAAGAGGCGGAGGGTCACTATCAACGAGATAATGGATCGCCGATTATCCCCTTATTAATTACAACGGGGAGACGTTCGCCTGTCGAGAAGCGACTGGACGAAACCAGGTGCCCTGCTCGAATGGAGTAATAAATTTCTTTTTTTTTTTTTTCCTCGAGCTGTCGGATCTTGGGAATTCTCGAAGATGTCTTCTATCGTCGGACGATCTCGTCGCAGAAAATATCGCGAGAACGACGTGGAATTCGATTCGATTCAACGTCGTCGCTAATTTTCGGTGCGCAGAAACTGGATTTATAATAATTTTGTTTTTTTACGCCCGAGCGAACACTTTCGATAATAAATCCACGCGTAATTGGCAAATTGATAAGTCTTATCGACCACGCAGTCGTTTATTCGTCACGCTATATACTACTTTTTCCCCTTTGTCGGTATAATGGGTTAATGACGGAGCGTTTGTAAAAAAAAGAAAAAAAAAAAAAAAAAAAAAAAAAAAAAAAAAAAAAGGGAAAAGAAAAAGGGGGAAAAAAAGAAAAATGCGCAACGGTCTTCGCAGTTAATAAGCCCCGTGTGTCGCAGATGAAGGCGAGATAATTTCAGTCAACAGCCTCACGACAATTGCCGGCGTCACGCAAAGTGCAGCCGGCGATATCAGCAATAGAGAATAATTTAAACAATTCAATGCGAAATTTGTCCAGTCGCACGATAAGAGGTGCGCGCTCCTCAAGCAAATCGACGCCCCCACTGACTAAGAAGATTTAATCATTCTGAATAATCGTCTTAATTTTTTATTCACCGCTTAATTGTGTGAGTCCTAGGCTAATTTCAGAGTTATCTCACGTATTAATCGCGTGAAGAAACGAGATAAAATATTTTCTCTTTTATTGATTTAAAAAAAATTATTTTTTTTACTATACTAATCGCGAATTTATCTTGGACGTTTTCAGTTATGTTTTCAAAGAATGATTCACAAAGACTTTGAAATCCTATCCTGTTCGGCGGTTCGCGCGGTTAATGACTTCGTGTTGCCACCCCAACTTCTTGCGGTTGCCGGCATGCTGGGTGCGCTCATGCAAAATCTTAATTCGCAACGACATAGGGGCGCTCGGTAAGACGACGAAGTGAAATGTGGGAACTTGGTGGCTCGATAAAAGCTGTTTAGCACGATATGGTAATGAATGTCTTTTCTTTTTTTAAATTTATGCTTCTTATAGGTTTCCCTCTTGTGCTACGAGATCGCGACAGGTTCCCATGGCGAGGAAGCGGGCGGCCGTAAAGGAAACGCCCGTAAATGGAATAGGCATGTACGAGACACAGGACACGACTTCCGGTTGCGCCATTTCAAACGGCTGTCAGGAATTGGAACGTCTTCTTTTCGAGCGAAACACTTGCACTTGTTACGAAGAACGTCACGCCTTGAATAATCTCCGAAAGCGAAGCTGAATTAGACACATGCTGAATTATGCAATACCTTCGTTTACGTCACGCTGACAATAGAGGAACACTCTTGTTCGCTTCAAGGAAAAATTATTGCCGGAAAATTCGAAATATCTGATATACGCCCAAGCATCCTAAATGCGTACCGTACACAAAGCTTTTATTCCCGTAAAAAACAATTTTCTTTTTCCCAAATGCTACTATTTACTTTCTATTACATAAAACTCAAAAATTAACATTGTTTCAATACTTTCTTAATATTATTTTACTTTAACCGTGATTTGCACACCGAGGAAAAAAAAAAAAATATTAATTCATATAATTAGCGTCGAGAGATAAATGATGTATCAAATCATCCTCGCGCGAGAACCTATTAAAGGCTCCAATTTCACAGAATTGCATCAATTTATCGTATCATCGCGAGCATCAAGATATCGTAATCGCCGAAGAAACGACCCAAGTGAGAGAGAGCACCGAGAACCTTGGACGAAGCACGGTCACGGCAATGTTTGAGATTTGTTTAGCAGACGTTATTTCATCCGTTACTCGATCGCGTGTTGTGCTTACGTCGGCGGCATTAAAAAGACTTGACATTTATCTAGCTGAAGGGAGACGATAAGAATCGATTTAGCAACGAGAAATAAACCTCTCCACGCCATTCTTAATCCCGTTGCCGCGTCCGACGCGAAGGTAACGTCTTATATTTCGCAGATTCGCCGGGCAGCGTCCCGCAAATTCGCAACGAAGCAGGTCGCACTCGAAAACGTCTGCGACAAATTTATTCGCGGAACACGTTAAAAGTTAACGTCCCCTGGCCGCGCGGCGAACCGCGGTGTCCATGGGTTTTTTTGCGGTGAAGATATTTTTATGCGCCACGCTTCGGCACGCCATAATCGTCGGATGACTAAACGCGCGCGGCCGCGTGTAATTTTCGCTGAGCTGTTCCGAATATCTCCGAGACAAAGCGGCCTCATTTAGATACAACGTCATTTCTCGCATTAATTGCGGGCCTGGGAAGGGAGCAATGTGCGTTGTCATCGAGTCGGGTCGGCACCAATTGTGCAAACACGGAAAATGTAATCGAGACGTATCGAGGAGAAACGTGAATTAAAAAACGATCCCGTCGCCTGCGCAAATTACCGCGGTAACGATACGACGGTAAATTATTTATGAGAACGACGAGACTTTTTCTTTTTTTTAAACGAAGGTTGCAGAGATCTTGGAAAAATAACGGAGCTAAAAGATCAGCGAAGTAATCTAGGAAAGAAAGAGGATATCGTTTTCTTATGGAATTTTGATGGAGATAAGATTCTAAAATTAATTCTAAACAAGCGAGAGGATTTTAAAGTTTCCACGTACAGGGACAGAGCTGTCACGCATGAATGTTCTCGTAAAACGATTTCAAGCGACGCGAGATTTTGGGTTTTGCGCGAAGATACACAAATCTCCGGGAAATAGGACGACGATGATCGCAGACGCGTAACCAGTCGCGGCCGGACGGTCCCCCGTTCTAATTGGCGGCCACTAATTGTTAATTATCAGCAGTACCCACCCGCGGAAACCTAACGTAAGAGGCTTAGGGCCATTTACACGGAACGGATGCGACCCGCTTGGAGGCGAAAGCGCTACCATGCCCGATCGCTGTCGGTTTACAACGTTATAACACATAGGGCAGGTGTGCATATGTAATTCTGTATGGATGCCACCATCGTCGTGGCAGCACCACGGTGGAAAGAGACCGGAGATCCGCGACGGTTTACATTATTTATTAGGCGTATCGTCGACGCGCGTACACACCGAGCAAGAGCCGAGACAAACGACTGCATAATCAACAATTAGCCGGTTGATACGCGCTACGTGATCATTTTTTAACGAGCGAACACGTCGTCTGCGTCTGCATCGACGAGACGCGCGCGCTCTTCGCCCGCCGCCAAAAACGATCGGCAACGTATTAATTAGATTTAATCGAAATACAAAGACGCGCCAGAAGAACTCGTCGGCCGTCAATGCGGACGCGTTGACGCGCGGGGAACAATGAGAGCACGGGCGAGCTGGATTTTCTTTCCCGGCTGCTGCGTCGACTCACCCGACGAGAATGCGACTTGAGCCCATGTAAAGTCCAGCCGCCGCAAAAGGATCAAATCCGCGGAATCGGCTTCTCTCGCTCGCTTCTTCTCCCGGGTCACCCGATGGAGAACGTACATCGGACGCGTGCGTGTCGATGCAACGAGCACCAAGAGAGAGAAGGACTCTGCGAGAACGAGGGGGGGAGAGAGTGAGATCGAGTCACTTCTCGAGAATGTGATTTAAGTCTTCGCATAAAAGACGACGTCGCGCAGAATTACAAGCGGCACGCAGTTCCGTCGGTCGATAGGATACGTCGACAGGAACGAAGAGTCCCTCCTCTCACCCGCGTGGCCGTGTAGAGAATACCGAGCAATCGCTTATATCCGCGCGGCCGTTCAACAGAGATGTTGCTCGGACGCTGCAAATCGCAACGAAATCGGCGCGCCGCATTCCTCCACCCGACCGCGAGTAACGCGGTTATGTCAAGCCTAAAGCAGAACCGCGTACGATCATGTCATTACTGCATTGTTATGCGCGCGTTAAATACCCGCCGGACGCGCTATTATATGCCCTATTACGCTGCCCCGACCCGTTTCAAACACGACTTCGTACTTGAAGTCGTAGATATCAGAAGTCGCAGCTCCAATTTTCCCGCACGCAATGCCAAACAAGCAGAGAGAATGTGAGCTTGCAGTGCAACTTTGTATTACTCCTAGGTAAAAGAAAAGCGATAAATAAAAAAAAAAATGGAATGTACAACCTAGTTATGTGATAATTAATGCTTTTCAGTGACCGGCGGCTCGCTGGAAGCATTTCGTAATTACAATTGCTCCTTCGGCATGTTAATTAAACGACGGAATGCCTTTCCATGTTTGGTCCAACGTGGCATTATTTTTCAAGGTTGCCGGGGGTCTTCTTTCCACTCGGTCTGTTAAACAATCGAAGAGTTTGACGGTGGCTTAAAAATTTTCAGAGGTAAAGGTTCAATGCGCGAGACGGAGGGAGGAAAAAAATTAGCTGAGGTCGTCGTTAATTCTCGCGCGGTAAAATTTAGAAGGGAGTCAAAGCTCGTCGGAACACTAAGCGACAGCGGGAAGCAAATCCGCGCGAACGAGGCCAAGATTACCGTAATGGCTCGCTTTACGATTACAGTTATCGAGACGGAAATCTACAAAAGCCCGACGTTAACTGCGGAAACCAGTCTTGAGAGGCTGCTAGCGTCGTCCTTCAAGTCGAATCCTTCGTACCTTCTTACAAAACGCGTCGACATTCGGAATTATGCGGATATTTAACTTCACTACGAACTTCGCAGTTACGTTTGCCCTCTCGCGCCTCACCCTTCTAGTTTTATTTTCGTTTCCACCGCTAATGGCTTCAATTAGTATTGCAAACAGGCCGTGTGGGAGAAAGGACTTGCAATCTAGAGTTATTGAAATGCTTGCCGTCGTAAAAAAAGGATACGGCAGGAATGTCATCGATCTTCTTTACAAAGAAAACTGACAATCTCATGATTTTTACGTCGATTGTCGAAAATTCAAGGAAAGGGAAGAAAAAATTGAGAAACCACGAAACCCTACGGAGAGAGATAACACGACGCTTCGTTCAGTTTTACAATCATTATGTCGCATACTGATTTGCTTATAGTTTGCATAATTACCTTTTACCGTAATTAAACAATTCCTTTACTTAGCGCGGAAACTTCCTCTTTGAAGGATCTCGAACCTGCCGAGCGTTTAGCTTCTTTCGATTTTCCGAGGCATAATTATTCAAACGCCGTTCGACGGCAATCATAAATCTTAACGTCGACATTAGATAAGGCGAATGTATGTACGAAGCACGCGAAAGTATCGCCGGCTCTAACGATCTTGCGATCTAATTAATATAATTGTTCCGACGACGACATGTATCGAAGTGCCTCTTCGGGTGCGAAGAGAGAGGGACGCTCCTATTTATTCGCGAGCGTGGTAGTAGAATGCACCTGCTAGCATTAATGGCCGCGGTAATCAATTAATTCTCATTAATTGAGAGAGAGACAAGATACATACGCCGGATGAGTTATGATTGAATCGCGATAACGGGCTGTATCCGCTTACAGTAAATTAACCGGATGCTCGACCACGATACCGTCGCTTCTCTGTCGAAAAAGAATTTTCAATTACGTATCGACCACGGCTATCGACAGCTCGAGATAATCTGATTCATCAACGCCAGCCGGTTCCCCCGATTCGCCCGAAATTTTTTCCGCCCGAACTAAAAACTTTGCTAACGCGCCTAATAAGATTATTCCTGCCGGAATGACACCGGTTAAAAACAGTGAAAAAAAAATTGCGCAAATTTAAGCGAAATTGTAAATAGCAAGCGGATATCGACAAGGGAGCGGGGGATGGGAGATTCTCGGAATTCCGTGGTGATATTCTTTCACAGGTGGTAACGATGGACGCGACGTTTCCCCTTCGTGTGTGTCTTTCGTATGCAACCGTGACCACCGCCTAATACGCGACGCGCCGGCACATACTAATTAGCTTTGCGAGCGGAACGCGCTGTGAATACAACTCCGCGGAGACAAGGGCGAACGTTAGATACGAGAGCGACGATGCTCGAGGCTAGGTCGAGGCTGAACCTCGAGAGACATTTCCTGTCGCAGCGATCGTTATCGGGATCGAGTGACGTTTCGCTTTCCCTCGCGATTATCAAGAAGTCATGTGTTGTCGCATTTTTTTTTCCCCCATAAATTCAACAGCGAAATCTTTGCGTTATAAAAAATTAAAATACGATAAGAGATTCGATTCAGCTCAAAGAGTCACGCGTAAAAAGTAAATTAATTATGTTTTGAGAATTAATTGATAAAAAATTGAAGAATCTAGAACTTAAAAAAAAAAAAAATTTTTTTTAGTTTTTTAATATAACGTTTGCAAATAAATGAGCACGTAACGCGTGATTTTCAGCCGAGAACGTCAGGTGTACTCGTGGCGAGACGCCGCATCTCGCCCGATGATTTACGAGTCGTGAAATTTCTGACGCGCGCTGGACACCCTCGCCGACACGATTTCGGCAACGCCGAAATCGATAGGAATTTATCGTTAGCGGTTAACGCACCTTAGCTATTGCGATGCTATGCGGCCGATGCGCGGCAACGCTATTTGATCGCATAATATTCATGCGCCGGCGAGAGCGAGATCAATTCGTTCTAATAAACATCGGAGGTAATCAGGGCGCAAAATCTTCCAGCATGTCGCATTGTTCTCGACGTTTGAGCGGCAATCGAGAGCTCGCATTCCCACGGTACACTCCTTTCAAACTCCTTTCGTTATATTATATATTTACCCCGCTTTCCTGCCCCCCGTACTGTTTCCAATAACTAGGCGACGAGCTGAGCTGCGCGATCGGACCGGTTCCGGACAGGTTGCTCGGGCTGGACGTCTGAAATCGGTCCACGTTCTGCAACTGCCCGAGCTGGCACGTGCCGTTCCTGTGCTGATTGCCGGCGGGTGTCATCAACGGACTGCCGCGAGAACCGCGGCCGCACGCGACCTGCAGCAGATTCGTGCCGCCTGCTAGCCGGCCTGGGTCCATCGGAATCTGCCGCACGTGCGCGGCGTTCTCCACGTGAACGTACCGCTGGCTGATCTGTGCGCCTTCTCGCCGCGTCTTACACTGATTACCGTGAGCGGCGATCTTCGTCTCGTGGCCGAGCTTGACATCAATCCCGAAGTCGCTCAGCTTGAAATTCTGCTGATTCATCTTGAAGTCCGCGTTGTTCTTGAAGCTCCTGTCCATCTCGGCCACCAACGTTTCCTCGCGAGCTCCCGACGCCGAGCGGACGAACTCGTTCCTCGCCTGCTCGAAATGCTTTCCGCGAGGCGCAATTTCTCGGCGCGCCAAGTAAAGTAAGAGATGAAATTAATTGCAGGTGACTGTTGCGGCGATACGCGTTTGACAGTTCACCACCGATCATGCGCCGCTCGCCGCCTTGACACAGATCCAGCGGCGTTGATGCAGAGTAATCTTTCCAATCCGCGATTTACCGGCGCAATTCGCCGTCGAGGGCGATGTATTTCGTAGCGGACCGTCTTCTTTGAACCTCTTCCAATATTCGAGTTCTCGCCCGGCTGGCATACTCTTCCGCAGTTTGGCGATTACGCGCGGATTTTGTCACCGTCCAAATAGTATGACCGCGGTAACGTCGAAACAGCCTTGCGCCGCGCGTCACGAAGCGACACGGCCGCTATTTATCACGCCACTTGATACACGAGACGGCGAATTAACATTTGGTGAAACTCGAGAGCTCGCTCGCGCGACGCTTAATCAGAGACTGCCGCAACGATCGGCGGCTATTACGAATCGGCGCGACGTTTTGTTATACTCTTTGCCCGTTATAATCGTTAATCACTGGTGAAAGTCGCGCGAAGCGATATACGTTCGAGTCCCGCGACGAGAGAATCGTCTTTGACTTCTCGTATCGACCAAATTCATCGTTGACCGTCGGCGAAATCGTCGCCCTGGCACGTTCGGCTGTGCGACGGGCGCCGATAACGAGCTATATTTGTGAAACAAATCGCACTTATTCACCACAACATCGAGGAGGTCTTCTCCTGAAATTTCACGCGAGCGACGAGCGTGCCAATTAGACGCAGTGAATCGCGATGCCAAGAGGAGGCGGCGCTATTTCTGCAAAGCATATCGACCGTGTCTCACACGCGCTCCGGGTTTTCTTTCTTCCCTTCCCGACCCTCCGATCTTTTTCGCGGACCGACCGAATTACGCACTGACGCGAATGTGTAATTGCATCACGCAACGCTACGCACAATTTTCAACGTTCCCGCGCACGACGGGATCTTCCGCGCTCATCGGCGATCTCAAACGCGAGATTTTCGTGTGGCGCGCACTCCGCATGTGAAACGTCCCACCGGCGATAACAATTGTGCGGGAAAGAGAACGAGAAAGAGAAAGAGAGAAAGGATTAGAAAAGCCAACGGCCAGCTGGTTAGCCAGTGGAGAGACGACTGGTTTTGCGTTACCCGACTCGTAGGCTACACACCGCACGAAGGAGGCTGGGGTCCAGTGCACCCCTCCACCGCGTGATACACAGAGCAAGTGTGCTTACTCCCCCTTTGCGGATACGTACGTAGAAATGCCTTACGCGTGTACGTGCATCGATGCACTCTCGCTCCATGTATGCACGCCTCTGTCTCTCTTCCTCTGTTTTTCTCTCTCTCTTACTTTTTCTCGCGGCTCGACCCCACGAGAGACGTTCGCAGTCTTTCGCGCGTATGCGCTCCGCCGCGAACAAAATGCAAGCGTTGCACTCCGCGTGAGAGTCGGGTAACGTCTGCGCGTGAAAAAAATCGTGGGAATTAAGACCGGGATGCTGGGACCGGAAGGCGCCGAGGGTCACGACTGCGATTCGTCGCGAATTAAAATGACTGACGTTCAATAGTGCATTTTTGTACTCTGAATATAAATTATTGCAGTCTCTCTCCGATATTGACGAAATTACGGAAACTTGCGCCGCGCTTCCTATCGTTTCCCTTTATCGATTCCCGACATAATTGAACTCGGGACGGCATTCGTGCTTCGCTGGCGCAGCCGAGCCGCGAAAGCTTGTACAATATCGCAGATAGTGTTTAATAGCGCAACGCTCATTCGATAATAATGTAGATCATGAAAAAGTGTAACCCGAATCGGATATTGATTCGAGGGGGCGAACGTTGTTTACAGCGGTGCCTATCTGCCCCTCGTTTCACGCCGGATCATTAATCGTGGATCGGCGCGATATCTTAATCGCCTATTACTTTGTGTTTCGTATTTTATTTTTCTTTACAAGGGGTCAAATACCTCGGCGCGGCATCGTTATTTCCAAGTCATCGTCCGTAACGCGATATTATCAATTTAGCATTTCTTGCGGTCGGCACGACTTGTCAGAATTTGCGTAACGCTTAATATTTAATTGTTTGCCACAGAAAAAAAAAAAACAAAATTGTAATGTTGTAAGTAAACGTTGAAGAATGAAATCCATTATCGTCAATCCAGAAAAATGTCGACTCGGAAAAATATAAAATCTGATTTCAAAATTGAAGATAAATAAAATAATAAAGTTTAGAAAAGACTGCTCGTGTAAGTAAATTCTATTGAAGAGATAAAAGCTTTTTTGTTTCAAGATTAATCACTAGCTCGTAAAAAAAAAAAAAAAAGAGAGAGAGAGAGAGAAAGAGAGAGTCCGTACTGTCCATCAAGTCACGATAACGCTTGATTCTCTCAAAGTTTTCAAGTTACAGCTCGCTGCATTACGTCGCTGTATCCTTCTCTCTCTCTCTCTTTCTTTCTTTTTCTCTCGGTCTCTCATCGGGCACCACGTCGCGAGAATACAGAAATAGTTTATCCGCGGAGGGATTTCGGTAGAAGAGGCCGAATGGAGCAGTTCGGCAAGGGAAGGTGGAAAGAGGAGGTGAGCCGGGGAGAGAAACGACAGAAAATACGAGCGGGAGTTACGAGTTACAGCGGAAAACGGTGGATTATGTGTGTTTAACCCTCCCCTGCCCGCCATGCCCGCCTTCCTCGTCCTAGCTTTTCGTCCCTACGCCTCGCCCTCCCGCAGCCACGTCCGCCGTCGCGTAAACGCGCTTCCGAAAGCCCCCGAGTTATGTTTGAGCACGAAAAGTAAACTTCGACTTCGTGGCGACGTGAAGCGCTTTGTGAGGATTAGGTGGCCGCCACTGGGTGAATCGATTCCTTTGTTCCGACTTCCGCGGCTCACGGAATCGGTTGCCCGCGAGCGGAATCAACCGCGCCGTCAAGGTCCAGCGGATCTTTGACTCGCTCTTTCGTGCGTGCGAGAATGCTCAAAGTGCCCGAGAGAATCGCTCAGAAAGAAGAGATCAAGGTCGATTTTTCATAAATAATTCGCCACTCGGAAAGAAAACAAAGGGGATCGCTTTAGACGCAATTGAAGTTTCGCGGAACGACCGCATCCACGCTGGTTTCAATTATTAATTTTAATCTGCCCGTTGCGACTGGACGCGAACAAAGATGCACGTTATTTCTACTGTTTCTATTAAGTTTCTCTGAAAAGCCAGCTCGGTAATAAAAAAAAAAATTTTTTTTTAAACCACACAAGTGACCCGTAATTTTATTTTTAGACGGTCACGAATCGCATTTGATTAAGAAAGTCAGTTTCCTCTAATTTACAATATTTTTTGATAACGTGGTCGTGCGGTTTCAACGGACGTTCACAACTTCCGTGGTTTCAGACACGACGTGCCGATCACCGTGGCAGCTGAGCTTCTCAACGACACGAAGTGGAAACGGGAAGGTAAACCCGAGGAAAAACCAGCCTGGTCCAACGTGCAACAGGTAGGGTAGCCCACGGCGGAGGCTCGACGGTTACAAGTCCGCGCTCGAGCAGGCTGCGGACACCGCGAGTGTGGCGATGGCGACCGACGAAATCACCTCCAGCGCGATTTAAGTCAAGGTGAACGTTACGGACAAGTCTGAGGTCGACTGTAACAACGGCCAATTGTGGCACCGCGACAACCGTCGCGTCGCGATATACTTCTTCCCGCGCGAGTTCTCGGGACGAGCCGCTACGGTAATCGTCGGAAAAAGAAAAAGAACAATGGAAGGAAATCGAGCCCGTAAATCCGCCGAAGCGGACGTAAAGATTTTTAATCCGCGCCGCGGCCGGAGTAGCCTGCGTTCGTATCACTGGATGATCGCGCGGGATATACGCGAAATCCAAGCCGCGGAATTAATTAAACGTTGCGTTTTGCAGTTCAATGACATAATGGGATATATCGCGCCGCGTATTCCTGTTACATTTTCCTCTATCCGTGTAATGGACATACCTAATCGTGCGATCAATGCGGTAACGCGCATGCAGGTAACGAGTAGGTGGGTTCACCATCGATCCGGATCGGATCGCGTAGCAAAGTGCGGTAGCAAATCGAGCAACGAGGCGAGCGAAAGCAACCGATGCAGTTCTCGCGTCGATCAATGCGCAGTCTTACCGGTTGCTCAACGAAACTGGTAAACGTTATACCACCGCCGCGGTTCGCGAAGTGCCTAATCGCACACCTTCACCTAGATATCTCGATGCCCGCGACGACGTCCTTTCGAATCGAGTTGCGACGACGTATAATAATTCAACCACGTCACCGACAGGTTCAACCATTTTTTTTCTTTTCTTTTTTTTTTTATCTTTTACTCACCGCAAGTTATAATAATAAAAAAGTCGAAATCGACTCGCGCGATCTTCAATAAAATCAAGATAAAATATTACGAGGAAATACCGGTTATTCTTATACATTTTCATTCTTAGAGAGACGTATTTACTCGCACGCCGCTAATTTGAAAAATAAAATGATTGAGGAGTGTAATCCGGCGCATATTTAACATTGTACAGACTATTTTATACAGACAGCAATATCGTGGAGAAATCCTACGAGAGAAAATGCGTGTCTACGGTCGAGAAGATTAAATTAACGATTATATCTGAAAATCGTAAATCGATGATCTTTTTTTTTCTTCTCTTCCGCAAATGAGCTCGCGAGGCGATTTCATCTCGCGTACTTTCGGTCGTAATCGGCGTAATTCACTGAATGCGTCGGAACTTGAGATTGCGGATCGCGTGAAATTAGCGCCAGAACGCCGCGAGATCGGCCGACATTTACGATCGGATAGAATCTCGATTTGCTCGAAACGAGCGTGAATTTATATTGCTAGCGAAAAGAGATTAAAAAAAAAAAAAAAAAAAAAAAAAAAAAAGAGCGTTTGCACTCTTTCTTCTCCTGCCGGTGGTTCAAAGACCCTCTAAGCGTATGCGGCTCGTCGTCCCCGCATGATTACGGTCCCATTCATGTGCAACCAGTTCGGCTCGGTTTCTTCTTCGTACCGATTTCAATCTAGCCGCGCGTAACATATAAACGGAACGTAACATATAATAATAGCCGTCGACGTCGTCGTCGTTGTCGCTCTCATCGTCATCGAGTCGCGTATACAACCTCCGTTGAAAACAGGCGAAACGGGAACGTTCACTTTTAACGAGCCGGACTGTACGGCACGAAACGATCGGGCATACGGAGATCGCATTACGAAACGTGTGCCCCGTTGTTTCTTTTTCTTCCGCGGTCTCGCGACCGGTGAATCGCGCCAGGTAAAATCGCCCGACAAAAAGCAATTACTTAACAATTTTGCGCGGCGTTTGGTAACGCGGTTTACGCGGGAAAATAAAAAAGTACCGAGGGGTGAAATACCGAGGTTTCACTTCCCTGTTCGTTTCTAATAAAACTCTGCTCTAAGAGGAATTCGCAGTTTAATCGCGGGCGCGATCTGGGCCGTTCGCGAAAAAAAAGGGGAGGGAGGCAGGGAGAGGGGAGAAAAACGATTAGACGGCGAAAGGGCGTGTTCGCGGGTGATATTTATATTTTCTATCGATACTGTACCGGTTTTAAAGGACTGGCGAAGGAGACGGTCGGTGCCGAGGAACGTACCGCACACGCACGCGAGGCAGGTATCGCACACGCGCGGGGGGACAGGTACGAAACGTGTCCGTGGGTAGCGACGGTGAAGGTGCGCGAGAGAAGAATGAACGGCTAGAAAAGGTATAGAGTGGAGGGAAAGGAGAAGCGCAGCTAGAGAAAGAGAGAGGCGCAGCTAGCCACTGAAGAGTGGACCGGCCAGACTGCTTGCCGCCGACACAGCGTAATGCAATCTGCTCGAAAGAGAGAAAGAGAAAAAAGTGAGGGAGGTAAGAAAGAAAAAGAGGGAGAGAGAGAAAGAGAGCACAAGAGAACGAGAAAAGCAGGAAATTGATAGCTAAGATCGCGCAAACGAGTAGGACGAGACGACGGTCGAGAGATACCGCGCACTGGACATTCCTTCCCGACATAATGCATCGCGACGGTGCGGCGTCCGGGGTTGTCTGCGATTTTTGTATCTAGTATGATAATACCGAGAAGGACTCCCGAGAACCAGCCAGACAGCCTGTCGCCAACGACTGCGTGCTCGGAGGAGACAAACGAAGAGGAAGAACCGAAGAGCGAGTAACCAGAGAGCGAGATATAGTGAGTGAGTGAGTGAGTGAGTGAGTGAGTGAGTGAGTGAGAGAGAGAGAGAGAGAGAGAGAGAGAGAGAGAGAGAGAGAGAGAGAGAGAGAGAGAGAGAGAGAGAGAGAGAAGACGTAAGGTAGGAGAGAAAAACTGATAGCTAAGTTCACGGAACAAAGCGGGATTCGAGAAAACTTGACTCGTATCGGCCACTTCGTGCGGTCTTACGGCGCATTTACGCGGTAACGTGTACTTTTCGTAGATACGCGTTAGGCTAAACATTTGCGATTGATTGCTACTGCCGACGGACGATGGGTTAATCACCGAAGAGACAAAACGCAGCCTACGTCACTTTCGCATGCCGACAGAAACGAGGGACAACGGAAGAATAAAAAGGGCGATGAGAAAACGAGATTCTCCCCCGGTGGAAGCGGTTCTCTCGAGGACGTATTATATACCTGCAGTCAAGCTGTTAGTATAACCATTCGCTTTATCCAAATACCTCGACCGAGATTCCGCCGTCGACTATTTCCCCGATTTTGCATAAATGCGCGATTAAAATCAAGGCACCCCCGCCTATTTGCCACACGTCTTGACACAACGCGCGCAACAAATAATTCGCTGTTCACCAGTTGCATAAAATAAACATGTTATTTACCGCAAATTTCACGCGCGTTGAGCATTGCGTTTGACGTACCCCGCGCGAAACAGCTCGCCGCATTTATCGAAGAGAACAACGGCGGGGCGATAACGGGCGCCCTTTGCAATCATTAATTATTAATTTTCAGCAATCGTTATTTTGCCTAATGAAACGCGCAATCTATTATTTGCGCATTAAAATAGGATGTTTATCTCGGACATGGGAGGCGGTCTAATTATTCCCGGCCCGTTGGGGATCGAGATTTTGGATCGTTCGGTACGAGCAAGATTGCGCCGAAGAGCCGTTGATTGACAGCACCACTTTCCCGTTCTGGCTGTTAATCCTCCTCCGATCTATTCGAGAGTCAAATAGTTTCAGACCGCAGAAAAAAAAACAGTGTCACCGCCACGCGGCTCGACGGCCCGTGCGAATTTCGTCGACATTGATCTCATCGTTCTACGATCCTGTCCGCCGCAAACAACGCGTGACAGAAACAAAAGGATTTACAATGCGGATAAGCACTCTCGCCCCCGTTACAGCGCTTAGATATTCAACCGATTTGCGTCCTCCGACCGCGCTGTTCAAGATTATCGATTTCGGTGCGCTTGCCGACCCGGAAATTAATTCGGTCGCGCAAAAGGAAAGCGAGACGTACCGCTTTCGCAGGCAAGATTAATAGCCTCCGCTGCTTATAATTAGTAATAAGAAAATTAGGGGAAAATATGAAATTAAAGTTACGTCGTAACGAAAGATCACGAGAGAGACGTGGCGGGGGCTCGTGGCATCCGTCCCGATCGACATTAAAAGTCGCTTATTGCGTCACATAGCGCATTACGTATGAAATCCATAGGCATTACATACGATACCGCGTCGTAAATACAGAGAGGGGGAGGAAAGGGGCCCGTAAAACATCGCGACTTTCTCGACGACGCCGAGGAATCTTAAGATTTTCCCCGGCGAGATTTACAGATCGTTCCGTGAGGCGCGGTCGAAGATTAACGGGCCGGCGAGGTAAACACGTGAAATGGCCGTGCATAACAGCTGTATAAAGAAGCGGTATAAACGCGAATGACAAATATTTCCGCGCCCGCGTGGAAAACGACGACGACGAGCGCCGCGCTGGAGTAGGCACGCTGCTAGAAAGTTGAATGAATTAAGCAAGCCAGAGGCCTGCGATCGCGCGACTACCCACGTGCGCCCGGAACCAAGCGGACGACTCACGTGCGTGCAGTTGCCGTTCACGATTCTCGCACGGATGTACCCCTCGTGGCCCTTATTGCTCGATATCACACTTACCTAAAACAAAAAAAAGAGAAGAAATTAAGTCAGCGATAAAAAAAAGTCATAAACTTTAATCTAAAGCTTAATTATTAACGTCATCGTTTTATTTAAAGAAAAATCGTTATCCATCGTTCGAGAAGATATACCTATTCTTTATGTTTACTTAATTTTCTACGTTTAATATAAATGGAGTAGTTAAAATATGATGATAAGAATCGATAGACAAGAGATTGGAGCCGCGGTCGCGGAAACTAATTGTCCACGAAAAGTGTCAATTGTCCATCTACGTCGCATCTGACGGTCGAAAGCGACGGTGCGGAGCCATTTACGCGAAGATCGCTCGGCGATTGATGCGTCCTCGGAGAATAAACTTCGCTGCGGGGACCATCGGAGGACTTCTTCGCGAACTAACAAAGACGGAGGAAATAAAATGCATTGCCCTTCTTTCGCCAAGGCTACGTGACTCGATCACACGTCACAGTGGTTCTGAATAAAAACTTTTTCAAAGGAGCATCCCTTTATCGTTATTTGACATCTCTTAAGAACTAATTCATCCGGTGAAACGAAACGATTACTAGCCTCGCAGTAAAAAAAAATAAAGAAAAGATTCCAAACGATCGCTATTAATTCATAAATTAATAAGTTACGAGTATTGATTTTTTTCGAGCGGTTCTCCCCCGTCTAATCTAAATTATTTTACAAGAGTTGGTGTAACGGTGACGTCGTTTAGACATCGATCGCCGTAAGCGAGCCTCAGCTCCGCCGCGCGTGACGTCTCGGCGAGTCTTTTTCCGAAGGAGGGCAACGGCGGCAAGCCATTTTTGTCTCCTCGCACCGAGACCCTTTATGGTGCTCGCGAGGGAAAAGAGCTGCGAGCACCTCTCGCACTTTGAAAGATTCATTAGGTACACGGCGAGCGACTTCTGCCAAGAGGCAAAATCGTCGCGACATCCGAACTTGGACGAAGCCGTGAAGGGCGGTTTTTTACATCGCCCCGGAACGGGAACGATCAATGTCGCGCGCCGAAAGCGGCGGACAGAAAATAACATCGTTCTTGCGGGGGGTCTTCGGGCCCGTCGAAATGGAAACTCAGTCTTTCCCGGGCGCGACATCGGCCGTTTTCATCGTGCAAATTCCGCAAGGCTGATGCGCTTCGAGCGCACCTCTGTATATTTTAGTGTCGCGCCGTTTTGTAAGCACACGTATACAGATCTGGCGAAAAGCGTGAAAGATTTTTGAAACGTAACGCGCGCGCCAGCGTTGCGACGATTTATTTTATTGATCCCTTTTCAATTTTCGTCCGACGTCTTGTGAGAAGAATTCCGCTCGGCGGATTTCGAAGAATCGCGACGTCCATCGTAAGTTAAGACGCGTTCGCGGCGGACTTCCGCGACGTGACACTTCAGAGCGACGGCCGGAAGTCTCCCACGCAACGGGTGGCGCACAAGTATTGGTGGCTGACTCCGATAACAAAAAGAACGAAGAAAAAAGGGGAGGCGCGGAGTGGAAGAGAAGCGCAGAGGAAAGGGAGAGGAGGAGGCGGAGAGAAAGAGAGAGAGAGAGAAAGAAAGAGAGTGGACGGGAGGGCAGTTTGCGGCGATAACGAACAGAACGTCGATTCAACGACACTCGTAAAGCCGGACATTTAACGATGGCGATTTAACTGTCGCTGAGCGGCGGCGCGCATACAATGTGCTCCGGTCGCTCGCGTTCCCCGCCGCCCGCGCTCGCTGCACAATAATAATTATGGCCCCGGCTATGATTGTTTATGGAGGCGGCAGTTAAATTACCGCCGGTTGACGTTACACGAACATTTCGGCGGCTGCTTTCCCTCCGTTGTCGCTGTAATTGTTATTTAACAGCGGTCGCCGCCGTTCTCCCGTCCCTCTTCTCGCCGGTGAATTTCGGCGCCGCTTCCCCGAATTAAGTGCCGCGGTTCGTGCGCGTAATGAAACACCCGATGAAAAGCGCGGCCAATCCGGACGAAAACGCATCCCCGCGAGGGATGTAATAAAGTGCCGGTGCATGCCGCTTGGACATACGAAGCCCTCGAATCTCAGAGCGATTTCCGCGAACTTATTGCGACGATGTCTTTCCCGCGAAGTATTTCATCCGCAGATATACGACTCTCTTGCTGACGGGCTGACGTCAGTCAACTTCGCGTCCGTCGCTCAGCTCTATCGCACGCTTTTTCGTTATCATGAGATCGGATGAGGCTTCGAGAAGCTCGAGTATGAGAGCGAGAGATAACAACGTAATTCGCGGGGGTATCTATTTTAGACGTGACCTCATATACTTGTCGTTATTCGCACCGAAACTTTCGTATCTGTAAAACGGGTAGTTAATTTAATTTGTCCCTGACAAATCGAACATTTAGCTTACAGTTTAAATGAAGAGGTATTATCATGACGCCAATTACAAAAATTGACAAGCGTAGCGTCGAGAAATAGCTTTGCGTCAATTTACCGGTAAGACCGATAATCTTTAAATAATCGAACACCCGGCCCCACCGTACCGTCGAATAATTTAACGTCGCGGCGACGATTAGAATTTCCAAAACATCCGGAAGCTATTATTCAACGCGCCGGGGCACGCGCGTTCCTATCGATTTATCATCCAGGTGATCGCGCGGCTCTTGGCGGCAAAGCGTCCCGCGAGTTTCTATGTAGACGATGACACGCAAACAAACCTTGACAGCCGTCACTTGACACCGACGTCAAGTGTTTAATGTGAACGCACCGTCATCAGATGGATATCTCGCGTCTATCCAGTTACGGACAAGTTTAATATGATAGTAACATATCCTTATTGTTTTTCAAAGAAAAATTCCAGCTCAACCCGCCGATCTAGAACGAGACGCAATGCGTTGCAAGACACCCTCGCGCTCCGCATTGCTCGCGGCCGATACAATGCCGATGCGCGTTTCAATACGGCTGTTAATTTAGACGATATCGATAAATTCTGAAGAGAAAAGAAAAAAAAAAAGAGGGAAATTTACCCCCAACAGTGGCATGCGTAAACTCGATTGGCCAAGAACCTCCGTGTAATTTGGAACAATTCATAAATTTATTGCGACAGACAACACACAGATCTCTCTTCTCTCGACTTCCCTTTCGCGCCCGCCCTTCGTTGTTTCCCCGTTTTATTCTACCTTCCGTGACCCTCCGATGCTCGTACTCGCTCAGCCGGCGGGGGTTGAATTGCCCGGTCGAGCCGCTGGAGAGAGAAACGAGGGTGAAAAGGGAGCGTGGAGGGAGACTGTACCAACTTAGACACATTAAAAATTTAATAACTCGGCTCGCTCGGTCGGTGGGTTGGTAAAGTACGTAGCTATTCGTCGAGAAGAGGAGGAAGCGGAAAAAGAAGAGAAAGAAGAGGAGGCGGTAGATCGGGAGAATCCCTTTAAATCCAGAAGCCCGCCACGATATTTAGCGACACTCAATGCATCTTCCATACTTTTGAAAATTGATAAAATGTCCCTTCTTCGAAGATATCGAGATGATTTAAATTATAATATATCCAAGTCACGTCGAAATCATGTTAAATCCAGCGAATTGCAAAGAAAACATGTCGCAAAATTAAATTAATACTTGCGCATTCTTTATAGTATAAAAATAATTTTTACCTTTAATCCGAGAGAAAAAGGTAATTGTAAATAAAATAATTATCGTAGATAAAACAAATAAAATATCGCGCGAGATATCCTCGGGAAGACGATCAACAATATAAGAAGATTTATTGCAAACTGAGAGACACTGACTAGAATTACAACCGTCCTCGTCCCGTAACTGTATCACCGTATCATTCATCTCTTTTTTACCCACGGTAACCATCGTTCTTTCGTTTCGCTGTTCGCTTAACAACAGTAAGGCCATCTTCATTTCGCGATTTAACCTACCCTCGCCCGTCTCCCTTGCTCTGTACTTCCCTCTGAAGGGCGCTTCGCCCTAACCTGATTTCCGCACTATTCATGCCGAACAAATATATCGCGAAAATTTCCGTTAAAAATAATTTCCGTTCTATAATAGATAATTCGAGATATGAATTCGATCATTCGAACAATTACGAAATTATATTAGGTAAAAAAAAAAAAAAACCGCTGTCATAATTCAATTAAAGGTTGGTCTATGTAAATCGTAATGATCATCACGAAGCTACTTATGACAATTTTCCAGTCGGTGGTCGTCGTAAAAGGCCCGCAATGTGATTTATGTGGGCCAGCCTTAATAAAACTTTTTCACTGTCTCCTTGCATCAGCTCCAATTTACATTGTAATCAATTTCTATTAAACCCAATGATTTTATTCTTGCCTCGGGAGCCTGAGCCACCCGATAGGCGACGACTTTGGCCTCCTTCAACATGGCTAAAACTTCTTCCACGAACATTCTACGAGCAACCTCACACTCTCGCCCTCCTTTCCCTTCTCTCCTCTTCGCGGTAGTCGCGCGCTACGAAACTGCCATAAATTCGTCTCCTTGTTGATCTTCGGGAGTTTTACGGCTCCGTATGTCGGGTGTACCAATAAACGGGGAACCTCGCCTTGCCGTGCGTTTGTCGTGCGGATCAAACTGTCGAAGACCTCGAATTCCTCCGGCTCGCGCGTTACATTTACAATCCCGCAACGCCCTCTCCCCAGCATCCGCAGGGTTTTACGAATCAGGTATCGTCCGCGCTTCGCCTTCATTTCCCGGCCATGCAATCCCCGGGCGCGGTTAAAAATAAATCTCGCGGAAAAGATCTTTCCCTCCCCCCTCCTCCCAACTATTCAACGTTGACTTTAATTTTTATTACGATCGCAACGAACGCCGTTAATCTTCTCCCGCCGGACGTTCAAATATGCATATGCGATCCCGATTTGTACAAATTTTATGCGCGAGAGTCGCGCGTAGAGCGAGACACGTTTTTCCATTATTAATTACGCAGCGGCGAGATAGGCGGGCCGATTAAATTCATCGGCGGAATAATTACCGTTGGCGCGCGGCTCGATTAAATCATCGGATCGGGAAATTTAAATACCGAGCCGGCAGAGAGAGAAAGAGGGAGGGAGAGAGAAGGACCATGAATTCGTCATTCGGCTAAGATAATAACCTAATCGACTGGCGAATTCTCGCACGTTATATCACCGTCAAATCTGGACGAATCGCCGCGCAATCATTGGCGCACAAGCGCTCGAAAATAGCTATGCGTTTTGGATTATGCAACCAGTTAATTTTCCACGTTGATTAAATCGCAACGTGGTCGCGTGTCATCGTTCCGTTCTTCATTCGGACGAGCGTCCGCGATAATGTCACCGAATGAGCCCGCTCGAATAGCGATGGACTCGTGCGTATCGCGACCGCGATCCAAATTGCGATCCCCGTAACGCTCGGCACTTTGCAATTTTAATGAATATCGTGCCCGATGTAAACCGCCGGTTTTTATTATTATTGTAAAACTGTATTTTACCTCGTGACACATACGTTAACATAAATTTAAATTGAACAAGTACACCGAGAGCCGTTTGCTCAATAAAACAAAGATTTTAATGATTATAATAATTAATTAAAATTAATTAATATTTTTAATTAGAAGTAAAAGAGCGGTGAAATGTAGGTCAAAAGTGTGGCCGGATACGCGAGTTCTTTCAGGACGTGGACGAAAAGCCGGGGACATCTCTCGGTGTTGGCTTCGAAAGCCGGCCCTTGAAACGGCAACCGTTTCTACATGTCGCTACACGCGCGAGAGGCGGAGGGTAGAGCTGCGCGTGTATATTCCGTTCTACTAGCGTGTTCGTGGAGGATGAGGGTGGGAATCGTTACGACAGAGCACGGGGGCGGGTAAGAGGAGTAAAGGGAACGAGAGAGGGTGGAAGCAGAGGGTGCCGGCTAGAGGCATTATAGCGCTGCTACAAATCATAGGGCAGACCCCCACTCGGGTGAGTGCGTGTTCTCCCGTGCGAACGTGTCACGCGTACGTGTGCGTGCGTGTGCGCGCGTGTGGAGGTCGGTAGGGTCGGCTGACAGTGGGACGTTACACGCTCGATGTACTGTATACTCCGTGGATACGGGCAGGGGGTAGGTTCGCCCCCGAAAACTGCCGCCTCTGCCGAGGGGCCGCGGCGCCCTCGGGATTGAAATACGCGTCATTACCGTCCCCTGCCTCCCCCCGCGTGCCCAACCTCACGCTTTCTTTCGCCGGAGCGACGTGGCCGTCCGCTCTCGCTGATCTTTCCCGCGTATCCCGGAGATGTTAATTGAAAACGGAACAGTGGCAGGTCCGAGAATTCTACTCCCCTTTTTCGCACGCCCGCGCGTTACTCGCTGCGATTAGATAAAAAAAAAAATTGCCTTCTTGCGAGAGGCAAAACACTCTAAACGAGCACCCGTCAAGAAAATTAACTCGAGTTAATTATATAAATTTGACGAGAGGGCAAAAATCAATTTATTTAATTGTGTCAATCACGAAAATTTTGTATTTTTAACGACACAATGACAAAATAATCGTCGCTTCATCCTCGTTAAAATTCCAATTTAAAAAAGTTTGGCGATAATGACAGGCCTCGTTGTCTGCCCTCAACCTTGAAAAACGGATATTGGTGCCACCCCTCGAGATGTATAGGGCGGATAAAGAAGAGATTGCGGGACGCGGAGCGTGCGCGACGCGGGGGTGCATACCGAGAATTAAAGCGTTTCAATTATTTGATCGGTCGATAGAATTATACGCGTCGAAGCGGATTTAGATTGAAACAGGATGAGGCGGGTAGAGAGGACGGTGGTAGGAGCGTGAAAAAAAGCTTTTCCTTCGAGAAGGGAACGGGACACAAAGCCGATCACCGCGACGCACCGCACCGCACCCCCGAGCATTATACACGGTGTCGGAAATTGCCTTACTCGTCCCGCTGTCTCATTGTTATCCGACAATCCTTTTGGCGCCGATCACTCTTACCTCCATATTGTATTTTTTCCATTCGACACGAATGATATTCGCCCCTCGGCGAAGAAAATACGACCAAGTACGTAATAAATAACCCTTCAGCAGAAATGATGTATGGTCCTCCCGTGAAAAATGCCGTCGCGTATGTTTGCCGGAACGCTGGGACATTTCGAAAAGTGCAATTGCAAAAAAATATGAAAGATGTTTCCTTGCTTCGCGATATGACCTCGCGGCGGAGAAAGAAATCGAAGAAAAGAAACAACGGGACGCGGCCGGTAGTACGAGATTAAAATGTGTCTGGCGCGACTATACTTCACTCGCCGGCGCGCAACTTTTATTTGCGTTGCTCGTTAACTCGCGGCTCGCTCATTCATAAATTAACAAGTTCGAGGAAACGCCGAAGAAAAAGGCGGCGGGGAGCGACGAAAGCAAAACCGGGTTTTCGAGCTAATTAGAAGACCAGTACCGACTCTCGGTAATTAATGGCTATTTCGCTATCGTCGAGAGTGCAAGATGCTTTCCCCCAACAAAGAAAATCGCCTGCGCGGTGAACAATAACGCCCAAAACGATAATTGCGAAAAACGCGGATATTAAAGAACGCTGCTCTGACAATCGTCGCAAAAGCAACGCGCCAGGTTCATGGGCGAATTGTCTGCGAAGTCTCCTGGAGTCCACCGGAGTCGCGCTCTCCCAAACCCCCTCGGGGCATTATCAACGCCCAAAATCTTTGTGAACTCGTATAATCGCCGCAAAACACGAACGCGACGCGAATCAAGTCCGCGTTAATGTAGATTTATGTTTTGACAGGAGAATTCATGCCGCGCATAATTTCAGCGAGTTCGAATTTAAATGCAATCGCGGCCCATAAATAAATTCGTCCTATATTTGTTCGCGGTGCACGGGCGTGATCGCCGTGAAATGCATTATTCCGCGTAAATAGCGGCGAAAAATCGGTCCCGACGGGAATTATACCGGTTCGCGGTATCGTGAAAATAAGGCGAGGCGAGGATAGGGCGAGGCCGTCCGCGCGGCGTAAAGTGTATTAAAGGCGAAGTATAAAGTTCAGCGACGCGCGAATTTACGAGGCGCGTGTGGGCACGAGATAAATATCTTACAGCTCAGTACTCCTCGCAATCTTTTGGTCCGCTCGCTGCGCGCACTTTTCGCGAGCGGAGCTGATCGAGCTCGCGAAAGCGTTCACGCGCCAGAACAACCGGTATGCAGAAGCGCCCCTCGAACTCGTTCGCGTTGTTCGTTGCCCGATTGGATGGTTGAAGAAAAATCCCGCGGCCCGCGCCGCTCGACCCCGAACGATGTGAGCAATTTTACGGTTAATAAGCGTTATTGGATAACGCGCGCGCACGCGAGAGAGAGTTACGGCAGGCCGTACAGCGTCCGTATCGTTAGCCGGAATATAGATCACACCGGTAATTAGCCGCGTTATAGCGCGGTAATTTTATATCCCCGATCATTTTAGATAATTTCATGATTTTACGAGCAATCAGTTATAAAATACAAATGAACGAGTTACGATATGATTTAATAAAAAAAAAAAAAAAAAGAACATACAAAAGTTTATCGACACCGAAGAATTCGTACCAATCGCGCCGCTAACCACGCAATCCTTAAAGCATTTTCACTTGACTTCGTCGACCCGCTTGCAAGGATCCGCGGATCGCACCGTATTTTGCATGTTGGCGTACAATTTCCTTCCGTGATTTGTTCGAGAGCGAAGATATTTACGGTCAGATTAAAGGGGCTTCCCTTCAGTTCGATTCCGTAGCCAGCTTCTTTCCCCGCGACTCAAAGATATTTCTTCCGACGCGGTTTGCATGGAAGAGCGTGTAATCTTGGCCCCGCACCTGTGCGTGTCGAGCACGCGTCTCCGCGTGAAGCGCCACGGACGTGTCGTCCACGTGTATGCGTGGCGAGAGGAGAAGAGACCGAAGAGAGAAAAACGGGGAAGAAGAGCGTGCGGAGGGAGGAGAAGGAGAGCGAGGAAACCCGTTACCTCAAATTACACGGCTCGGTTTATTATTTATTGTCGGCAATTTCTGCTTCCACCGAGAAGGTGCATCCGACCGGCGATCGAAGGATGATTTGTGCGCCGGACGCTCTCGAATCCGCGCGATCGATCGGCAAGGATGCGCGCCGCGCCGCGCGCGATCGGTCGACGATCGCAATTTAAATTTCTTTCACAGCCGATCGTTACCTTCTCCCCGACTCCCTTTTTTTTCTTCCTATTTTTCCCGGCTCGCGATAAAGCGCGGAAAACGGCGCGACAACTTCGCGGGCCGACGATAATGACGCGTCCGCGCAAAAAGAAACGCCTGCTCGATGCCGTATTATCGGGAACGAGGACGCGACGGAGTCTCCGAAATGCGGCGTCTTGTGAAAATGACGTCCCACTTGGCGAACGCGGTGACCCCGCGCCGCGAGACTTATGTGCTTTCTGACATTTTCAGATATTCAATTACCGCGACGGCAAGGCACCGCGCGGAGAGCCCGCCGCAAAAACGTAATAAATCGCTCGTCGGCCGCGATATACTGCATGCACGCACGCGCGTGCACGTAACCTTCATCTCTCGTACCACCTTGGTACGCACATCGATGTCTGGTCGTGCCGAGCAAGCGGAATCGATTCCGGAATGCTGGACGAACGCGCGTCGCGCCGATCGCCGGGCCGGAATCTAGAATTCAAATTGAATCGACCTGGCGTCAATGAAAATCTTGGAGAGAAGGAAGTTGTTGCTCGAGCTAACGGTAAAGTTAATGCCACCAAACCGCCTTAATGTCGGAGGCTCTCGCGCGCCTGTTCGAGGGTTTATCTGTTATTTAAAGATATTTCCCGGTGAACAAGGAATCGCGCGACCCCATCTGAGACAAAAAGATGTACCCGAGCACCAAGTGTAACAATATTTCTCCGAGGGCTCGCTGCGAATTTGTACCAACACTTTAATTAAGCGACGTGTAATTAACGGAAGTAACAGCAACGAATATGCAAAACTGCGATATGATATTGTGATGCATTCGTCAAAAAGAGACGTTATTAAAAATAATTTTCAACAATAAATCGGAACACGCCGTACGTCATTCCGCGCTTGAAAAGCAGAAATGAGAAAGGAAGTGCGAAACGAGGGGGACAAATTTTTCCGGTAATTGTTCCCCACGGGAGATCGATCGACACGATTCGCTCGACTTTATTACACCGTTTCCCGCATGCGATTAAATTACGCCTATGACAGCGCCTAATTTTGTTTCAGCGTGTACTAATAATTAATGCGGTCGCGACGCGGCCGTGCTAATTCGCGTATGCGTTTCTCCCGGTCGTCTCTCTCGCTCTCATGCTCTCGCGAATCAGCGACGCGGGAGAGAGATCGATGCGAAGCGCGCGCGCTCCCGACACCGTAAATAAATAAATGCTCGCCCAGGCGATTAATTAAATGATAACAAATAATAATGACGTGTGAAATTGTAGCCGCACCTGCGGCAATTGCGCAAATGTTAAGTGCAGACCGATCAATCCGGGGTACGGTGCCGCGCCGAAATAGTATTACCGTTTACAGCGTGACTCGCCATTTTTTTTCGACGTATCTGACATTTCTATACACTTTTTTTTTTAATTTTATTATCACTGGTGAAAAGTCGATTACGTCGATCATCATCGGACACGTCGACGTTCGAACTCCGATTAGATGCAACCGCTAAGCGGCATGAATGGAACATACAAAGAGATTAAATGTGCCCCCGGAGAGCGGCAAATCGCGGCGAATTAAATAAAATAGAAGTCATCTATTTTTGTCTTTATGATTATTAATGAAGTCCAAATGGTGAGTGCGCTTTTGCGAAACAAGGCGGGGAACGAGGCTCAGCGTGACAAAAAAAATTTCAGTATTTTTAACCCGCTCCGGCGCAACGTGAAATAGCTCGAGGAGCCGCCGCGCGATCGATTTGGAAGTACAATTGCGCGCGATTTATAGCGCTTGTCCCGGGGCGGTGTCGCGTTCATGTTCGAGCGGCTCTCTTGCGCTTTTTAAAAGATCGCCGCGCGAGCGAAGCGCGACTACGTATTATGGTATTGCTATTTTAGCGCGCGCGGCTCGCGAGTGTCGATGCCGCTCGTTAATACGCGAAGTGCCGCGCCGGTTAATTCGTGCATTCGTGAGGCGACCGCTAGGGCCACGCCGGCACACCGCTATTTGCATAAACACGACACGTACACACCTGTATAGATAAATTTCTTTTCGACACAATGCACTTACACACAAGCATAGATCATTCTTGACGCGTTATGGATCACGCGGACGCGCGATTTACATAGGGGGGGTTTCCGTACTCCAGCGGGGGCACCGCGCGCGGATTTTTTTTTGCAAATTAATGAGACCGCATAGGAGGCCGTAAATGGGCTTTCTAATTTTTCAGGAGACAATGGCACGCCTCTGCGGAACGAACGCGCGATTAGCATATAGAGTGGATAATTAATTGCTAGAAGCGCACAAAGGTCCCTTTTATTTTATTTATTTATCCCCTTTTATTATTTTCCCTCGGTATTTTCGGCCGTTTTTATTCCGCTGCAAACCGCGACTGATTTCGAGGCCCCTGTGTTTAACGCGTTCTCGCCTGTATCAACGTTATCTTGAATCGGGAATTAATCGGCTCGACGATAATTACTGAACGTTTGACGCCGTTGCAAAGACGATAGCGACGAGGTAAAAAATGATACGGGCCAGGCTATGAGGACAGCTTTTCGAAGAGGAAAACAATTCGAAGTATCGACCAACGAGTGCACTCGAGCACGAGTGCACGCGCGTGCGAGGGTGCGTTTTTCGACGAGCGCGGCGCGGCCAACGGTGTCGAGGGCGCTTCACTGATTTTTCAATTATACACCATCGCATCGAGTGGAGTATCATTTTTGAAACATCAACGACACTTCGCACATCGGGAAGCAACAACTGTTTCGGCGCGCTCGAGTGCCCCGTCGCGGCCTCTCGGCATTACGCGCTTTTAATTGAAGGTAACGCCTAACCGCTCGCTTCGGATCCGCAAATTATCCGCGTAATGCATGCGTGCGACGAGACGAGTGTCGATAGCAACGGGCGAATTACACGGCGAGTTACAAACGTTTACAGCTCGGCGAGCTTTCGGCACAGTAACTTTGAATAATTAATATAATTAAGCGCGCGCGTATAAAAGTGCCGTTTGTTAATTTAAATGCCGTTACCTATCGGCTATTAGCCAATTAATAGCTCCAACCCGAAGCCGCGAATGAGGTTTAATCGCGAGCGGGCTCGACGAATGTGCTTATTACAAAAGTTTCGATCGAAGAGAGTTTATTTTTCCAAGTTGCGAATTCCTGTCGTAACTTACTGCGATTTATCGCGTCTCAATATCTAATTGGCGCAATTAGAGGGCGATCGTGCGGCGAACCGCGAATTAATATCGATAATATTTGCCAAGAGACGGGAAAGTGGGAGGAAAAATGGATCGCGAGGGTACTGAGACAAAAGAACCTGTAGACGAGGGCGGCCGAAGGGACGAGGGCGGTGACGGAGATCGAAGAATTTTCAAAAGGCATTTTCCCGCACCGTGAATTTCCACGGGACATAGAAACGTACTTAAACCGTCTTCCAAGAGGGGGCAATAAAACCGCGATTGGACCTTGCCGGGGCCGTCGTCCTCGCCGCCTTCGCGAGATATCTTACAGATAAAGATAAGGGGGATGCGGCGCTCCAAAGTGTCGCCGACCGTCTCGTTCCCTTCGACGACGATCCCTCCCCTTCCCGACGGCAGTCTCACGACGCCACTCTCGGGAGTGAAATGCCCTGTTACTTAAATATTTAACCAAAGCCGACGAAGTTTCTTCCCCGCCCTGCGAGAATATGCGGCCCCAACTTATTCCTTCGTCCTTATTTCCTTTCCCTGGGGTTATTAAGAGGCCAAGGAAGAATACCTCGCGGTTGCCCTTTCCGTCTTTTTGCTAATATTGTTCTTTATGGTCGTGTTTCGGATTTTCCATATAAATCGGGAAAGGAAGAAAATGATTTTCAAGTTCAAAACTTGAAACAACGTTCTAAGAGTACCTATAATATATGTATTTTTCTTTTTCTGTAAAACTTTTTTTTTTTTTTTTACGCATCGAATATCTTATACGTGCGCGCACTCACGTCTGATAATAAAAGTTTACTTTTTTTCTCCTAGTACAGAATTATCGTTGAACTACGTTTCAAAACGCGGCAGTTCTACAGGATCAATTTCCATGTAAATGCGGCTCTGAAACTCGGCATTAGATTATCCTAAGCGTTAATATTGATGGCGAGTCGGAACAAAATTACGTTTCTTTCTTTCGCGTTAAACGAATTACGGGAGTTAATTCGCTCGCTCGTTCGCGCAAGCGAGCGAGTGGGCTTCCCGCGCGAACGAAACGCGGCTCCGAGAAAGCGCGGCGGCGGCGGCGGGCCGCTTTATGGGATTTGCATGGTATTGATTTATCGTTTAACGAAAGCGGGCGCGATGCTTTCGCGGGCGAGCGGAAGAATGGAGTGGCCATGGATGGCACAAACGACAATAAAATATCCATTTTAACAAACATCAGACCACCGAAAAATCGCCAAAATTCAGCCGGGCGGCCGACGACCATCCCTCAAGCGCGGTATATACCCGGCGGACCGATGATCAATGGCTCGCGCAGACTTCGCCGCCTCTGTGAAAAGTTACAGTCGTCCCCTGTTTTATCGCGCCGCCTACGTACGTGTGCGTGCGTGCGGGCCGACACAAAAGAAACCGATTCTGTGTGCGTGACGCACCGCATTGTGTGCACGACGATACGCGCCCGCGGTACCGGCCACTCACGTGAGCGCGGCCGGCTGATTTTTCAAAGCACATAATAACGGAAAGTCAACTCCACGATGCCTCGGCCCGCCGTAATGGAGCCATTCGTTGAAAACGGGGTGAAACATTATTATCGGTCAAACGCACGCCGAAATATGTAAATCGCGCGTGTCGCGCGCTCGTAGTTCCCGATGCTGCATCGCGGGATACAGAGAGAAGAGCGCGCGGTCGGAGCATAATTCGAGACAACGGTTTTCCACCGCGGCGACCCGCCGATATTAGCGACTCGACCCAGTCGGATCACGAGCGGGTCGAATCCATTGTCGCGGCGAGCCTGCAACGATGTGCGAAATATTCTCTCTCTTTCTCTCTCTTTTACTATTCTGCAATATATAATCTTTTACATTTTTTTTTTCTTTTGTAGATGATTACGTTCGAGCGTAAGTACGATGTGTGTCAAAGGAAAGGAAAACGCCGCTTTGCATGTTCAATTTACATGCAAAACAATACGCATGCTCAATCAGGAAGGATAAACGCAGTCTTGGGAGTTTTATGGGAAATTGAAAGTCCCGTAACACTAGGTGGAAACGTTATCTATCTACATAATGGATACGACCGTACGGCCCGAGATTCCTTTTACGAGGCGCCGATAAGAACGATTCTTATCGCGGATCGTAGTAATGAACATGCATCCGATGTAAACGAGAGTGGTAATGCGATGCGAGAGACGATAAGGAGATAATGACGATGATCACGGCAAGGAAGCCCACACTTTGTTCCGCGGCGCGATTGCGGTGATAATAATAATTGTAATTAAGCCTGGGCCCGGTGCTGAAAGTGAGTTAATGATATGCACGGGTCGCAGGGCTAAAAAGCGATCGTGACTGCCGTCTCCATGCCCGTCGCATGGTATCGGAGGGTAAACAGCATGAAAAATTCGAGCCGATTCGATTTCTCATAATTGCCCGTCGCCAGGAATAATAACGCATGATAAATTCCCGCGGACATGCCGCGCGCGATGCTCTCGACGCTTTTTACGTAGCGCGCGGATATGGAAAGCTCGCCTCTGCGAGAGAGCGGCAGCAGGATTTTTGGTATCGGTTCTCTTTTTCGACGATTTTTGTACCATTTTTTAGAGCCGTCGTACACGCGCGCTCGAGGGTGGAAACTGCGGCGAAAAATTGTTATTCGCGCGGACGATTATTATCGTAGCGCGCTTTTGCGCGAAAGGGGGAGGGGGCTCGGGGAGGGAGGTACCAGCGAGGGAGTTGAGAACCTCACGGCCCCTACGGCACAAAAATGATGTTTGCACCGATACGAGAATTACGAGCGATTTCCCGGGACGAGTGACCGCGTCGTTATTGGGCACTTCGGCCCGACCCATCGGCTCGTGTCCGCTTTATTTTTGCGATACCCCGCTTTAACTCTCCACGCTTGGCGCGAATAACAATTATGTAATAATTCCGCTGTCCGCCAGCGATGTACACAGTTCACCAACGAGAGCGAACGTGTCGGAACTTTTATTTCGCCAAACTAAAATAATCTTTTTTATTTTATTTTATTTTTTTACTCACGCTCGATTAAATCACGCGGCAGAGAGCGGCGGTTATAAAAATTGATTATGCGATTTGCAGCAGTTCGGATTTATCGTTATGCGTTTTCTGCGTCACGATCTCGCACTTTCGCTGATCCCGAACCTTTCTTACTCTCGGACGATGAGCGATGAGACGTAAAAGTCGCAGAAATGCGAGACGAGGGAGGCGTAACGAGAGCACGCGGATTTGGTATCGTCGTTTGCCGAGTTCTTCCTGTCGCGCGTCAATCAAGTAACAAAAAGTGCGATAAGCGAGCAGACAACATGGCGCTCCTCGGTGACCCGTGATTATCAACCGCTTTCATTAAAATAAACGGCAGGCAGCTCTTATCTCGCTGCACCCCGGGGTTATCTCGTCTCCTTCCTTCTCGCTCTCCCATCATCCTCATCCCGATCTCCTACAGCGATTCTAAATCCACCGGTGAAGGATACGGACGAAGACAAAGTAGGAAGCGGAGAGAGGCACGCCACCAGATTAAAAAAAAAAACCCAGAAAAAAATAGAGATGCTGCGCGTTTCTTGGAACCGACGATACCGCCCGAGTTGCCGCGCCGCTAATTACCGCCTCATGTTATTCGCGCCTATCCTGTGCCGTAAAAGCATTAGATAACGCAGCTTCCCCCTTTCCCCCGAGCCGCGGGGGGACTTTTTTTCGTGATAACCCGGCGCATTAAAGTCGGCCGATATCCGCGAGCAAAGCGCGTTCTAATTTAAATAGTCGAGCCGCCTGATTGAAACCACCGCGCGCCGAAAGCATATTCCGAATGCGATAAGGCGCGCTTCTGAATTCCGTTGTGACGAATAAAGAAGCCCGTTTCGTTTAACGCCCGTCGGAATAACTTCTCTCGTTCAATGACGAATCCCCTGGACCATCGGGTGACTTCTTATTTCGGATACGACGCGACCTAAGCCAGTTTTGCGCAAACAACCGGATCGACGAACGTCGCTCGATATCTTTCAGAGTCTCCCGCGTGCAACCGTAACCGGCCTTCCTCCGTTCGACGCATAATCCTCAAGACATTCTCTCCGGGCCCCTCGTCGAGATTAATCCAAGGAGATCCGGAGGTTTTCGTTCGATATAAACGGCGTCTGCCTGACCAACTCGCTCGTATAATTGGTTGTCAGTCAAGTAGTCAGTGCCAACCCCCTCGGGGCGGCCCCGAACGATTCTCCTTGGCATCGTCGTCCATTCGTACTTACGAATCCCCTAAGGACACCGGGTATATAGACACAAAGCTGAAATCCTGATGGGATTCCACGTACGACCAGAGAAAGGATTCTCTTATCGATTCCGACCTCGAAACGTGTCGGACGGGAAACGACGTTTTAAGCAACGGGGCCGGGCCGGTTAAGATAAGAAAAACGTTTCCATTTGTACTCGGTTGTCTTACAAAAGGGAGCGGAAAATACGAGTGCTGGAACTGCTCGCAGTTCGTTACATTTTAAAATTTACAAGCGATAGAGCGACGGACGACCGCTTAAATTACTACTCGTGCTTTGAGCAAACTTATCGCCGATGCGATTTCGAGTCGATGGAACTTAATAAACGAGACGAGTGAAAATGTTGTCGCCAGCACTATCTCACCTCATCGAACGAGAAGAGCAATATTGAAAGCCACCGAAAAGCCTTGCGATCGATCTTGATAGATTGGGACGTTTTTTTTTTAGAGGCAAGGGGAAAGCGGAAATATGAAGGAAACGCGCGATCGGAAAAAAAGATGCAAGCCAAGGAGAGAAATTACCACAATCATCTCGAGCTAATGGCTTTTGGCACGAAGTAGACTCGGGAAAGTACCCTTGACCCGTCTAACGTGCGATAAATAATTCATTGGCCGATTCCGGCTCGAAGTGCTTGCAGACCCGGCGGCGTTCTAGCAGTAGGTACCGGTAGCCGCGAATAAAATAATTGGACGTTAATTAAGGAGGCCCGATTAAACGGCTGCCTGCTGAATAATCTCGATATCCGGCCGCGCAAATCGGTCTCCGCGGGATAAGAGGGGTGGCACGATGCACGGAATGCGCGAATTAATTCCCAAGAACGACAGCGGGGCGCTTTGAGTGACAGTTTGTCGTCACTTATTTACGTAATATATCCCGCAGTCGATCGAGAGGCGAATAAATCCTGCCGTTAATGTTCCGTCGTGTCATAATGTAACGGCGCGCATCTATATTTTACGCGGATGCCTTGACAACCGGAAATTCAGAACGAGCTAATCGCGTCTTTTTTTCCTCCTTCTCCCTCCCTCTTCCTCGTCGACAAGGCACGAGAAATAAATGTCGAAATACGAAAATCAAATAAAACTGACGTGCTTTAACGAAATACCGAGCGGCGCATGAATTCTACATTATTCTCTATTTTCACAATGCGATTTCTGACGTTCGGTTGCAAATGTCGCGATTAAATGAAGCACCGAGTTAAAATGTACATGCTCTGCATACTTTACACGCATCTTCCTCTCAACCGTGCGCAATACAGATATCATCGATGAGTCGATTACAGGGGCTACCAAGCGGATACCACGTGATCACCGAAGGCAAGTTCATTTCCTGGTGCATTAAGGCTAACAGTTAACGCGATTGAGCATTATACAGTGCGTACGTCGAGTCCGGCGGCGTCGCGTAATTGCGAGTAATTAATAATTGCTGGTACGCATCAAAGCTTGTCATTAATCTCCCTGGCTATGGTCGACGATGCGCGAAACGTTTTGATCGTTTGATAGCAAACCGAGCGATTTCACGGTGCAAATCGCACGGAGATGCGAATTGCGCCGATTACTCCGAAAACGGCCCGCGCACGAGGCAATGACGCACTCCTAATCGCAATCTCATTCCGGCTAGTCTCCGTCAAAATTTCGACGTCTACATATGTATACAGAATATCCAAGCGATTCTCTGATCTCGATCGCGGTGCCAGGGATGAAGAGCGTTCGATACTTTCAGGCGAGAAGAAATCGCGGACCAAACGTTTCAATATCGGAAAATAAGATCGAAGCGGGCTCGACAGAAACGAACGTTGCGATTAAGTTAACGAGGCATTGCCTTCTTTCTTCATTAATCAAGATAATGGGTTGAGCAACAACTACGCCAGCCGGCTCGGCTTTCTCCCAACGACATTTTCGGCGTCCTTAACGAATCCTTCGTGCGCACGTTGTTCAATCCCATCGCGTTTCAGGCAATGAGTCGGCTAAATATCGCGGCGAACGGCGTGCGTACCGCGATGTAATTCCGCAATTCTCCCGTTCTCACAGTTTGCATTTCGTTAAACGGCACCGACGCAGGAAAATGTCATTTCCCCGTGGTGCCGTGCCCCTTTCTCTCCGTGTTTTCCACCGTCGGCTATTAATCGTCCCGGGCCGCGGCGGTGGCCTAAACTGGATATATCTCGTAATGCACGTGCACGACATTTCCACCGACGTTTCCGCGGCAAATCACTGGCGATCCTGCGCGGGCGTTTCAAAGGCGCCGACGTTTTCCCTAAACGGCGAGCACCCGTTACTTTATCAAGAAATACAAGAGCCACACTCGCTTCTTTTATCTAACAATTTATCTTCCTCTCTCTCTCTTTCTCTCTCTTTCTCGCACCTTATCATTCGAGCGTAATCATTTTCTACTTTAATCATTCTGTTTAATCTGCCACATAACGCGTTTAACGCAATATAAAATATTTTTTGTCCTACATATATCATAATACAAAATAAATTCGTTGTCCTTACTGCTTTATTTCATTTTATCGCCACTGTTCACTGACGCAGCGTCATTTCCTCAATTCCGCGCGGCAAATCGTCCGGTTTACCGGCACGGTTCGACGTTATATCGATCAAAGTCGCCGTCCGACGCGAGCAATCTCGCGCCGTCGACGAGCGTGACGCAATGTCCGTCGACGCGATCGCGCGCGCTAATAAATCGCGGCTTGTTACTGCACCCGCGACGCGCCGTCGCGGCGATATCGCATTCGCCGATTTCTATTTCGCTTTTATGGCTCGGGGGGCAGGAACGGGAGCGGAGGCGCGCCATTGTCATGAGAGCGGTGCAGCTCACCGCGAGTTAGGCGGCATCGATCTCCTTTAATGGCTCCAACGTCTCGTATGCACAGATTTCTCAAACGTTGCGATCCGGGCACCCACCGTGAGGCGGGTCACCTCGGGTGGGCCTCGCTTTCGCAAGCGGCCACGTGGTCGGTCGTCCGTGCGAGGCGCAAAAATGACTTTTCGTACAGCTGCGGATTCCGATCGCGTGCACGCCCGAAAGGGAGGAGGGAGAGGAGAGAAAACGCCGCGAGCGATCGGAACAAAAGTGCCCGGCAGCAGCAGCCGCCGTTTCTGCAGCCCGTTGCATTCGCGATGCATAGACGCGTGCGCGAATATTACGCGCTCTCCCCAAGAGCGCGATGGATCGGCCGTCTAATGCCAGCAATTTGCGGCTATTGCTGTTATTTAACGGTAACACTTTGCGCCAGGAATTGAGGTGGAGAACGGCGCCGAGAGAAGGAATCGATGGGTTTTCCCATGTGCAACGTGTGTGATTAGAAAAATCGACAACTCGCCGTTGGTATTTTAATAAATAATCCGCAATAATCGTCCCTTCCTTTCTTTTTACGCGTTTAATGAATATTTGGTTATCGGGTTTTCGTTGTTTAAACATCTCGTGATTTTACGCTGACGAAAATTCTGATAACAATAACGATTTTAATATAATAAAATAATAAACTGAATTTTTGCATTTTAAATGGTAAAGGCATTTTTCGGAACGCCAGCGAACGATATTATTTTAATAAATATTACTTTGAAAATGTGCTTTAATTCTCGGCACCTGCGGCCCTACTGCATTTTGCAAACGAAATCGTGCTCGTGACAAAGAGCTGCGCGTTCGCTTACTCCCGTTACATGTCAACGTCCCGCGGTACGCATTTGTATAAAAATCTCACCGTGAATCGACGGTCCATTTTATTTCTTCACACACGAGCGAATATTTCGCGAGGGTGGATTTATTTATTTTTATTTTTTTTCCACGATGGACAATGCCGCCTTGGCAGGTTATATCCCTGCAGGATAGGGCGCAGGTAATTGAGGATGCCGAAGGTTGAGCACCCCCCGGTCAAGGGGAGATCTCCGATTGGTCGACGGTGCCACGCACCTGGCGGACAGCTGCTACGGAGACGACGTATGCGCATGCGTAAGCGCCGTTAGCACGCATATATGCGTGAATGTACGAGCACATAGGCATCGTCATCGTTTCACATTGCCTCCCCGTGCACACATACATGCGCGCGGGGCATGCGGGAAGATGCGAGTGTACGCGCGCGCATACGTGCGTGTGTTCACGTAGGAACGCGAGTACGCGTAAGCAAATACTATGCACTTCTGTCAACATTAATATAAATACAAGCAATCACAAGCACGCGCGTAAACAACGTGCTCGAAATTGCAGCCGATAACAGCGGAGTTGAAAATATATTTAAATGTAGATCGCCGATATTAAACTCGAAGCAGCGGTGGAGTATAACGCGAACTGCGACGTTTGATAGCACGATAACAACAGTCCGACGCGACCGTAGGGTTACTCGTGTTCTCCGATCGCTCTTTCGATTCGCCGTAAGATTGATAAACTTCTCGGGACGCGATTTTAATTGCGTTAGATCGAGGTAAGCGGGTTTCACGGGTCTCGCTGCTACCGAGAGCCGTGAAGCCACGCCGCATCTGGGTAAACCCGAATGATTTTTCCGAAACAGGTAGAGAATGATGGCGATGCGGTACCACGCTGAAATCGGAAACAATGGTCATGGGGGGCGAGCTAGCCGCGGGGAGTCAGGGATTTTCGTTCATTCGTTCTCGAATTCGTGCGACAGCACGCTGTCCGGACAGGTCCTTCCACCTAGGATTACGGGTTAAAAAAAAAAAAAAAAAAAAAAAAAATCATGCACAACCGGTTTTCGGCCGGCTGGTAATCCTGTTGTCTTACGCACAATAATAATGAGCTTATGTCTCGAAAACAATAACGCCGCGATTAAGAGCCAATCAATTCGAATCAATCCCTCGGACATTTTGAAAGGGGAAAAAAGAATGACGCGACAATGCGATACGTTGTCGCAGAAAAGTTTCACAGGTTTATTTCTTTTTTTTTCTTTTTTTTTTTTTAATGTTTAATTATGAAGTAATTTCAATATTTATCTATAACCGCAGAGTTAAAAATATTTTAACAAAAAGTTCGATAATTAAAGCCGGACGACGATGTTTTATTATCGCGACGGGTGCACAATTTAATTGTCAATAGCCGAGGACAAACGACCCCGAATTAGGCGCACTTGTGTCAAGAGAACAACGAAATCAACCGGGAGAATGTTCGGGTATGTTTTTCCTCGCGATTGTATCACGCTTATCTCGGCGATATGAAGAAAGTGTGAGGAAAAAAAAAAAATATAAAAAAATAGCAAGAGAGTTATGTTCTCGAACAACAAGAGATTTATCGCGAGTTTCGCAGATACCGCTCGAAAAATTCGTGTTATCACGTTCGCTATTATTTCGGACCATAATCAAAGCTGTCGGCCGCTCTATTTCGAACTGATCTTCGGACTTCCTTATTCGCGAGCAACGCGTATTGGTGACCAACTTTATCTTCACCGTGTCCCATACGTGCTTCCGGCATCGGCAAACGATTTATTATCCAAATCATGCCTACAAAAAGAAACATACGCGGCGTCGCGACGCCAAGTCATTCCGGTCTAGACCGTGTATATCATCGAGATCCGAGAGGGAGCAGTTTTTCCTGCGGCGGAGGACCACATTTTTTCCCCCCCCGTGCTTTTTTTTTTTCAACCGTAATTTCTTTCGCCAGAGAGGCACTCTCGCCCGAACGCCATCTCGTCCGAAGGAATGAACGACTAAGGTATATTAAGGTTTGTCGAAAATCTAAGAGGAAAAAAAAAAAAGCAGGGACGTGGAAAGAAAAACACGAAACGAAGTGCGCGACCGAAGAAGAGAAACCGGATGAATGAGCTTACGCGGCTGCTCAGGAAATGACCCGGTCACGGACGCAGAGCGTGGCCATAATTCTGACCAACGAAACCATAATTCCATAGGACTGTGCGGAAAGAGATCTCCCCTGTCCACCCCTCCCCCCGTGCTCATCTACTCCCTGTTGCCATCGGCCCGGAACTCGGAACGGGGACCACGTCTCGTAATTTCGTATCGGGTTACAAGGGGCCGGTCGCCGCGGCTCGAATTAAAATCCGTGTCTCCGGGGAAAGTGCGTGAGAAGAGGAGGGTGCGTATCGGCTGACCGAAGTTCAAGGAACGCCGAGAGGTCCTCGACGTCACTAGACTACGCAGAATCTCGATTCGACCGCGCGCGGATCGTTTATCTAGAGCGATATCGGTATGCGAAGGTCTCGCGAAAGATCGGTCAAGTTTATCAACAAAACCAATAGTAAAACACAGTTGCAGTGCTTCTTATAATCTTATCGCGTTATCGTTTGGTTCACTGTATTCATTGCAATCATTTCACGGAGTAAAACTCTGGCAGAAAAGAAAGGAAAGAGCCGCTCGAGGGTGAAGAGTCGCTATCCTGACCGACCGACTATAGTCCGCGATGCGAACGGTATTTATAGACAAAGTCAATAATTTTGCAGTAGAGCCGGTCATAGTCGCAGCTCGGCAAGTGGCGGACAGTGGTTTTATCTCGCCACACGGTATAACGCGAAATCGATCCTCGCGAAATCGAGCCGGTGCCCGGGTCTTTGTCGCGAAATCGCTCTATCTATCGGCGACAATTATCGCTCGGGTGATGCGGAACGATGCAATTTCAGGAAATTAGTCCACGAGCGAGCAATTGTCTATAAGGTAATCCCGGCGCGATCGATCGGACTTGCCTGCGAGCGACGTACACGTGGCTTGTCCGTTTCGTTGCATCACCAGGTATAGCGTATCACCGCGGAGAAATCGTTCAATCGCGAATATCGTCTTCGTTTTAGCGAGTCGGCCGTGCTGGGGAGAAATTATCTTATCGGCGTATTTCAGTGAGCGGACTTAATTCTTGAGTTACTTGCGAGGCCAGGTGTCGCGAATCGGTACGGGACTATCGACGTACGCCTTGATAAGTTCGCGATCGTCAGCTATCGCATTCCTCCGGCCGAAAACAAAGATCGGGGACGACGATAGACCGTGAATTTCAGGATATTTACCGTGTTTATAGAGTATTTTGTTATCTGGAAATTGCTCTTATCCCGAGGCGATAACGCCAGGTGCCGTTCCTAATGATCGGCAAAATCGCGCGGTATCTTGCAGATCTGGTGACGCGATATAAAGTTCGTTGGCAAAGATATTTTATTAAAAAAAAAAAAAAAAAAATGTTATTACCTTGATGAAATCAATCACGCGGTCGGTTTGAATTATACGTGCCGGCGGGCTGTTGATTCCGTCGAACTAATCGTCGGGTTCGAGACTCGGTTTGCTCAACGGCTGTTTAATGGCCGGTGTAAAATCGCCGCGGGTACGAATGTACGAGCGAAGCAACGGTGTTAAACGCGTCCCTGGAGGTAAAACTTGGTTCGTGACTTCCTTGTCAGTCGTGTGCACGGCCGCGAAAAGTTTCGGACTCGCTGAATACACGACATCGCGCGGCGTAGCGACGCCGACAACACAATGGCAAGAGCCGCGCTTGTAGAGACGTAAACCCGCGCTCGGGCTCGCCCGCTCGAAGATCACCGGGAAGTAATCTGGGGGCCAGGCACCGAGGTAGGCACGATCTACCGCATGATCTCCGCAGAAATCGAAACTCGGGCGCTTCTATTCCGGGCCCCGATGCAATATAACTCGTACGTACCCGTTTTATCTCATCTGAAGATAATTGGATTTGCGAACGCCTCGAAACGGCGCGTTACGATAAAAGTATTGAAATATTTTTCCTCTCCCCCCCCGCCCCTCAAGAAATTCGGTTGCCTCGAATATTTTCATGTAAGAAAAGTTAAACGTACTTTGTATCAAAGCCGCAAGTTTCCAAAAATTAATCCCTCTCCTCGCTCAGAGTTCACCCGAGTTCAACTTCGTATCGCGATAAACCCTGATGCTATACCTAATTAGCGCCACAAGCGGAAGAAGCGAGGGACAGTACCGCAATTGTAACGTAATCGTAAACAATAGTAGCGATTCGACAGACGTTCAACGAAGATTGCGGAAGGGTGTGGAAGATGGAGACAGGCACGGAAACAGGCACGATCTATCGTGAGATCAGCACGAAAATCGGAACTGGCTCGAGCCAACCTAATCTAGGGTCTATCTCGTGCAGAGGGTGAAAGAGAAAGACAGAGAGAGAGAGAGAGAGAGACGACACGGGAGAGCTGCACCCTCTCTCCGGGACGCCTAACCTGGCTTACATACTCGCGTTATGGAGCTCTGGCATACACTGGACACGCATACTCACGCATGCACACCTGTATGTATGCGAGCGGTTCCTACCCAACGGCCGCCTGCATGTGCATGTCCGTCGGGCGCGTTTTACGCGATTATGCGAGAGCTACCCCGCTATGCAGATCGATCCCTCGGGTCGAAGGTGAAGCCCGTTTCGGTGGCAAGAATGCCCCCGCGTGTGGACGCGAACTCGCGCGTACGTGTGCAAGCGCGCATATGAATCGGCGCATTGTGTATTCCACCGTGTGCGGAATGTGCCGCTTCGCGAGAGACGGAGGAACTTTAGTGCAACGATTGAAATGTTTACTAATACCGGAGACGCTTTCGCATAATTTCGGCCAACTTAGCAATCCGGCCCGAGGCGATTTCGTCAGCAGTGTTCCCGAGAAGGCGCGAAACGCCGTGGAAATCAATCAAACGTAGCAGTGTTAATTTCGCACGCCATGCGCAACTCCTCGCGATAATCGTAATCCGTTACTCTCAATCTAGGCGGCTTATCTCGTTGCGATTGACGATAGGGGCGTTATTTCCTTATCACGAGCAGCTAGGACGGAATCGACGAGAAAATTTTAAGAGAGAGAGCTTTAAACGAAGGGAATCCGTCGCGATCGCGTGAAAGAAGGAGCGAGATAGATTTCGGCGCAGATCGAACAGGGAAGAACGTAGTTTCTGGAACAATGCGAGTGGAGCCCGACCTAGACACGCAAAGGGCGAAGAACCTTCGCTCCGTGACTTTCAGCCGAAACCACTCGTCATCCTTTAAGAGTCTGGCGGTTGCTGATTAAGGCTTCTGTTCTCGTGCGGAACAGGGCCGACGGTGGTAAGACGGGGACCAGAAGAGAGAAGGAGAGATTAGACTACGTCCATGAAAGTTTACGGTGCTTGGGCACCCGTAAACGCCATATGGCCCGAAAGTCGCCATGTTTCCATCGTTTTCTTTCGCCCCGGAGCGGACTCAGGTCCCTACGCGTCTTTATTTTTTTTTTTTTTTTTTTCACGGTAGCCCCCTCGTCTCGCTGCTGCTCCCTGGCTCGATTCGAGCTCTCGATGCAATATATTTCTCGTCGAGTATTAGACAGCCGCAAAATCACGCTTTATCTCGCTCCCAGTTCAACTTAGAATAATTTAATTTACTTACGAACGAAATATAAATAATTATTTTACGTTGGATTTTATATTTCAAGAAAATGGAAATTTATTCCAACAGAAGCTGCATTTTAAACCCGACGAGTATTCGTAGCGTAGTTGGAAATAAAACGTTACTAAAAATATTGTTAAGAGGGTACTTTAAAATTCTGTTCCAATTTTTAAAAAAGCTTCCTATCTAATTAACAAGATAATTGTACCAAATATACGCAAATGTTTCCGTCAAAGTATTAAATTATATAGATCCTATTTATATTCAGACGTGACGGAATTAAGATAAAAATTAGCGGAGCGTGAAATTGAAAATTTCACAGTAGACGTCGTTGCAAATTAAAAGATGTAATAAAAAAAAATAAAAAAAAAAAAAAAGAGCGCTTAACAGATCAATGTAAATCTCTTACCGGCTCACGGGGCCACTAATCGGCACGCGATGAAAAAAGGAACTGTTAACTCACCTGAAACAGAAAGAGAACGAGACCGTTATTAGAAGACATATATCATGGATGAAGAGCGCGTAATTGTGGCACGAATGATTCGGAACGTGTTCGCGCCTTCGCCGGCGAACAATGCGTTAAAAATCTCCGACCACGACGGACAGTTGTTGGACTATCGAACTATCCTGTCCCGTCCGGTCGTCACGGGCGACGCCCACTCGCGCGATATTAAGATCAGAGACCCACATCGGCGGTCCACGCAGCCATCGGCGGAAACGCTAATCGCAACGCCTAATTCCGTCGCGTTTACTCTTGTCGTTAAGCGACCGCGCGTGTTCTCTGTCCTACGACCACGTTAATAAATTCTCCACGCCGTGTTATTGGCGCACGCAGATCGTGCAAGCCGTCGCCGCGATGTGTATCAATACTGACGCCGTACACAATTAGCATGACTATAAATTCCATACCGTTGCGAATAATAATTAAAATGCGCGCACGACTGTGCACCGTATCTAATTATACAATTACGCGGAAGAAAGAGATCGCGCAGGTCTATTTCATTAATATAAAATTCACGAATACCAACTCCGTGGTAAATAACGTGCACCGTCAAAAAAAAAAAAACTTTTTTTAAGTAAAAATTTAAAGTGTCGGGATTTTACGCATTATTGCAATAGCATATCAGAAGATATTCGCGCGATCTAAAGACTCCAGTTGATCGTTTCAGCCGAAATTATGAGTTCCTTTAGTCCACCAACGCTCTGCTACTCCCCCCGAAAAAAAACGTTGGTCACTCGATCGCGGTCCAGCTCGGCAATCGCGTCCTGTCATCATCAACGTCATCATCATCGGCGAGATGCGGAGGATCGGCGGAGGATCGGGGGTCGCGAATACGCGCGGGAGGGAAGTTCGCGCTCGCGGGGGACACGTCGGGGGGATATGTTTCGAAACGCATCCAGCTGGCGCCTCTCGGTGCTATAGCGGGCGTTATAAGCCCGCTACCAAATCAAGCGTGTGTGACACACTAATAATCGGACGTATATATGGTGTCCATATAGTACTCACACGCGCGCGTCGCTGCGGATCAGCATGCGGCGGTACGTATGTGCCATTGCTATATTACGCCGACGGAATATACGGAGGGAACGTCCGTGTGTGTACGTACGCGCGGATGTACGCGCGTGTACGTTCGTGTACACACGCCCGTTTGCGAGGGCTCGTGTACACACGCGCGCCTCCCGAGAGCGCATACACACGCCGCGGCTCGTAGGGTGGATGATTGTTGGAAGATAATCGAGATATCCGACGCCGCGCGCGGTTACTTCCTAATAGTGACGTTTTCAGCAGTCGTTTCAACGTACCGGCGTCCTACTTTTGCGCGGCATATATTAAATGCCGGGTGAGTGCGAAGAAACTCGGGCCGGCTAAAGTTTCGGCATCAAGTATTCATCCGACGACGGCCGATGTAGCCTCTCGCGCGCTAAAGTCGACGCGATACCAAACAGTAGGTATTTTTATTTCGATGGAAATTTAAAACACTCGATTCTTTACAGATTACCTGCTTGAACCCGGAACGCTTCCGAATTCCGTCGCTTATATTGAAATCGCAGTGATATCACGTGCGCAATAATACACTTTAAAATAAATTAAAATAAAAAAAAAAATATTTAAAAAATGCGATTAGATATATCTACACGATAAATGATAATTTTTTCGTTAATTGTACAAGAAATGTTCTGCGGGATTTCGCAAAGATCGCTAATTTCGCCGAAATTAATCGGAAAGCTGAAAGCCGGCGCGCAGACAGCGCTATCTGAATACTTTATAACCGCTCGGGGTGCAACGTGGAATAGAGTCGCGGCCGTAACTGCCCGGGTATTAATTTACGATTATATGCGTTCCGCATTTATAGCGTGAGCCGACCGAAAATATAACATCAAACGAGAACGCGCGAGCGGGGTCGGCGATCAGTCGCGCGGCGCGCAGCATCCCGTAACGATCTTTGCCTCCCATTTTTCGGGCCGTTTTCGATCTTGCCAGCGTTAATTGTCATAATCGCGAGCGGCTTCATTAGGATCGCGCGTCCGCGCGCGCAAACAGGCGCACATAAACACGCTCGGCGCCTTGTATGCCGCGCGTACACGTATGCCGGACTCGCGCCGGGTACATACACACGCATAGAATATGCGCAACGCATATAACGGTAGATACGAGAGCGAGCGCGGGCACACACATGCACGTGTGTGCGTGGGGTACGCGTGTCCCAGAGGCGACGTATCCGTGCAAACAGAGCCCGGGGATAATGGTTACCAGCAATGGTTATATCGGCGGACGTGTGTTGGGGTCCTAGGATACCGCTATTAGTACGGCTCTAGGCCGCGTCTAATTATACCTCGCGCGCGCTGCCGCGCGCGAATATGTTTGTAGCCGCCGTATCTATCGTATCTGTTTAGACGCGCGCACGCGTGTATGTATATATTGTGCTTCAAATTGTAGAGAGATACACGCACCAGAGAGAAAGAGAGAGAGAGAGAGAGAGAGAGAGAGAGAGAGAGAGAGAGAGAGAGAGCAGGATACGCGTTCGCTGTGTGCATGCGAACATGTATATGCAATAGCGCGCGCGCGCGCGCGCACTTAACTTGTAGCTACAAGCACGATCATATGGGTTACGCATACGTGTCGGGGTACTAATGCTAATCCCAACCATAGATTACGAGATGGGCGGGCGACGATCGACCGGAACTGCCGCCGTCATGGAATTTCCGCGACTCCTAGTTTCTAGCTTTCCGCGGTCCTCCGGCAAACACGAGCACGGCCAGCGGATCTCATCTCTTTCGGATCTAATCTCGCTTAGATACCGCAAGAAATATATCTCTCAAGCAGATATTAATTTAATACGAAAGATATCAATTTAGAAATGCCGCAGAAATAACGCTAATGTTCGGTCGAGTCTCGCGCGTGCTAAATTACCGCCACCGTTTCTCTGGATTATTTCGTAAAATAATAATGCTCGAGTGCTCGAGAACAACTTGGTATGAAAATAAAGTCCTAACGGAAAACCGATAAAAATATCACCACAATACAAGTCGTAAAAATTATTTAATTAAAGTCACGTGCTCGTTAATACAAACCGACGACGTCTCGCGGACATCAAATTTTCCCACTTTAATGACTCGTGTCGACGGATTCGGCAAAAGCACGGTAATGAACTCGCTGCAATAATAAAGTGGCACTTGTCGACCAATTCAACGATAGGGGAAAGAAAAAACAATCAACTTCGAGACCGAAGCCAGGTCGCCGTCCCATTTATATCAATTCTATTCATTGCCGCTTTTAACCTAGTACTCGCGTGATCAGTGGCTCTCATATCGCCGAAATTTTTCTGTAGCGCAAAATACTCCAACTTCTAAGATGAAAAAACACAGAACCGCTAACGAGGGAAGAAAAAAAAAAAAAAAAAGGCCTGAAAGCTATCTGCGTATAATTTCAGAATAAATTAACTTCGATGTTAGATTCTACGTTGCCGATCACTTTGGGCTATTTCACAAGAACGAGAACGGAGTTTCGAGACATGGTACATTTACACGCGGCCAAATACACACGCAACGTCGACGGGGCCCACGTTTTATTCCAAGTAAATTTCGTCGCACCGGTAACCCGCACCGTGGGAAGGCAGGTGAAACGGAGCGACGTAACGGACCGATCGGTTTCATTGATTCTTTTTTTTTTCCCCTCTCTTTCTCGAGGCAATTACACCGACCTCCACAGCGTGCGAGTGTTATTTTTTTCGTTGCCTGCCGCGCGTGAATCGCTCGTAAAACGCTAAACGTCACGACGATTTGGCGAGGACGTCGGCGGCGGCTTTCACGATCTGACCGGTTCAGCTTGCGCGCGCGATTCTCTCAAATTTTCATTTTAATTGAAGCGGGCGTGCCGCCGGACCACCGCGATCGACGGCTTTCGCTTTCACGTTTCTTCTTCGCGTCGACCCGAGCCGCGAGTTTATTTCGAGAAATCCGGATATGCAGACACGTTATCCGAGCATTAATCGGCCGCTCCGGAAAACCGAGCGAGCTTTCGCACGAGTCCGCGCGAGACCTGACGGATAACGCGGGGATCGCGGGCGACCTCCAAATTGTCACGGCACCGGAAGCACAAAGAAATTGAGTTCATTAATCCACGATAGGATTATGCAAAAATGGGAGCAGTTATGACAAGTAATTTATTATGCGGCGAGGTAGATGTGTGTTATTTTTCTTAGCTCCGTCTTCCTCCGTATCCGGCTGAAACGAGCTTATAGAGAAACGCGCCATCGCGGCAAAGCACGTAGTATGAATCTTCATTAATAACGTCGAAATGGCAGGTCTCGGCGCGACGTCGTAAAACGGCTGGATAAATGCAAAACGTCTATCGCACGTACCTACTTATTAATCGAGGCACACACGTATAAATTTCTTCGAGAGGTCAGTTTTTTTTTTTTTTGGGGGGGGGAGAGGGAGAGAAAGAGAAAAAATTAAAGACCTGTACAAAATCAAATCGAACGTCGCTGTTAATAAATCCATCGTTGCGATTCACCTGCGATCTTTTGCTCGCGAGTGACTTAATTTTCACTCGCGGTCGCGCCGCCGGGTCGGCGCATTGTAATACCCTAAAAATGGACGCGGCAAGCTAATTAAGTCGGACGTAAAGAAAGATAACGTTTCATAATGAAGGTAGATTTTTTGCCTATTTTTTGAGCGCCGCCGTCGCCCCTCCCGCCGTCCCGACGCCGCGCCGGGGAAGATTTTACGCCCGACAAGCTCTCCGGGGGAAAAAAAAAAAAAAAAGGTCGTCCGAGTGTACCAGAGAGAGCAGCGGGTTTAAAACGTTGCAAGTGCCGTACCGGATATGAGGGACGCGGAGAGAAACGGAGCGTTGGGGGGGAGGAAGGCGCGCGCGGACCGGAAATGGCCGCCCTTAACCCGGCGCGATCAAAAACTGGTTTCGCCAGACACACGAAAGCACCGTCGAGAGATGAGGGAAGCGAAGGAAAAAAAAAGTGAGAAACAGAGAAAGGGGAAGAAAGACGGAGAGAACACTTCCACCACCGCCCTCCTTTCCCTCCTTGCCACACTCTTTCTCTCTCTTTCTCCACCGCGCTCTCGTCGGTAAATAACGGATAATTTCGCTCTCGAATAAATCGAGGGAGGCAAAAGTTTCGGCGTTAAAAAACGTTTAAGCCGTTGCAATATTTTAAGGGAGCCGCGGAGAAACTTTAATGCAGTTAATCCGGAGTGACTTCCGCGAAATACAGCCTTGGGAATTCTCGTTGCGACGCGCCGTATACTTTTCCCCTTTCCGGCACGAACGGCGAAGCGGTTGCCACGGTTGAAACAATCGAGGGAAATAAGTTGCAAATGTGAAGTCCGTCGAGCACGATGCTCTACTGCTCCACCGAAAGAGATCTATAATCGGTTCATTTCATAAAGATTTAATTCAACTGTAAAATTCACGTGCCAAGCTGCACCTACGTGCGCAAAAAAAAGTCTCGGTTAATAATTAACTGGCGGTGAAACGTTAAATTTGCAAAACGCCGTCCCGCGAGTTCCGATTCCATCGATTAATCATTATTGGCCGTTTTATTTTCTTGGAAGCGGCAATTAAGCGAATTGAAACCGACGACAAAGACGCTGAAATAATGGACCGACAGCTGTCGATCTAACACAGCGTAAATGCGTGACCTACTCGATCTCATTTGTCTCGTAACGCTTTGCGTCATTAAGTACGTCTTCTGCCCGGCATAACGCGAGGGGCATAATTACAACGCTTTTGTACCGTTAGCGTTAATAAGTCGTCCGATCGAGCCGGTCCCAAAAGGCCGGAGAAGAACGAAAAAGAGGTCGGCCGGTCGAGAATAAGTAATTACAGATCGCGCCATTAGACCTAACGCCGATATTCTAAAAATGGACTACGAAATTAGATTCCTTTGTGCTGCAGCAACGTTACAAGCTCCCCGGCTTAATTGGCGCATTATCGCCCGTCATAATTCAGTTAGAAAACGGCGAGCCTGACTATAATCGCAACGAGATGCGATTAACAATTACGTCAAATTTCCATTAATCGCATCGGCGTGGATCCACTTACATCGCGATTTTCAAGCCGATCGAGACGAGATCTTTTTTTCTAAATCGCAAGGAAATGGTAAATATATCATGTTGCATATTCTGCAGAATAATCCCGCTTAAGTGAAGAAAATCCGATGGGCGGAGGGAAAGGGACAGATAAAGGAAGATTAAATTTGCAGTCGCAGGTCGAAAAGGAGAACCGCTGCGAGCAGTCCATAAGCCAGAGAGGATCTAGCGGCTGTGTAGACTGTACTGAAATAATGTACAGTGCCGTACAAAACGGCAAGTCGGCGAGAGGGGAACGCGGAGGGATGCGAGACGGGAGGGAGAAGGAAGCGCTCTCCGTCTTTCTCTCTCTCTCTCTCTCTCTCTCTCTCTCTCTCTCTCTCTCTCTCTCTCTCTCTCTCTCTCTCTCTCGCCCGCCGCCGCCGCTCGGGTCCCTCGCCCGTCCGACGGGGTAACAATGGTGTGCAAAGGAGATTAACAAACAGAATAAGCTAACGCATAATCGCATTATTTCTAGCTAAGCCGCATTTAAATTAGATAGAAATTCCATTTAACGAAACAATGCGGGGATGATGAGTCACTTCGCCGTATACGCGCTGACTCGCTACGTCGGAATAGACATTGTCCCTCCCATCTCCCCCGCCTTGAGACTGCAGTCCTGGCATTCCCGGCGCGATATTTCTCACCCCACCCCCGCGTCGCAAATTTCTGATTTCGCGGGATTCTTACAAGCCGGTCCGTGTTATCGCGTCGTTGACAAGCCCCGCGAGCCACTGCGTCGGAATGTCGAGTGCGCATATTTTGACATCTACATCTTGACGGAGAGCGCGCGAGTTTCTTCTCCACCTTCGACCCTGCGGGGCCGAGACTTTGGCAAGGGTCTGGCGAGGAACGTCTCCGCGGTTTTTTCAACGGTGACGACGCGTTCTGAGATACGGAGGGAAGCGAAGCGAGCGAGATCGCACTGCAAAACTGGAGCGAGCGGCGACGTTATCGATAGTGCGGGAAGAAAGGATACGCTATCTCGACGGGATGCAGGATTTATCCTGTCGTGGGGGCGCGGGAGCGATATCTGGCGCGTTCCAGTTTCGAGGAAGCGCGATATCTCGATCGCCCGACCTATCGGGCGCGGAAAAGTATTTCCCGAAACAATATGCAGCCGCGTCGATTGCCCTCTGACATTCGGGGATCTCATATTAAGTCGCAATCTACTACATCCGAGGCGTTCGCTTATTCAAATCAGCTCGAAAGTTAGCGCCGTGGCTCATCTCCCGATCGGTGAGCGGATCCGATATTTCGCGAAAAGGTCGCGAGAGTTTCTGGAGCAGCCTGTAGCACCGAGAGGATGGAGCTCGCAAAAAGAGCGAGCCGAACGACGACGACGGCGACGAGCCCGCCCACGTGAGAGCGGCCATATCGTGACGTAATTCTGACGTCATTGTGCCGATAGCGTGCTCCACCGGGCGCACGGGGAAAATCGTAAAACGTGTACGGTCCCTGCAATCCGTCCCGCCGCCACCCCCATTCGCGATTGACGCGCAATCCGCTTTGAGGGGGGAAAAAACGTCTTTCCCGCGCCGAGACGTCGTCGGGATTCGAAGGGGGATTTAGATTTTCCGCGAAAAGTTCCACTCGCCTCCTCTGTCGGCGGGATTCCTCGCATCGCAATATAAGATTTTTTTTTACCCTCCTTATCGCCCTCCGCGTCACACGTCGGACGATATCGCGCAGATTACATCGGATCGTGAATCGTATTCCAAGTCGAAAGCGGTTTCGAATTGCTACGGACTATACATATTTCGGGGAAGTAAAAAAATATTAAAAGAAAAAAAAAGCAATAAATTATTCCTGCGATATTTATTGAGGGGTTGGAAAATCGTCCGGCTGTCCGGACGCACTCAGCCTACGGCGGATTTCGCGAATTAATTAACCCGCAATCTACGGAAAAAGACAATCGGAAAGAATAGAAGGATGAGGCTAAGATTGCGCGGAATATAATGTTCGAGGAAACAAATAGACACGTCTCGATACATAATAAGTTATTTATCTGGTATGTTAATTATTCAAGCACCCCGGGACTGGAGATAAATCCTGAAGTTCTCCTTTCCGCCTCATCCTCCCCTCCCCCCGTAATCGGATCGGTGAATGAGGGTGCCCCTCGATCTTTTACCTGAGGACCGCCGCCCACGATCGACTGGTAGGCCGACTGAAAGACGCTGCCCAACTGCGTGAGGCCCTCGTCCTCCATCTGGAACATTATGTCCGCCCCCGGCGAGCCGTTGTTGTTGAGATTATTGTTGTTGCCCATGAGTTTCTCCGTGTTGCCGACGTCGGAACGCAGGATCGTGTTCGACTGCATAATTCACCGCGGCACACCACGGGGAACGCGGGGGGGAAGAGGGGGCACGTGTGCGCGTGGCTCGCGGACGATCCGTGTGCGGGACGAATGTTCGATAGATCTTTCGCGTGCGCGCGTCACCGACGCGATACGCTCCGCTCCGGGTCCGTTTCGGTCAGAACCCGGCGGTGTCGGCGGCGTCTCGCGGCGAACAACCCCGCGTCGTTGTCATCCTTGCTAAAAGTCTCGTCTCACCCGGGAGCTCGCGGAAGGAGGCGGGCAGAGGGACCGGGGGGACGCGTCGTCACGTGACGGGGATCTGCTTCACGGCGTCCGCGGCTCGGGTAAAGCGGGAGGGCGTGCGGAATCGCGTCCCCGTCGGGCCGAACATACCACGCACTTGTCGCGATTTCGAGAACGTGTGTGCCGACCGAAGGAGAGAACGGAGAGAGATAAGAAAAAGACAAAGGACAGAAGACGCGCGTCGAAAAACCTAACCGCTGGTCCACGCGCGAAGTCACGAACGTATCTCGTTCGTTCGCTCGCTCGGGAACGTCACCGCGTGCACGCACATCAGGACTCACACACGCGCGATTGCTGCCCTCGCTTCAGCGGTTGCATGGCGTCGGGGGGTCGCCGCTTTCGAGGTTAGAACGCGGACGGCACGCGAGAGAGAAACCCGTCCGGCGGAGGCGGCGGTGGCGGCGGCGGCGGCGCGTTCTATCGCGCGCACCGCATTTCTTTTGTCGGTTCACGCAGGGCGAAGGTTAGCGCGAGACGAGCGACACGCTGGTAAATTCACTAGGACGAGGATTCACTCGGTTGCGCGGATTACGCTGTGAAGGTAGTGGCGGAATCGAGAGCGAAGCACACGAGGTCCTATCCCCACAAGATACGCGACGAGACTGACGCGGCAGAGAGGGGAGGCGAGCGCAACGACTTTCACCTTCCCGCCGCCTCGGTAGATCCCTATCCCCACCACGAAAACCCCCGCGCGCGCCATCGCGCTGCTGTGTGATCGCGCTCGCTTCACATCTTTCGTTCGTTCACTTTGGCGACGATTCCCTTCGTCCCTTCGGCATGCATGCTCGTAGGAACCAACCCCTAGCGCGAAAGGCCCCGTAGTTTTTGCCTGCAAAGCGGCAGACGTTCGAGTACCGGCGACAAGCGAGCGCGAGAGGCGAAGCGCGGGTGGTTCTCTCTCTTTCTCTCTCGTCGTCTCTCTTCTTGTCCGCGGGCTATGCACCATGCCGAAAACATCGGCCCACTTGTTGAGTCGGAAAGAGAGCAGGCGAAAGAGAGCAGGACGGAGACCCCGAAGAACGCTAGAGTGTGGGTGGATGCGTGCGTACACCCGTGGAAAAGTGGCGTACGAGATAAAAAGCTTCGCGGCGCTAACGGCGGACAAAGAGGACGGCTGCCCGAACGCAGCCCGTCTCTGCGACGAGTCTCTCTACTCGCTGTCCATCTTCGTTCTCGCTCGGAAAATACTCCGCCACCTATTCGTTCAACGTATACGCGAGCAACAAAGATAGAATTAACGCTCGTGTCGCTGCTGGAAGTCTCCCAATATCTCGTTTGCGTGTGAACACGAATGCACGCGTGCCGCGAAAATATTCAGAGTACAGCTATCATTAACTCCTTCACGCCACGTTACTTCAAGTAACGTCAATCGTGCGCTTACACTTTTTTTTTCGGACGCGACAGTTACATCGTTTCGCGATATTCGCGAAACGGAAGCCACGGCGGGACCTGGTTGCAGCGAGTCTCGTTGCCAGTTTCTTCGAAACTGTCCGATCTCGCCGACGCCTGGTTAATTAAAAGCCCGGCGCGAGCCGCTGTATAATGGATCGTCGGCGAATTTTAAGGTAGCGTGCCTTAACTTTTGCCTCAAGTTAAATGGCGTTGTTTACCGCGCCCGGCGAAGTTTAATGATATCGCGGCCGAGAATATCTTCATTTCGTCGCGCGGGGGCCCGCGGAAAGGGGAGGGTTTCCGTAATGACCGCGCGCGATTTCGGAAAATCTCCCTGGGAGGGGGAGGGGACAAACGAGATATCTCGTGGCGCCAAAGGTGCCTCGTTAGTCGGATATTCGTGAGTAATTTTAGTGTCGTACCCACGCGACTGGCCGAAGGTTTATAATTACCTAACCTCACCCGACCCAATCTAACCCACTTGGCAAACGAGCGAGAGTTCCAGTTTTCCTCTCGCCGAGCGCCGGATACGACAGGCGAGGCTCGTTAAAAAAAAAAATAAGAGAGGGGGAAGAGGAAGAGGAAAGAAAGAGAGAGAAAAAGGAGGAAGAATCGATCGACCGAGAATTGTCGACGAGCCTCCAATTAATATCTGACCTGACTTTGCTCGAACCTAACGACGCGATACGATCGTTTATAAACCGGCGATTATGACCGATTGCGAGCTGGCAATCAGATTCCGATGGCAGGATACGGTGTGATATAAGTATTTGCGTGTGCACGCGGCTAAATAGTTGCCCGTTACTATGTAGCGACGATTGACATCAATTGCGAACGGCCGTTTCATTGAAGACACTTGATCTCGTTTCGATTCGAGATACGGCGCGAGCGAAGAATATCAATTTTTACGGCGCAGGTTAATCGTATTTTATTAACGCGAAGGGGAACGCGCATTCATCTTCTTAAACTTCGCTATAAAAACGCGTGTCACGTGTCAAATTAGATTCGCCGAACGCAGCGAGATGTAAACGCGGCGAGGAGTCTGTATCTGAAAGTGGACAAAGTGCGAGCCCAGTTGTCGCTGTAATGAGCCATAAAATAACAGTGGACAAACAGTCAACAGGAAACAGTCGAAATAAATGACCATCCTGTTGAAAGGCGACGCAGGTATAAAGGACTTCTCACTATTTTGAAGCTGGTAATGACAGTAAAATAATGTAAAGCGACGACCGACACAATGCGAGAGTGTCAGTGCGTATAGTTCGGGGCTCGTTTATACCTGCTTATCGAAGCATCTTCAGAAGCGGCGAAAAAACTTCATCTTTTAGACCGGTAATGATCCCAACCGAAGGCGAAGTGACCCACTAATTTTGAAATTCTTCGAATCTCGAATGTTGCGTTCAACGCTTAATTTTCATTTTATATTATATTTTTTTTTATCCAAAATGTTTTAATACATATTATGCGACAATCACGGTTTATCTAAGTGTAAGAAAATAAAATAAAATAAACGAAAGAAAATAATGAATTTTTACGGTTCTTCTTATCTTTTTAAATAAACGTCTCTTTGTCTTTGCCTGTAAATTTTCTGTCATTCCAATGAGAGGGGAGAACGCACGAGGCATAAAATCCCGCGATTGGAATTACTTCGAATCGGAATATACTAACAAGATAAACAAGCCACCGTTTCGGGTACAGTCGCTATGGCAAATAATGACACAATTTAATTAAATAATTACGCAACGCTTGCGTTTGCCGACTCGCTGATAAGAAGAGGTCGCGCAGCGACTCGAGTATCGATCATCGCGTGGCGGCTTCACCTGAGAGGACTTACCTCCCGTGAGTTTTCACAATCAACGTATTCCCGGTCAACGCGGCGCATTCGAAAATCTTACGGTGATGTTGCGAAGATCACGAAAGAAAGAGAGAGAAAGAGCTCAATGGCACTGATCGCAGTGTTCCTGATTGCGGTTAATGCAACCTCGGTAAATCTCGGAAGACACTCGCCATGCTGGCGCGACTAGCTCGAGATCGGTGGCATATGGTGTTCTCAGATCGGATCGTAGAACGCTTTACCCATCGGTCCGAAACGATAAAATCGCGGACTTTGATGAAGAAACGAGATACGCAAAGAAAATATATCACAAAAGCGGCAACTTTTGCCGAAATATTTTTTTTCGTACACGGGAAGACTAGATTCCTTGCGTCTCCTTCTCTCATTTGTAAAGAAGGAGATCGACGTATATTAGCTTTTAAATACCGCTCGAGAATGCCGTTGTTTCACGACAACACGTGGTAGCGGCATAAAGAATAGTTTCCCTGTTTGGCTAAGAAACGTATGAATGATAAAACTTGATAGGGGAAAAGAATTAAAAAAAAAAAAAATAAATAAAAAAAAAGAGGAGGAGTAAGGAACGACACGACGTCGCTTCGAGGCGCCTCGTCATTGAACAGCCGGCAAATAATTAGGTAACCTTGCCCGGCCAACTGTGTAAACTGCGCTTCCTCCTCGGCGCCCGCTCCTTTAACACCTTATCAGGTCGCGTGAAGACGACGAGGCGAATAAAGGAAGAGGAAAACAAGACGAGGACGCAGAAGTAGACGGGAAGATGCGGGAGAAGTGGAGATGAAGAAAGGTAGAGAAGAGTCGTCGACCCGGATGCCTCTTCTTCTCTTCTTTACGCCGTCGTCCCCACCTCCCGCGCGATCTCCCCTTTTGAGAGAGCGTGAAAAAAATAATAAGATCGTGGCTGTCGGAGGTCGATTCTCCTCGTCTGCTCCGTTTCTCCCCGCGCGGGGAAACGCGGCAAAAACGTCGACCGACAAGAAAACGGAACTCGGTGTCTCCGCGTCGTCGGCAGCGTTACGACGACGCGCGGCTGAAGCATTTTGAAACCATAACTGGTATCGCTGTACGTTAAACAACGCGCGGCCGGCAAAATCTCTGTGCGGATATATATATACGAATAATAATAAAATAATTACGTGCACAAAAAACTTAAAATGCGCTATTTAAAACTATGATTCGAGATGCGCCCGTCCCTTTCTCGCGCGAATTAATTCCCGCCATCCCGTGATTTATAAGGAAGACTTGTGAAAGCAAACGTTATAATACTCCAATCAATATTAACTTGGCATGGAGTTATTAAAAAGCATTTTAGAGAATGCCGGAAATAATTACGCTCATACGCGATAATCTTTGTACGGCGAGAGGGAGGTGAAACCCCGTGATATTTCGCCGAAAGGTAAACGCGGTAAAAAGTGCGGACGAAGCAAAACCTCCGCGAGAAACCGATTTAATTTCCCCCGTCACAACCCTTTCGTGGATATCGTGTCCGAGGGTGAATGGCTAAAAGGTAATAGTTAATAACAGCGCAGCTGAAAGGGGGATCCGGTAATCCTCTTCTAATTTCTAAAACAAAGAGAGTCGCGGATCGCAACGCGCCAACGGAAGCGGGAGACGGAGACGACGGCAGGAAGAAAGAAAGAGACGGAGCGGGAGAGATGGACGAGAGCGATTCGAAGGAGGCGCGAGAGAGAACGAGAGAAACGGTTCTCTCGTGAAGGCAAAGCCGAGATCCCGGGTTCGGTGAGTTCGAAGGGGCGAAGGCGGAGGGCGAGAGCGGGTGGCAGGAGAACTGAAATTGGGATGGGAAGGTGGGAGGGGAGGGGCAGGGTTCCACCCTGGAACACATTAACTGCAGGGCGACGGGGTATATAGGGGTGGGTTGGGGCCGCACCACTGGCGTAAGCCGAACGGAAAACGAAATCGTTCTCGAAAGCGTGCGACGAGTAGGTACGGCTTAATTCTGACCTCTTGTTAACCAAGTGGCGTAATGGAAGTAGCACCCCGTACGCTTTCACGTCGTAGACTACTTCCTTCGGAAATTATCGGACTTAACACGGCGGTTGGAATTCTGGCGCTGGAAATTATTTTAATCTCTAAATTTTAATATTGCGCAAATTTAATTCCGACATTCTAACACCCCGTGTGAATGTTGCAAATTTTACAAATTTTTTTTCTTTTCTTGGATAAAATTATTTTTTAAATATATATATGTACATTATTGTTCATAATGAAATATTACTTGCAACGTAAAATTATTATCTGGAACGCAATTAATAAAATACTCGCGCATACAAGATTAATTGATGAGATTAATTCGGCAGATTTTCGTGCACAATTGTCGCAAAGAATCGCGGTAGTTTAACCAGGCTTGGCACGTGTAATCCTTCGAATTAATTCCATTCAATTTTCTCGAGGACGAAGATGGACACGAAGAGAAGCGAGTTCTTGTGTTGTAAGATTCGCAAGATTAATCCCGATTAGTCTTAATAGACTAGATGCACATTGTATTTCCTCATCGATTTATCCTAATATAGATCAACTAACGAATCTCGATCAGTGCAATGTGACTGCAGTATAAATTTTGTGGCACATTCGCATGCTAACAAATCAAGCATGTATGCACACTAAAAAAGGCATCTTGAAAAGGGGACGAAAACCGAGTGGCATTTCGAGAGAGATGTATTTCGTTTGCTCGGCGCGTTCCATTTTTTTCTTTGTCGCGCATTCTATTCTTACTTAAAGTATCTTATTCCATCGATCTCTTGCTACGTCAACAATCCTCATTGCAAGAAGATCACGTTCGTTTTTTTTTATTTTATTTTCCAAATTTCCGGTTAATATTTCAATTAAAAAATTTTTACATGTAAAATAATTTTATTTTTATTTCCAAAAATATTTCGCGCAATCACATTATATCGATATCTTGATGTAGCATTAAATCGTGCCCAGCCCTACGCCAATGTGAGCCACTGAACGAGGGGCGGCAGGAGCACTAGTAGCGTAGTTAGGGGTGGCTCGGTAGGGATGCTTTAGGGTGAGATTTAGTACCAACCTCCGTCGCTTAGTCTACCCATCCTGTGTATAGTGTACGTAGTGCATGTCCCGAGAGTCAAACTATAGTCGATACTCGGGAGAGAAATACCAAACCACCACGAAACACTATCTACGACGATTCATATCAGTCTTCGCTTATGGTGCAACCGCGGTGTCGCCCAAACGGAAGTAATATCGCAGCTCAAAAGCCATCGATATGTAACGAGGCTGATGCGTCGTCGCGCAAATCCGTCAGTTTCGCCGATTCGTTCCTCCGTCGACTGTGCGACTATCGCGGGACGGCGTCGAAGATGTTCGCGGCTTAAATTATTAAATTATTAAACATGCCCGACACGCGTTAACTCACGGTGACTAAAACCGCGCGACGTTAAGGCGAGACGTTATCCGTCCTCCCGAGGTTCGCTCCACTTACTGTTATCTTATATGGCAGTACTTAGGGTGCATTACCCGAATGCGAAGGTACCGAGCCCCGAAATTTCTATTAGTTCGAGCGACCGGGAGAAGGAGGTGGAGGAAGGAAACCACTTCACGAAATGGGACCCTTAAGTTACCGAGGGGGAGCGACGCGAAAGAATCCCGGGACAACTTCCTGCGGCTCGATATATACGCCACGGAGCCCTTCGATGTTACCAGGGCCAAACTCGTATCTCTGTCCCTTTCGAGAACCTCGATTGTTACTAAAACATATCCACGGCTCTTGTAATATCACTACAAGGATCAACGGTATCTGTATCTTAGCGCGCGTTACATCTCGCCTAGGCGAATTTTTTACACGTACAAAATTTTTAATAATAAACCCGATTATTTTATTTATTTTTCGCCTGAATGTAAAAAGTTACAAAAAAAAGAAAAAACCAAGTTCACTAATAATACACTAATAATAAATAAAATGTAACTTGTTAGTTCTTATTACGTGTAAGAATTTTTCAACAAACATTTATAATGCCGTATTAAAAAAAGGCCAATATTTCTACAAACGTTTTAAAAAAATATCTTGTATTTCCGTTTGCTTATTCTCGTGGCACTTCTCGCTCAACTGAAGGATTCACACGGATGTTTGGCCAACGTCTTCCGTAACGGTAGTCGTTCCGAGACTCCGAAAGACAACTCCGGGGCACTCCGGAGGGATAGAACGAGGGATTGTAGCTCGTTTCGTGAGTAAGGTTTCTACGGAAGGAGGAGGAGGAAGGAAGAAGTGAAGGCGAGGGACGGGTATCCTCGAAGAGAATCCTCGGGGCTGAGGGGGAGGCACAAGAGTCAAGTAAACTCAAGAACGGCGGCCTCTTTCATCCCCAAAACTTCAAAAGCCATAGGAAAGAGAGAGAGAGAAAGAAAGAGAGAAAAAAAGAGAGAGAGGCTCTGCTAGTCGTGCCATATGCTGCCCTTCGAGAGTAGATTTTTCCCTTCCTTGTTTCCTTCTCGCCGCCGTTCGCGATAATAAAATTCTAATCAGTTCTCCCCGTGTATCGCAGGAATAATTTTCAAGGGCTTCGCAGTAGGCGTGACACCGCGCGTCGATGGGAAAAAATAAGGAAAAGATGAGACCGCATAACTTCGTTTCGAACTCGAGGGAAGGTAATCAAGGATGCAGGTCAAAAAATGGAAACTATTTCCTAGGTCGTTGACCCAAATGTAACGCCCGTGTCTGGTACTTAACGAGAAGAAAACGCCCGTCTCCGAGAAAAATTTTTAAGTCACGAAAATCATTTTCACGATACAAAAATGTATTTATATTTATATTAAAATAAACTTATGTGAAACCAATTTTTTCCACGTAAAAAAAAAGTTAAATAAATAAAATTACTGGCTCGCGAGTATTTTTTGATTGAGACGTCGTGCTGGAATCGATTAGAACCTTGACATAACACAACGGCGATGTATGCAAAAGGAAATTAAACGCGTAATGCGTAACGCAAATGCAGTTACTAGGGAAAGATTTAAGAGACGCGGTATCCCTTAAGTACACGTCGAAACAGATAATATAAGCTCGCTACGGGGTGCACGGCTTGTTTGCACTGGGGGCTGTTTGCACACACGATCTCGCGGCTTTCCGCCAGCACGAAACCTCCCTAGAGAAAGTGGAGGGAGGCCGTTTCATCCCCGCGGGTCCGTTCACTGCGGCCGTATATATTCGATTTTCAGGACGACCTGTACCTTTCCGCCCCAGGCCTGTTGGTTTTATGCTCCGGCGGAGCTGTCATTTTATATTTTCCGACGGATTATAACCTGCAAAGCCGTGTCAGTCGAGAGGGCCGTATATTTTATACGGTTGCCGGGATCCTTAATTACTCGCGACTACCAACAGCTCTATTTCAAAATTTATACCGCCGCTCTTCTCGCCTCGGAGAAGTGTCCGTTTCCTAATTTTACTCGGGGAGTTGCGAGTGTTGCGTTAATTTCGCCGAGAACGCCGCGCTGGTGAAACTTGAAGGAATATTCAGCTGTTGACGCATAAATGCAATTTACTCTAAGCTAAACTCCGCATCATCTACATATCCGATGCAAATATAACAAATGCATTTATCCAAATCTCATTGAAATTCCCGCATACACGTCGGACCAATATATGTATATTCGTATGCGTGAGCATAATATACTTGACATATCACAAATAATTCGCTTCACGTAACGCGCTGGGTTTTGCATAATCTCGCGAACGCCGCAAGACTTCGGATTGGTACCATCGCGGAAGATTGGCCGCGAATTTTCGATAACGTCTGGTCAGACAGCCGACAAATCATTCCGAGCCATCGAGGGGGCTGCGGCTTGAGGGAGGAGATCGAAGATAGAGCGAGAGCGAATGCCCCCCCCGAATTTCACAGCCCGCTACGCCACAAATGAAGCACACTTGGATGGTGCTCGATTTAGCTCGTATCATCCCGCACCCTCGGCTGAGCACTACGCGTCGAGCAAACACTGCCACGCATGTAGAACAAACACACACACGCGGCCCCGTGTAAACGGTCAATGAAGAGATATATGGATGCACAAGCAAAATCTTCGCACGCCTCGCTTGGTCGCGAGAAAAAAAAAAGAAGCTTACCCCCTGGGAAAAATTACCGGCGCCGTATGTGCGGTTAATTTGAAACTTTCACGTATCGCGTTATGAATGTTGAGCTGCCAAAAGGATGTAACAAATTATTAACCGCGCGAGATTACACATTTGAACTTTGAGTATGAACTTTGCGCGCGATAATATTTATCAATCTTATGATAAGTCGCACGTAGTAAAATATAAAATCGATAAAGTCGATAAGATACCGCATAGGTAAAATATTAATGAAAAAGCTGATAACCCCACCGAGATTCCTTCCGCGCGGAAACATGTTCGCACGCCAGGACGAATGAGCGAAAAAAAATCGGGATGGGAGAATCCGTTTAATGTCATTGATATGTTAATTGGCTTTAAGTTCTCACTGCGGTCGTTAATCCCCCATGAAAACGATCGCGGGACACACGACGAGTGCCCACTAGAGTAGAAAACCCCCGCGCACAGGCCACGTGACCCTTCGAAGGGCAGTCGTAGATAGCGGCCACTCGAAATTTCGTGCTAGTCGAAGGTAATAGATTAATCGTACGCGTCGGTGGCCGACGAAAGGGCGGCAGAAGTGGACGGGGTCATTAAATATTATACGCGCCATGAAAAACTCAGCCATCCATAGGACCGGCCGTATGGGCCACTTTTCAACCCTTCGCACAACGCAACGTTTCGCGTGGCGATGATATCTCTTAAGATTTCCCCCTAACGCAACACAAAAAAAATTTTCCCAACCCTTCAGCAAGTATGTCGTTCGCATTAACTCTCTTTTGAACGTTGCTATAACAAGAGTATATTTTTACTAGTAGCCGGTATAAAGTAAATAAATATTAAGACTGACAAGCGATATTTCTTTTTTGTATTAAATTAATTGCATATTTATTTTTTAAATAATTACTCTAAAACGTCTTGAGCGATTGTCTCGACGAAAGCTGGCGCTTGTAGACTTCAAACAAGAACGATTTTACGTTATTCGCGAAAGCTTCTTTGTCCACTACAAAGGTGGTCGGTTATGATTGCGAGGGAAATCCTTTTCCACCCCAGCGAGCTAGTAATTATTATTGATACATTCCCGGTAATAATCTCGACGACCCAATTAATACTATCGGCATACCGATAAGCGCAGTTGCGATACGTGCAATAATTTATCGCGATAATCCCACAATGACCGTAAACTATCGCTCACGCGTGCATTTTGGTCGGCCTGCACGGTATTTCGCATACTCTGCGACCCAACAACAGCCCGTCGATGTATGGTACATCGCTGTAATCTATAATGTTACAATAGGCTATACTTCCGTATTAGAATAAAATTCACTTTTGCACGTAACGAAGCATTGACAAACGGGATAATTATCTAAAATCACGCCTCTTCGTAAAGCAGAAAATCGATAAAAAAAAAAGCGTAATCATTAGCGGTTGATGTTGTGAGAGTAAATATCGGATTAGTTTTTATTACTTTGTGAAAAAAGAAAAGAAAATATTTTCTTATTAATTAAAGAGAATATAAGGATTTTTTTTTTTTTTAACAAAGTAAAATCTCGTTATTATTTCCTCACGATTTGCCAACGACTAATCGTTTTCCCACGAAACGTTTTCTGCAGTAGCGACGAATTAATTCGCGCGGATAAACAATGGCGAGCGTGCGTGATACCGTCGCGCTCGAAGGCAGAAAATATGTGTATAGATCGCATCTGCGGTCTCTCTCCTCTCTCCGGCTTTTCACCCAAGCCGATCCCGGCCCACCCCAACGACCACCGTCAACCCGTCGGCCGGGTGGTTTACCCGGTGTAAGTCGACAACTCACTCCATAAACCCGAGGCGCTCTGTGTACTCTGTACACTACGAGTTTGCACGAGACGCGCACGTGCAAGAAGGACGAAATGAGCGACGGAAAAGCGACCGCGCGCGATAATAGCCGTTGCAAATAATGTGATTTCGCTGCTGAGAAATTCGAGAAAGGACGAAAGATGCATGATCGGAAAAAAAAAAGCGAGCAATCGGAAACGGCTGAAGAGAGATCTGTAATAATTGAAGCGCACTCGAAGATCATTACGCGGAATAAAACCGGTATCTTCGGAGGCAGGAGCACCTCGCGGGCTCTTCCAAAGCTGTAATTTCGTGAGATGTAACGGTTCCTTCTTCGAAAAAAAAAGAATAAAATAAATATATCGATTCGCACTGCTATATAATATAATTACGTCTTTGTACGGAATGACGAATGTCCACACATTTACCACACGTATCTCGCATGCCGTTGCAGCCTCCCGAATCGGAATGCGAGTGACGCACTCTCCCCGCGGTGCGCAAATAAAATGTGATTAAACGCAAATACGTTTCTCCGCGCGGCCGTTCAAAACTCGCTCGTAGTATCGTGACTCAGCGGGCTCAGTAGGAAAGTTTCACATAAATATCATTAAAATATTGCCCGCGTGCCGGCAAAGTTTTCCCGTCATTAATTACGCAACGCGAAGTGAATTAAAACTATACTAAGCAAACCGACTTAATCTGCATCTGCGTTCTTCGTACGCGCTCACCGCGAAATAATTTTTCTCTTTCGGTGACGTGTATGGCCTATTGTAATCGCGACGGGTTTAGTTTGCCCGGCTAGTAATAAAATTGTCAGTGTATCTAGAGAGAGCGTGCACGTGCCGCCGGCGAGAGAGGAAAGAAAAAAAAAACAAAAAAACAAAGAAGGATGAGATTGAAGCATAAAAGGATCTGGACAATACCACGACGCGAACCACTTACTGACTCCGATAAGCGACCGGCGGCGATTGATCGCGGAACGCACTCGCCACAGTTTCAACACGCGAAATTACGACCTCGGCGTGGTTAGTGCCGTGACGAAACACGCGCCACGGAAATACAAAAAAAAAAAAAACAAAAAAAAAACAGAAAAAGGGTCGGATTTCTCCCGGCGTGCGCGAGAACGTGCTACTCGCGTTACGTCATCCTCTATTTCCGATAATAGCACATAAAGACGGCTGAAAAAGAGCACTAAATCTCTCGGGTGACGATAGCCGCTTAATTTGATCGCGTAACTCGTGTCGGAAACGCAAAAATAAGATGAGCCCGCGACTCGAGGTCCATTTCAGATCCCGGGCAAATTATGAACTTGTCAATTCCTCCTTCGCGGCTTTCTCCAGCCGCGAGTGCCTCTCACTTCCCCGTCTGCACGAAAGAAGCACAAGGTAGCCGAACAAGCAAGTGCAACGGCACGCGGGGAGGATGAAATAGCGTGCGCCACGAAAGGACCGGAGCCGAAGCAGGAGGAGGAGAAAGAGGTCGGGAGGAACGGCGCGGTCGGACGAGAGTGCACGCGGAGAGAAGAGGTAGGTATTCGTTGGTGTGCCACCAGCAACAGGTGCCCGTCAAACAACGTTCAGCGAACGTCTCTAGCAGCGAGCCGCTTCTCTTTCCGCCCCGCGCCGCTCTTCCTTTTCTTTCTACTTCTTCCGCCGGGCTCACCTCGCACGCGATTCTCGATAATTGATTCGCTGACGAGACAGGACATACTCCTGTCCGATCCACGCGCACGATACAAGTCGCGGCGGCCCAGGGTGCTGCCTATTCGCCGACGTCGTTTCACGCTCGATAAATTTCGCTCTCAGCCACTGATAAATAATTCCCCCGCGCATCACGGTCTCGTATTACGCAATCATCGCGGTTATCTCTTCCCGCTGCGCAAATTACAAAACCGCCGGGAACGAAATCGGTCTCTTACCGCTTTCGGGCTGTTAAACGCGAATTTAACTCCCGTTACGTACATGTTATAAAATTTTCCTGTGAACCGTCCTTCCTTAATGAATTTCACAATCCTGATTTCTTCGATCTTCCAAAAAATCGTATGCTACGTGGCACTTAAAATTTTTTTTAATTAATTAAAAAGATAGACGTAACAACAAGCTGTCCTCCTTAATCAACAAACGACACGTAAAATGGGGAGCTGTCTTTTCGCGTATCCTTTATGTACGTATTAAGCGACCTTCGAAAGCCTAGAGCCTACAATTTGAGGTTCTTCGAAAAATGCACGTAACGCCAAGGGAATCAGCCGTGTGTAATCTCATAAAGGGCGGGCACGTCGGAGCGTCGGACTTCACGGCGCCTCTTAAACAGAACTTAAGACTTTGTTTTTTAGGTGGCCGCAACCGATTATTACAAAGCACGAGATACGCGATTAAATAAATGATACGGCGTACCTTCCGTTCGTCGCGACCCCTAGCGTGAAAATATTGGTGTTGACGAAATTAATCGAACACCAAAACGTGTCCTTGAAATAACAATCTGTTTCCACAAAACGCTTTCTTCACCGATCAGTTTGGCTTTTATTTTTTTGTATTTGCAACAAAAAACCCCTTGAACTATGTTCTAATTTTCTTCTTTATCTTTTATTATCTATAATTATTAAAAATCTAAATATTCGACCTTTGTTTAAAACTCTCCGCTTAATTTGCGAAGAGCTCTCGCAAAATTTCTTCGCCCAGTTAACAGCGACTTACACCGAGCGAGAGGCGGATGAGAATCTTTCATCGAGGACTTCACGGAACGCGCGGGTAATAAAATGAGATCGAAATTCACCGCGTAATTAAACGCACGAAACACTCTGTCGGCTCAATCAGAAGAGCAAAGAGTTAAAAGGCCGTTTAAGGGACTTATCCATTAATTAGCAAATAAACGAACCGTTTTCTTCCCCACTTTTCGTCAAAGATATTTTCGTTTTGATCGCCGCGGGACGCAAACAAGAGTAAATGCTCACGGAACGCGGCTCTTACGAGGCAATTAAACGTAAAACCTGCAATTTGACTTTGAAAGCGCATTTAAAAACTACTTAATTACTTCACTAACCCGATACGTTCGCGGAGAGGGCGTAAATTGCCGGGCATTAAATAGCATTCGCTGTATATTGCGTCATAAAGAGGCACAAGCCCTAATTGCGTGTAGCTAACGCAAGAAAGGAGCAAGCGTTAAAATAAAATAGTCCCTTATCTCTTTCTCGCGCCCGACATACTTGAAACATAAAGATTTCATATTCTATTCAATTTTAATCTCACCTCACGTGAAATGAGCTGTAGCGCAGGGTAAAGGAATAACCCTCACCTTGTGCACATCTAGCGACATCAAGAGAGATATGCGTAAAAGCATAAAAAAATCCCACCAATTACGACTACACGAAACAAACACCTGCCCGCCGGTAAAACCAGTATTGCTTATTAAGTTACAAAATTAACTTGAACCTGCCATACCCGCCGCGACGACTGCGTACTAGCCGCAAACATTAATTAAACATATAAGTATCGAAATACGAGCACGTCACGGCGAACTTCTTCGGACGATAAATCTGGCAGGACGAAGATGCCGGGATCTCGCGAAGGTGCGCTCACGCGTGGAGCATAAGGGCGACGCGTAAAATATGCGCGGCCACACGATACGGCCCCGTATTAAATGCGTTAATGTCGCGTGTGGAAAAAAAGAGCGCGGTCCACTGAGCGAGACGAGCCATCGGCCGACCGGCAGCGCGTGTAAATTCGTGCCACTTACACGGCAGCTTCTCCGCTATCGGGATCGGAGGCCGACAGGCTCCCAGGATTCCACGAAGCCACGAATTAGTGTGAAACCATCGGTATGCCCGGGGGGCCCTGGGCATGATGCACGGGCTATACACGTCCACGGGCGGGTACGAAAGACCTTTGGAAAGGAGAGGAGCCCCCTTCGACTGCTGTTGCCCGCTGCACGGTCTGGTGACCGCAGCACGCGACACCATATGGTCTGCCGTGACCTCCGTGCACACACAAACACGGAGGGGCTGAAACTCCTCGCGCAGTACTCCGTCCAAAAAAAAAAAAAAAAAAAAAAAAAAGAGAGACTCGCGGAATTGCGGGATTCTAACCGAATCGGCCGGTGCATCATCCTCGACGCACGCTTTCGAGGATCGCCCGTTCGGTAAGCGCGGCGGAAATTCGAATAACGCGGCTTCCCAGAAATCTTCCCGGTGAATCAAGAACAATGTACGCGGACGCACGGGTGCTCGGAACCACCGGATGTCCTTTCAGTCAAAAGTGCTGGCGTACGAAAGAGAAAACCAAAAAAGAACGAAAAAGAAAGCATCGCTTTTTTGAAATCGAAGAAGGCGCGAGTCCGGGAAAAACGTGAATGACAAACGGTGCCATTTCCGCGGAGATTGTTTACGCAATTTAATTTTCAACGATTTATTAAAATAGGAATTAAAATAATTTTTTTACTCGCCTACGATAGTACAAAATATTTAATCGACTTCTTTACGTTATCCGGCACCGAAAACTTTAACAATTAAAAAGTCTTCACTGAGAAACTCACTACATATTCGTTGAGGGATTTATGACCGAGAGGTCGTTCGCCGATTCCGGCGCAACGCATATAGATTCACCGCGATAACTAGGATACATACGATCAAACGCAGCGAACACGTTGATTACGGGAGTCAGTGACCCGTTGCCGGCCTGCCGAAAATTACGAGGCGGACTCTGAACGGCCTTTCGACGGCGCGGAGGGTTATTTATTCCCTTCGGAAACGGTGCGAAATGTTTTTTTAACACCGCCATCGGCGGCGGGCGGCGACGACGGCCACGTTCGAGGGGAAAGAAGGGGAACGAGCACGAGGACAGCGGACGGTGCTAACGATAAGTGAAACTCCCGTAGGAGCCACTTGGGACGGCGGTTACGACACCCTCGAGGACGCCGTCGGTGCCTATATCCTAATAGAAACGTAATCGCGCAGTTTTGCCCGCTGAATAAATTATCGCGGGGGCTCGCGCAAGAGGAATCGTCGTGGATCAGCAATAATCTTTGCCGCGCTGAGACACTCGTAGATTCATCCTACTTCAGACGCAAAGAGAAGGCCAATTTTCTTGTTTTTTTCTTTTTTCCTATTTAATAATTTAATTTTTTTTATTTAATATTATTTTTTTTATTGTTATTTTTGTTCGTGCGGTAACGATACACGGATTCTCGATGTTGAAATTTGCAGAAAAAAAGGGTAGAAAATTCGGCGAAGCAAAACGAGAACCTTGACAGTCCCACAATTTATCCGTTAATAAATCAGTTGAATGGGAATCAGTTACACCGAGATGATTTACACAACTGGCGGCGTGTTTGATCGCATCGGAAGATAATTTGCGCCTTTTTCAGCGGGAAAGTCGCGCGAAATGAACGATAAATATTGAATTTCTTACAGCCGATCAATATTCTACCTGTTTGCAAAAAAATGGGGAAGAAGGGGAAGAATTCTCGTTTTTTTTTTCTCTTCATCATTACACGCGCGTGCATACGCGTCATACGCAAGCTGCGACGGTTTGTTAAGACATGAGATTCCAAACATAACAAATTTGACGCGTCGGCATGACTCGATTGTTTAATTTCACGAGCGCTCGTTTATGCGAGCTAAAATATTGAATTACGAACTGTCTGTAATCGCGTATCCTGCAACTGTAATTGAATATCAAGTTTTCAATATATATAATACGTGTCCCCTTCATCTAAATGACCTAATAATTTTTCTTCTGGAAGTTAATTAATTCAAACAAAAAAACGTTAACATTTTATTTTAAATTACGAATACTTTTAGTTTCCAAGTGTTAGTAAAGAAAGAGCATTCCGAGTGAACGAAGCTCTTGGGAAAATGTTACGGAACGTCGGGGTTTCGTGTCAGTCGCCACGGGATGGTAAGATCATCATCCTCAATAACGTCGCTCGTAAAGATCGCGATCGCAAGTCTGTGAGCCCGCCCGAATATTTCTCGGTCGTGTCAGACGCCGAGAAGGCGCGAGCAAAAACGTTAACTTATGAGCTAATTTACGCGCATAAATCGTAGTATATATTTTTCTTTTTGAAACACTCACCCAATGTTGCGTCGCCACCACCTCTCCTTCCGTTCCGTCGAGATTCTGTGGAAAGAAAAAAACAACATTGTTAAAAAAGTCACTGGAACATATAAAAGATACGTTCACGTGATCGCGATATGACACGCTGATGTTCAAATGCAATATCTAAATGCGACCGCTATCGATCGCGAGATTCAAGAGCTGCCTAATCATTGATCGAATGAGTCACGCTTGTTTTCAACGCTTCGTCGGACTTCCGTATACGTCCGCGTAGGCGCCGTAAAAAAGGCGAATTGTGACGATTATTTTAATAAGTAATTAAAATTATATTGCACGACAACAATATTTCAGCCATAAAAGAGTAAAAAATTCATAAAACTACACAATTAAATAAAAATAGAACAAGTGTAGTATCTGATACTTACATCCTTCTTCCTCTTCACAGTCACGGCACCTAAAATCACATTATAAAATTATTTTTAAAAATAATACACAGAAAAATGGGTTTAATAAAAAATTTTCCCGATAACAAAATGTTATGTAAAAATATATAAAATATGTGAAAGATAAATCCTTCTTTTGTTTCCTTCTCACTCCACGTTTTTGCATACGCATGTATTTCATCATTTTAATTATCGATAAAGATAATGCGATAACAAAAGACTTACCACCAGTGGGGTTAGGTAACCGTGTGCCGTTCGTACCAGCGGGGGTTGCCGGATTCACAACGGGGGTAGGAGTGACGGTACCTGCAGTGACCGGTACACCCCTGGTCCCAAACGGAAAATACGGCGAGTCCGGGGGATATGTTGTACCCTCGACGCCGCCGCCGCCCCGCCACCGCCCCCGACACCCCCGCCCGGCCCCCGCCCGGTCCACCCGCTGTAGGACCGAATGCACTACTGCTATACGCCTGAAACAGAAACCGAAACACATCCCTTTTTTTCTCATTTTTTCATTTTTACCTCTGCCGGCGACAATTATAATCGCAATATTGCAGCGACGAATTATCGATATAATAATGGTACGAAATATCGTTTGTATCAAAAATATTTCATCGGCAAAAAAAATCACTTTTTTATTAAAAATATCGAGTGGTTATACCGTTTAATTTACAAAGATATTACGCGATTGTAGTTCTTAATTTGTAAAAATTAAAATTTATCCCGTACAATTACAGTCCCTACGTTATAGTAGTGCGTTTTTTACATCATTCTCGTGACAAAGTTTTTCCGCCAAATCAACCTCAAATAAAAATCTACTGCGCTTTGCGTTGATTACGGATAAATCACAAATCACGGAAGAAGAGAGGAAAGATGAGGCTGGGGGAGTGCGCGAAATCGAGGAAATGCGAAAGCGATAACTCGGAGGCGGCTTCAATAAATCATCCATCGAAATCAATATTCCTTATCAGCTATGGTTTAACGACTGTCGATTAGATAGTGCTCTTTCTCTCTAGCGCTTTCGAAAAGTTCAAGTATATCGCATTCGCCTCGTCTCTGTGCCGTCCAGCAACGCTTGCACGAGCAACGGGGTTGAATCATGGCTTTGAGAATGCAACGCAAAAATCTCATGGCGCGACAAAAATTCCAAATTACAGAAACAACTCGCTGGCAAATATTTTAACATAATTTTTTTTTTAATTTAAAAAAACACGAGTAAAAACTACCCGAGTATTTTTCTTCTAAAATGCGTACAAGTAACTTGATGCGCCGAATACATCGCCGCGGACGAGAAAGAGCGTAAGTGATATTAAAGTCGGTGGTTGACGGCGCTCAGCCTCACGGAGCCAGAAGATATTTTCATTTCGACTCGATTCTGTAATACCGCCGCTACGTGCATAATGCGCCGCGGTTGTTAATTGTTAATTAATTAAGATGATTTATATCGGCATGATAAATGAACGGGAGTTAATTCATAACTAGCAAAGTCACGAAGATAAATTCATATCATTAAGATTAACGACCCAGTCAAACACACATGTTGATTTCCTCGTTATATTTTCGCTCGCGCCGATAAATAATATACACCTTTTCGTCGGCCAGAAGGTGCCTCCACCGCGGCAAAGAATGAGAACCGCTTTCCGAAAATATCGTCCGAGGTAAAGTTTTGGGATTACGTCGGATACGCCGACGAGGGAAGGGCGCGCCGTAGTTGGACGGCGCGGAGCGAGTAACTTTTTCTCAGATAAATTCGCTTCTACGACTGCAATAATTATTACGGTCCTATTTCTTACATAATCCCGCCTCGTTTAGAGGTTCAAGTCGTTGCAACAAAGGGAGAGATCTTGAATATTCCGGGCCTCTCCGCACCGTCGCGCGACTCGAACGGGGAAGGAAAGGAACAAAGGGGCAGATATACGCGCGCAAAGAAATCGACGCGATTCATATTGTCGGCGGTGAAGGTCAATATCGAGAGATCACTCACCATTCCGTTGTCTATCGTGGGGCCATACGGCGTCTGAAAGCCTGGCTTTTCTGAAACAGATAAAACAAATGTGAAGATCAGTTATTCGGTAAGATGCTCTTTGTCAGGAGGAAAATAAAAAGGAGAGAGGCTTGAACGGATCTATGAAACTTTTTCGAACCCTGCGGGTCGTCGCGCATACTCCAAAGGCATCGTAAACCTGTCGATTATTTATCACGCGTATATGCGCATCGTAATAATGTAAATTATATATAAATGTACGAAATGCAGATCACAGGGTGGCACACATAGGGAGCTCTTACATAAATTTAACGCGCCGCATCCCGCGCTCGCGCGTAATCCTTCGGCAAATAAAAGAATAGGCGGCGGCGCAACACTAAAAGGAAAAGAAAGGACGGGGGGGATACCTGACAAAATATCCGCAGTATCGGGTAGGGGATTAGAAAAAAAGAGAATATTCCGCATCCCCCACGGGCCGCGCAATATTCTTGGCGCGTGAGCCAGAGGCGAAAAGGGGGAGCGAAAAGAAGAAGGCTCCCCCGTCTCGAGAGTAGCGGAGTCGATGCAAAATTAATGCTGGGCATAAATTTGCGATGCGTCTTTATAAATCAAAATCGCGATCGCGCTAAGAATCCGCGCGCGGAGATATGTATACGCCCGTGTTTTCCACGTTGCGGCTGATACGCACCCGGAATAAACAACGAGATAAACATTACCGCCGCAGTCCGGGGCTTCATCCGTTATTAATGCCCGGCCCGTAACACGTATACCGCGTAGAAGCGCAAACCTATGCGCGAGGCGCGCCGTGTCTTGCCGAGAATTTATGAGGATCGGCCGGATTTACGTTTCGAAAAACCGCCCGGGAAGAATTGTAGGGCGACGCGCTGCCGCATTGAGATTAATTTTTATTCGACGAGATACGCACCGGCGGGCGCCGTTCCGTACCGAGGCTTTCTTTATTCCACTCTCTTCGCTACCGTATTAAAATTGTTCCTCACATCCCCGTACGATCTTTAATCATTAATCACCGATATATCTCAATGCGCGGAAGTCGTTCGCGACGCCTCGTGCACGTGACAAAGATGTTACGCATTTTTAATTTTTTATTTCTTTCTACACGCCGTTTAAATCCGCTCTGCGATCGAACTTGGTTAACTCGGAAAATCTCGAGACGACGTTCCGAAATTCGCCGCGCAAACGATACCAAGAAGTTCATGTACGGGTTCACGCACACGCGTCGCAGGTGTGTACGTATTAACGCTATGGGAGAACGTAGTCGCGCGTGGACGATAGGGCGAGTGTCCTCGGACGGCACACGATCGCCCGAGATAACTATGAATCCTAACAGTTTCGGCTTGCTCGTGACATGTTTGCCGAAGCGTGCGGCACCGACTCCGCAATATCATGCATCAAAGGACAAGCTAAACCATGGTCCATCGTGTCATCCTCAGAGCCGGCGCAAGCCCGCTCGACCGTTATGACGTAGTGCTGAGCGCCGGGCCTCCATGTCACGACTAGTTCGTCTTCCGCGCCGCCTCTGCCGCCGTCATCCGTTCGGTAATTGTTCGATGAAGAATTAGCCAGGGATGCTGGTTGCGGGTGTCGCCCGCGCGGTCTGGACCGTACATACGTAGACGCCGAGAAGCGATCGCGAGACCTGCGTGCCCGCCGCCAATTGCGGGCCGCTAATGTCGGATACACTTACACGTATCACGGCAAATTTACGAAATCAAGTGAGAGCCTAATTGTAAGAAGACAGTTTTAAACAGCAATAAACGTTGCCTCTTTATACGACGTAAAATTAAAACGTGCATGCAATAAAAAATTGCCATTAAAAAAAATATTAAAATTTACAAATACACTTTTCCTTATACTAATTTGATATAGTTCAAGACGTTAAATTAATGCAGTATTTACATTGAGGAGCAAGAAATGACCTGATAAAAGATAGAAAACAGAACGAGCAATGGCACGTATCCGTCAATATGCGAAATCTGTTACATAATATGCGCCAATAATGTTCGATAGTATACGTATGGTTTTCAGGCGGCATTAATTTGATATTACACCTCACGATTCGAGCGACACGACCTCGAAAACCGTTATACAGCGGGCAATTTTCGAACGATAGGCAACCACGACGTGTTGGTCGTGTTTTGCCTCGCTGAAAATCCGCAAAGTACTGATCGCCCTGTGGAAGACATATAGAGGCGGAAATTAACTATCAACACGCATGAATCATTAATTATTATAATCAGTCGAATTAAATTATACCACGCGCGATAAGATTTACTCAGATACACATGTGTAAATCACAATGTATACTGCTATCTAAAATATAAGCTACAAATTAAAAAGTTAAAAATTGGGTAATCTCATTAAATTATTATACAGAATTAACTTAACAAGTTCTTTCCCGTGCCTGCTTTTTCAAAAATTTTTTTTTTTTTAATTTAGTTAAACTCGATCAACTTTCAGCGAGCTCCTAACAACCGGGCATCACGAATATTTACATTTAAATAAAAACTGAAACACGAAAAGTCAAGTATCACGCCGCGTTATTGTGCGACGAGGCCAAAACTGCCGGACACTTTCAACGTTGACGATCTCGTAAAAAAAAAGAGGTATTCGCCCGCGTGGAGTGCGCGGCATCCCGTAACAAAAGTGCACACATAAAAAAAACAGCAGAGAACGCGAATGCGACAAATAGACACGCGCGAGCGTAAATGTACGCGTCGAAGCACTTCGAGATATCTGCGCATTTCACGACCGTAAAAATATAGCTCTCGACCGAGGACTTCGCGATTTAATGTCGCGGCGCGATGCCCGAGGAAAGTCGAGAAAGATTTTAGCATCCCATCGCAAGGAAGATTGAACTCGATAACGAATAAATTCTAAAGAAAAAAATACGTTACTTACGTAGCAAAACGACGATCGTCTGTGAGGTTTTTGATAAAATTAGACATTACAAAATTCTAATAGATAAAGATCAATATCAATTCTTTTTAAACATCTTACGCTCGTCAAAAAAAGCATTTCAAGACAGACCGAAATAACAAAAAAATATATCAGTAACAAATACATTTTAAGAAAAAAAATTTTAGAACGTGGAGTGAAGAAATCACAAGCGGTAAGCAGACGAAGTTGGGGGACTAATTTGGACGTAAGAGGAATCAAGAAGATCAGCTCGTGTAAAGATGTGTCATGCGCCCAGCGAACGAACACTGAACGAACGGCGAACGTGGACATTCATTACAAATCAATCACTAAAAAAATAACACAACAACGCACGTCAAAGAATGTGCGCTTTCGCTGTGTGTCGCTCGGTGCTCACTCGCCAAGTGTATAACACACCTTAAAACGAACGGCTTACAGGTGAATCGTACGGCAGCCGGTTTTCACGTTTGGTCGAAAAATAATTCAGTCGGTTATCTCGCGCGTCGATCGAATCGCCGTTCTATCGTCTTCTCGCGATATCCGCCGGGATCACCTGCTGAGAACGAGCATGCCGCACGCAGGTTACATGTCGCTCTAGCGCCGAGAAAAATCTCGCGGGGTGTATCACGGCAGAGGCGGAGCTCGTAAAGCGGTAAAGGAAATAATTGAACACCTGCGCGCCGAGGCGGGCTTAATTCAATTAGCTCGCCCAACAAATGCCCGACACTTTCTTTGTGCGCCCGATGTAAATTTTACAAACAGCTTTGCGGAGGCCTCCCGCGTAAATCTGGATATGCGACGCGACCAGCGTCGCATCTCCGGCGACTGCCGGTCTGTATGGCGGTACTTCGGGTTAAAAATATCACTCCGCATCTAAACCCAACAATTTTGCGATCATAATCGAAATATTAAACGAAAATCTTATACAATCTCTGCTCGATTGTGCAAACGGCGATCTCTTCCGAAAAACTGTTTAAAATACGCATTAAAACCTTAAATTTTTAATTACCTAAGCATTACGTCATTCCTATATTCTCCAGCAGAAGGTCAAGTCGGACAGTGCGTAAATAGCTAAATTCCTGGCGTACACAACCGATAAGTAATTAATTTTGATAATGTTATCAGTTTACGTAAGTTAGTTTCTCCGCTCACTGCTTTTTGCGCAAAAAGCACTTAAAATATTAAATACTTATATATTTAAATATTAAAATACGGAATACGTACAACTACCTATAACGCAGCAGTTTTAATTCGTCGCACAACCGATGTAATTAACATCGCGGAAAAACGGCAATCATTAGATCTCTGCCTTTCTTTTTTAAAATGAGAAAAAATCAAACATAAAAAAAACATTAAAAAAATATTTATTAATAAAAAGAATTTTTTTTGTGAATTTTCGCGTTTGTTAACTTTATTACTGCATCGACCCTATTTTAAATTCACGTGGGTATCGCGCCAGTGCATAGTGCCACGCGACCGAAAAGGGTGTTCGAGGTTTCTACAGGTAAGAACGAGAAGGGAGGGCGACGAGAAAAGGAGCCACGATCATTGAGGTACACAGAAACGGCGGTAGCGGGGGCCCTACCACCCTCGAGGCCTACGACCCCGAAGAGAGGCGGAGTATAGGGTTCTACCGAGGGAGTAAAGAATAGAATCAGACGAGAAAAACGAAAAAAAAAACGTAGAAAAAGGCTCAGGTAGCCATTGGTGCTCAACCAGGCGCGATTTCTATTATCTCGGTTATTCTGATAAAGCTACGCTGTATATCTCTTCAATCAACTGTCTCTGAATTATTAAAAAGAATATATATATTAATTGCCAACAAAAACGTACTGAAAAATAATAAAATAAAAGACGGTATCAAGATATATTTGAACGCGTATTACTATTCTTGTAAAATAATTTTTGGGAGTAAGTTTGAATTTAAAAAGGCAGAGTTTTAACAGGTCAAAACTATCTAAAAGGTTTAAATAATATGATATTCTTTTTACTTCAATGTTCGCTGTAGGTGCTGGTTTCCTAAAAAGCATAGAATCCAAATCGCGAGCGCGTAGCAATGTCACCGAAGCAAGAATAATCGAGGTTAAAGAAAAAACGCTCCACTTCTGAAAGCTTTATGTTTTCTTGCGCCGTACCTACGCTGGTGAGCCCAGTAGGTCCCGAAAAACCGCGGCCCCGAGTCTCACGGGGCTCAACGCGGAAGCGGGAGGAAGCGGAGTTCCAGGAGGCAGAAATTTTGTGAAGACGAATTTCTGGCCACGCTCCAATTTCCCCTACCAGCCGCCGATCGAAAGAAACGTCGCGTGTGCCGTCAGAAGCCCGCGAGAATACAAAAGGGCACAACTGGCCCAAGGGAAAGGAACAGAGGACTTTGTCTCGTGAGATTGTCGCCGAGCTTCTTTTATTCAGAACGCACAACTTTCTATTTCGAATAAAGGAGATAACAGGATTATCTGTTACTTTCCTTCGTGAATTTATTTCTCGATAGTAAACCTGAGTGCTAAAAAATAATAAGTGCCTTAAAAAAAAATACACGAACATTATCTCGTATTATTACTGTATCTATATATATAAAATCTCACAAATTAACAATAAATGAATTTCTTTTTTTCTTTTTATTATATAGATCACGATGTACGCAAATGATTTAATGACTTTATGCAAGACACCTATTACTTTTTCAGTTGCGCGTAAAAATTAAAGCGATAAATAATAGATAACGGTAAAAAAAAGACGTTTCGAAAAACCATAATCCTACAAACGCAGAAGGCTAACGTTAAATGAAAATAACTATAAAACTGTGTTTAAGGTTGCGAAAACTTCGATACTGAATACCGATACCGGCATGAGCGTCACGGTCGCGAGCGAGCAAACGAAACAGCAAAAAGAAAGTGGTGGCGTGACAAAGTTGGCGAACTTGCAGCGAAGGGAAAAAGAGAGAAAGAGAACGAAGGGAGGAAGGGCGGTGAGAGGAGGGTATCGTCCGTTGCGCCGTTCAGGAGTAAACGGAACAGCGAAGGTGTATTTTGTGGAGGAGAAGGCTGCCTGCCACGCGACCATGGGGCCCCATGGTGGGGATGTCGGCGTGCCAAGGGGCCCGCGGAACCATGGCGATCGTGGGCCGCCGAGGGGGAGGAGAGGGCGGGCGTGTGTATACGGGGAGACCAGGGGGAAAAGGAAGGTGGCGAGGCAAAGGGGGAAATGCAGCAGCAGCAGCTGTCGCTGCCAGTGCCCCCCTTCGTGTTACCCTAGAAGGGGCCCACTGGAGAACATTGGCGCAGACCACGGGGGCCCCAGTGCATCTCAACCTGATAAAACATAACTGGACAACACTGATAATGTATCACATCCGCAGCAAGCCTCGCCTGATATAACTCTGAACAGGCACAGAAATTCTTCGGTTAGAAACTATAAGAATGACTTCAATACCGAGGCAACAAATGATTAATTTTAATAGTTTTAGATAAACGTGAAAAAGAAAGATGTAATAAAGGTAATAAATTCACTCGATTATGCCGTCAACTCGATTCAGCCTTACGTTGAATTTAAGTATTCGAGAATGTAGGTTAAATGCGAGTTGCATCATGCTTGTTGGTAAACGTTGCACGTGGCAACGTTTACCACGTATTCGAGAAACGCTCCTTACATTCCCGATCGTCGCATAATATCGGACCGAAAACGAGAAGAGATCGGATCGATCGCTCGTGGCAATCCGCGGGTAAAAGTACGTCCATCGCCAACTGGTGAAAACGGGGAAGGCGTGCGTGCAAAATCGCGTATATAAAAAAAAAACAAGGGCGCGAGGAGTGAGCGAGCGATAGAGAGAAAGAAAGAGAAAGAGAAGAGGGGAAAGGGGGAAGAAATAAAAGTGAGGAGAGGAAAAGAGGAATCCAAAGTGGCCAGAGTGCGTGCGTGCGCGTGCCACCGTCAGCACGTGGCACGCACGTGTTCCGGTTTCTCTTGATCTTGCTCGCACTCACTGACGACGCTTCTACGCGACGCTCTCGACGCGCGTGTTCATTCACACGGCTTCACGAGCGACGGACACGCGGCAGGGCAGCGAAGATGAAGATCCGAAGGCAAGAGAGACTATCTTGGTGGTTGCCCTCAAGGGTATACATTCAACAGGTGATCTCGCGGTACTCCCGACGCCATTTTTACTTCCGCGATGCGGCAGCAAGCGTGATAAAGCTCGAAAAACCTCGAGCTAAATAAACGAAAAGAATGCGTATCTCTCCCTTCTTCTCTCTCCTCTCTATTGACGAGGAATTACGAGATTACTTTGATCATAAAAAAAAAAATTTTACACGGTACAATAGTCCTTTCGCATGCGGCAATTTCTATCTCACTTAAGTCGGTCTCTCTAAAACGTAACCGAGAAAAGAAATCGGCCAAATCAAAATACAAATTATCTTCGGCGACAGGAAGACTTTGACGCGTTCGATCGTAGTTTCTCTCAGTGGATTCTCGTAATCGTTTACCCAATTAGAAGTGACATTCCTTCGTGCGGGCCATTGAACGTCAGAAGGTGACGTCGCGCGCTCGGGGACAGTGGCACCTGCCAAAAAATCGGAGCCCCTTTTTCGACGGCCGTCGGGAGAGTGCACATTTGTTCGAACCCCGGTCGCGTGGACGAGAGCGTCGCGCGTACGCATACACGCAGGGCGCGGAACGACATGCGTGCACGTACGCGTACGTACTACGGAGCCTCGCGCTGCGTGTGAGCCAAACTTAACGAAATCTGGCCAGATGTCTATTTCGAACGTGGTGCAGGTCGGTGCCGCGTGTCGCTGAAAACCCACCCAGTGCATATGCGCGCCTCGCGTATACGCGCGTACGTGCGTGCACGCATACGTGCGTGCATGCGTGCGTGCCCACACACATGGTCCTGGCCAGATTCGTTGTCTATCGGATTGCACGTGCTTGTTGGTGCCTTTACAGGTGGCATTGCACCACCATTTCCCGACTTTTGTCGTCATTCAAATCCGATAGCTCGAAACGTCGACGCATACGAGAGGAATAAAGATGGAATGTAATTTTTTTTTTTTATATTATTATTAAATATTATTATTAATTTACTGATAAAACTTTAACTTTAATTCGCGTATTCAATAACTTTACTAATTAATATTCTTAATACCTCGACCATGTGCAATCGCGCATGTAAATTTAAAACGGGAAAATTGCACGTTAGTGATAAATCGTGGGTTTCGATAGTTATAATTAATAGTCTTAAAAAATATATATGTCAACATTAAATACCGCACAATATAATGTTTAGTCGCGGCGCAATAATGAAACACAGTTGAGAACCGTCGCGGCTACGCCAATGCGGCAAGGGGATACTAGGATATGGTGCCCCTTGTAGGGTGGTGCTTTCAGTCAAGCTGGTAAGAGACACGACTCTCTACGGACGATAGGTATTTGTCCTCACGGAGGATGATATTCGATCGCATCGCGATGAGAAGATTTTCTCGAGGATAAACTTTTTATTTCTGCCCGCCGTAAATCCCGAAATATAACTGTATCCCTTGTACAAGCCGCGGCTCGAAATGTTAACGGTAAATAATCACCGTCAAAATTCAAAGGAAAGGAAGGCTTTCGCGAGCCGTCGAGACATCAGGCGCATCCTAATCGATTTACAGCGGCAAACGCGAACGGCGGTATACGCGAGGAATCGTATACGCGGATCATCCGGCATCTTTTTTATCGCTCCAAGCTCGTTTCTGTAACCCAGTTCTCGCCGCGGCTAATGGACTTTTGCTCTTCTCCGCGGAACATCGCAAATTTGCGAAGAGGAAATGGGGTGATCGGGGGAGGGAGCCACCGAGAGACGAACAGAAAGGAACTTTGAAAAGCGAGCGGAGTGCGGCCAGCGGCAGAAAGAGGGACGGAAGAGGAGCAGAGAGACAAAGTGCGAAGTAACGAAACCAAGGGGAGCCAACGAGGAGAGAAGGAAAGAAAAAGAGAGAGAGAGAGAGAGAGAGAGAGAGAGAGAGAGAGAGAGAGAGAGAGAGAGAGAGAGAGAGAGAGAGAGAGGACCACGAAGTGCGAGTTTCACGCAGTGGCAAATTCATATCGACCATAACAGGAGCGAGGCGAATGGTGTATACGCGGTTTGGTAACGAGAGACTTGCATTAGTCAGGAATTCTCGAGTGGCGCGCGCCCGTATTTTTCGCAAAAAGCCTTAAAATGTCTTCCATTTTCCGTCGTTTACCTTCCACCGCCAGTTGTTCTGGACTCCCCTGAAGTAACGGCGACGAGATCGAGCGCGATACGCGGCGTGTGAGAATCATACAAGGCTTTTGCAGAGAGAAGAGATCATTTCAACGCGCTCTGGGACGATACCAGAGAAATTCCCGGATCAAAACATCGATATCGCGTAACGAATATTCGCCACGTTCTTTCCCGTACTCGCAATATTAAAAGTCCTTTCCGCTACAAATAACACAGTTTTCCTGCAAACTCGACGTACTACTGACGTAATTATGCATTTTCTAACGTGATAAAATTAATAGAAGCGATATTGAGACGAGACAGTTGATTCGAGCAGGGATTCGCCTGACCTATCGACACCACTGCACGCGTTTGCTCGCTGTGTTTGCGAGAGAACGAGAGGAGGCGAGCGAAGAAAACGCGAGGGAGAGAGCGAGGACGAGAGCGAACTCCATGGAACGAACGAAGATGGAACGATCCTGATTGGGAGAATGCGCGGTTGGGAGAGGATGCTCGTTGGCGGGGAAAGGGATCGAGTTTAGGGCGACGGGTGAACGGGGACGGTCGAGGGTGAGAGGGGTAGAAGCAGATGCTCATCGAGTCCCCGCTGTAAATGTAGATTATGCCCCGCGCCCTTAATTTGTGTGCGTGCATACGTGAACGCACTCTGGACTTGGCCTTTCCTAAGGAGAGGATTGAAAAGCGTCCAAGGAGACCGCCGCCGCCACCGACTCTGGATAAAATTCGCCCGAATATATTTATACCCACGATACCGCTATCTCCTTCGCGGAATCTGCCTGCATCTCGCGTAAACGCGTTCCCACAAAATTGCACCGCTCCAGTATTAATAAACCACTCAGTATTAATAAACGAAGCGGCGGGTCCGACTGTGAAGCATCGGCGGATTTACACGAGGAGATTAAGCGGCGCCCGCAGATAATCATACACAAATCGTATTATTTTTAAAATATTAATTTATTTTTTTAATTTAATTTAATTTTTTTTTTACCGAATTACGTTAGACCTTTCAATGCAAGCGAGAGGAACGATCCGCGGCGGTTGTAGATAACGCGGAGCTACGACGGTACGATTTTCCAGAGAACCAGCGGAAGATGACGCACCCTCCTCCATATTTTAAGTATGTGGGTTTTCGACATGAGCCATTATAAGTTCGAGGACGCGCGCGTGAGGCGCGTGCACGCGAGAGACGGGAAAAGAAAGGCCGAGAAAGAGGCGGCGGTACACGGGAGCGAGGAGAGAGAAAAAAACGGAGAAAGAGAGAGAGACGGAGCGAGAGGCAGGTGCATCACGGTGACACTCCCTCGATAATTCTCCAGCGAGAGAGAAAAGAGAGAGAGAAGAGAGAAAGAGAGAGAGAGACGATGGCAGCCGGAGAAAGAAAAAGAGAGAAGGACCTAAGTCACGAGTGTTGTGTCTGGAGCTCGTTTATGGTCGTTCGGTTAAACTCTCGCTCCGAGGAAGGAGAGTTTCGAAAATGGCGCCGGCCTGGAGTTCGCCGGACCCGGGGAATGTTCAGCGCGGCGATACGACGATACCGGGATATCTCGCGATCGAGGAAGAGTCGCGAAAAACGGCGTTATTAGGATGTACTCGATGGAAACCTCGGCCAAAATATCTCGCGCGCGGAGGGCGATCTTATTCCGCGCAGAAAATTACGCGCCGATCTAAAAGGGCACGAATGATCTCTTTGCTTGAAACAGCGAGGCAAAGTGGACAGCCTTGATGAGGAATATCCAGCGATTAGAAATCGACGCGGCGCGTTTCGAACGCGCGCACAGACTGTACGTGAATCACACACGGGTGTATTTGTTAAACTATATTTTATCAAGCCTGCTTACTTCCCGAAACAAACTATCGCTCCAGGTAGATTTACTCGTGAGTCACACCGCGCGCGATTAATTTTAGACCCCGTTAGATTTCGGTGCGCGTGCGTTTTCCCCTCTCGCGTCGCGGGTAATTTCAAATCGCGATTATTTTCTCGCGCCAGCGCGAACGTTTATCTTCGCCGATGGACCGTTCCGGGGCACATCTCGTCGCCGCAGCGGCGAAACGCAGCAACGAGATCGCTCGCGGAGTGACCGTCTCGGTTGCGGTGAATTACGAAACGCGAACGGACAATAGGACGCTTATCTTCTCGGCCACCTTTTATCTCTGTTTACCGCGTCACTTCGAGCCGCGTTGCGCGTCTGATAAAATTTCAGTCGATCGGTCGATTAAGCGCAATCCAAAAAAAAAAAAAAGAAAAAAAATTGAAAGGTCTCAGTGCGCGAATTGTCTCGGACTGGAGGAAGTAAAGAAACGAACGCCGGAAATATTTTCGGTAAGTGGGATAAACGCTATTTTCGGACACCCTTGCACTTGAACTCTTCGACGACCACCGACTGTAAAATACGGCAGGAACTCGCAAGGATACCACGTCGTGCCATTTACTTTCACGACAGGAGTCTACTGTAAGGATGTAATCCTTCCTTCCTATTGCTAATATTTTATCAATTTAATTAATAATATTGTTGATAATACAAGCGACTGTCAATATTTCTACTGTTATTTCTGTCGTTCGCGATTGGAACTTAAAAGTTTGATACGAAACGTTTGCGGAATAACATTACGCGACGCTCGCGCCGTGAATTAAAGTCTCGTGGCCGTAATACGGCTCGTTAAGTATAGTACGCAAAGTAATACGAGCCTTAATAACGACCGCGGCGCAGTAAGATCCGCGACGAATGTCTCCTCGGCGCGAAACGACAATCGTCACCGGGATTAACGGGCCGAAACGAGCCGGCGACGAGTCAACTATCTCATATTTATCAAATTATGAGGAACGGGACTCGGTGAATCTGACACCCGGTAGAAACATTCGAGCATAAATAACGAAACGAACGTCGTCGATTCCGCCGCAACGGTTCTCCGATCGCCGAGAACGAGAGACGTTTAATCCTGCCCCGTT